>NW_027071848.1:3893474-4463474 GCF_038088225.1 Cyrtonyx montezumae
CTTAAGACCAAGTAGATTCCTCAGTGTCTTCTTGTATGCCATGTGTCCTGACAATCTTCTTTGTACTCCCTCCAGTATATCAGTGTTCTCTGTTCTGGGGAGCCTGAAATTGGACAGAGTAATCCAAGTGAAAGTCTGCAGCAAAGCAAGACTCAATTTCCAATTATATTGGCTGGTATTCTTTTCTTGGACCTTCAAGACTGTCACCTACATCCAAATGGGTTACTCTGTTATTTAGAGAGAATTGGACTCTTCCAAACTATTTACCTTTCTCTTCCAGTTGTTAGATGTCTTATATCCCAGTGGGACATTTCTCTACACTGTCTATGAAAACAACAAACCCAACTATTTCTGTATATACTGTACATCTCTAAGGTTAGGTGAGATAATTCCCATACTGTGTCTTTGTGGGCAAGATGAGACAACGGATCTAAGTTATAATGGCACAGCTAATGGCCACAGTCTTACACATGAGGAAAATGTATGACCAATAGGTCATTCTTGGCTGCACAAATATTGCCCTTGGGGGTCACTGATTTCTGACACTTTGCAGCCACAGTAAGATAAACAGTTGTAAAGTTCATGCCCTAACAATGTTCATCATCTTCTGTTTTAGTGCAGGAGCTCTCATTTAGTCAGGAATTCTGCACATTTTATTAAGTATGCTCTGAGCACTCAAGCACTGTCTTTCATGTCAGTGTCAGACAGATATGCCAGGGGATGGCAGAGGGCAAGTAATTGCATCTGGACTGAAGATGTGATGTGAGTGAGCAGGGAGTGATGCTAGAAAAGGAGCATGCTAATCCTGACATCTCTGCTATAGGGAATCTTTATGTCCACCATAAGTCATGGTACATCACTATTACTTGCACAAAATTGCAATACTAATCAAGCATTTGGAATTAGATTGTAATTAATCTAAGCAGACACCATGCACCAAACCATGAGCCATAATATGAGTTCCTGAAAACACTTTTATCAGCATTCCTACTGGTGACTTAACATTTCCTTGCCATAAGATGCCAATTTAATCAAATATATGGGACCTGTAAACAACAGCTTTTGCCACCCTGCAGTGGTCAGGATATTTCTCCCTTCCTCCCACAGGTTATTCAAAACTGTCTTCCAATACAGGCTGTAGGATAATCTGTATGAGTCGGTATCCTTTCAGAAGAAAATATTGCATTCATTCAGGCTGGCAGTATTACAGGAAATAACAGTTTATTGTACCTGATACATATTTGTTGGCCTGAGTGCAAGGACGAGATGGTGAAATATAATGGCCTGTGATATACAGCAGGTCAGAATAAATGATCTAATGGTCTCTTCTGAATACAGGAACTGCTGGGCTGTGTGCCAGAAGTCAGACAGACTCCTGGTGTTCCCACAAGTCGCTATATTCATCTGCCCCTGCCCTCTTGAACTCTAGTGAAACTCCCATTTGCACCATATATATGGGATATTGATGTGGGTAGTTAACATTAAGATGAAAAGTACAGCGGTTTGTTGGGAACTTCTGAAGTGCTAGGTAACTGAGGCAAAGCTAAGGCAAAAGAAGCTCAAATCCTGATAACACAGGCAGTTTGCTGTAAGGAACTTAGGCTACATGTCCTCGGTGGCCTCAGTTCTTGCTGCTCAGTGCCAGTTCCAGGCAGGTCCCAGGCAACAGGCTTCCAGCTCTGTTTTGTGCTCTGTAGTGCATCTGGCTCACTGCTGAACAGTGTCCTGCTGCTGTTTGACACTGAGCACTATTTGCATTACAAGCTGATGTTCCAAGTTGTCATTCAAGTGTTCCCTGCATCCTGGAGGTGTGGGTGCCTTGTCCTGGCCCCATGATACTGTACTACCTCTGCTACTCATCTGCATTCACAGTGAGCCAAGTCAGTGCTGGTTAGAAAAATTCATCTTTGTACCAGCAGTGTAGGTCTCACCATAGGATTAGGTGAGTGCAAAGCTGGCTCACAGGAAAAAGAAGGAATATATTACTGTGGCTGAGAAATAGAAGCAGAATTGTCCATTTTGCAAATTGTGACATGAAAGCAGGATTTTCAGGGAGGCAAACTAGCAGTGAAATTCTGGACAGCAAGAAGTGCGTTGGGATGCATTCTCGTTCCCTCTGTAACCTAGTCAAGCTGGACTTCACTTCACTTGTTAATACATGGGAAGGAGGTAGTATCTATATTGGCTTGAGTACAGTTATCCACTGGAAGCCCTGATGATGCCACTCTGGACAGCCCTCTAATTTCACAATTTCCAATCTCTGAATGCAAAATGTCATCTTTGTATGATTAGCTTCAGACTGGTGTGGTTAAATCTTCTGAAGAAGATACTGTGACCAACGATGCACTTTTTACCGTATATAAGCATCTATTAGAAATGAGCTGATTGCCATACATACATACCATCCAAAAATTGGCATGAGGGAGGGGAGAATGATTATACTGCCTCTGCCCTCTTTGATAAGATAGAATCACACAATAATTTATGTTGGAAGAGACCTTTGGAGGGCTCTGGTTCAACCCTTTTCACAAAGCCTGGGGCCAGTACAGATCAGGTTGCTCAGGAGATCCTCCAACCTCCCTGGTCTCATTTTTAAGTATTTGATCATCATGTTGGTATTTTTTTTCCTTGCACTGAGTTGGAATTTTCCCTGTTGCCCATTTGCATTCGATGTGCACCTCTGGAAGAGTCTCGCTCCATTGTCTCTACAACCTCCATTAAATAGTTGAAGGCAGCAATGATAGCCCCTTCTGGCCTTTTCTTTTTAAGGCTTAAGAAACCCAGTTCTTTCAGCCTGTCCTTGTAGAAAAGCTTACTTTAGAGATCTTCAGAAAATAATATGCCACTAGAGAGCCTGCCAGGAACAAAAATACATGTATTATCTTTGGTGTGAATGGTTCACAGATCTCAAGGTCCTGGTGGATGTAAGGGATATGAATACTCCTCAAGAACCTTTGGTATAGCAAACCCATTGTAACAACTCACTAGCATCCCCATCCACTGCATGGCTTTCCCCTTCATTACTGTTCTAATCTCTACAACTTAATGATTCATGTGGTCTTTGTTCACCCACCTGCTTTTTGAACTTCTGTTCCATGAGTAATTGTTCAAAACAGGGCAGAAATTCAAATTACAAGCACATTCAAGATGTAGAGCTTCAGGCAGTCCAAGGGGCTTGAAGGAAAACTTTTAGTTTTAATTAAGTTTTCTGACTCACTCAGTGCCTCTATTTTCATAGATTTAATAGACAGAAACTGATTTATAATTTAGATTTCTAAATCAGATGCCCTTCCCTATCTTTTAGGTTTATCTTTATCACAAGTATTCTAGAAGAAATATTGCTTCTACACAGAGTAGCAGATACAGCATGCTAGGGAGATTAGTATTCTCCTGTTTTTGCTACTCAGACAACTTTCATCAGAAAAGACATTACTTTTGCTTTTTTTTTTTTAATGGTTTTTTTCATTTCCCAGAGAAGACTTGTGACACTGACAGTCCCAGGAGATGAGACTGCTCTGCTTGTTGGGTCTTTTCCAGCTGTTTCTTGTGCAGCTCGGCTGTGTCAAGGCTCGGCTCTACTCTGTTTCAAGTCACAGTAAAAGACAGTTCAAGTTTTGTTGTTGTCTTCTAGCTCACCGAATATCAAATAGCTTGACCTCATATGACACAGCAGAAATATCTGAATCGTTTCTATGGTTCACTTTTAGATATCTCCTTTTTTTACTGTTGATAAGCCTTTCTCTGCAGATATGTTCACCTGGGCTTGAATCCCCCCGGCTAGGGGCTTAAGATATTTACTGCTTCCAAGGCTTGTACATGCAAACATTTATTCCCTCGATTCACTGTTTTCTTCCCCCAGGTTGTCCATAGTTTACTGGGTCTTATTTATCTTGGGAACTATATTTGAAAGGTAGACCTGTACCTCACTGATAGCTTATCTGAAGTTTTCCACTGCTAGTTTTCTGTATTGTTCTGTGTCGTAAATATTATGGATGATTTTTTGGTTTGAGGTGGGCACATAGTGACTGTACAATATCACTGCTGTGGATTTTTCAGTTATTTTTATGGAAGCATTTGTGCACAAAGCTAACATTTTTCTCAAATGACTGAAAAACTTTATGTTCTCTACCGGATGTGATGGTCTTCTAAGACAGAGAAAAAAAAAATTGTTGTAATGAGTAAAGATACAATAATGCTGAACAACACAATTCTAGAAATAAAATATATTTACCTTGGATTTTCCCAAATTGAAATGTGTATTTCCCAGAGCACAAAAGGATTTTATGGTGGTGACAGGTTGATGGTTGAATTAGGTGACCTTAGTGGCCTTTTCCAACCTTCATGATTTTACAGTTCTGTGAATTCAGAGGCTGTTGAATGCTTCACATAGTCCATTTGGTAAAGCAAACTCCAGACCACCTCAGTGCAGTGGACGTAGAGGGAAGTTTCCCACATGTTAAAAATGCATGAAAAAACTGCAGTGGCTCCAGCATGGGGTACAGCTGTGGCTTTTTACACAGTCTAATGGTGACAGGACAATGAGGATTGGCTTTCAACTGAAAGAGGGAAATCTAAGTTAGATGTTAGGAGGAAATTCTTTACTCAGAGGTTGGTGAGGCCCTGGTACAGGCTGCCTAGAGAAGCTGTGAGTGTCCCGTTCCTGGAGGAGCTCAAGGTCAGGTTGGATGGGGCCCTGGGCAGCCTGAGCTGGTGGGGGACAACTCTGTTCATGGCAGGAAACTGTAACTAGATGGATTTAGGGTCCCTTCCAACCTAAGCCATTCTATAATTTTATGATTCTATGAAGACTTTTGTTTTTTGTTCTCTTTGCTCATTGCAGATGTAAGTTTTCAGGTTTTTTTAAGGCTAATTGTGGATGTTATTTGAGTAATAGAGTGCTTCAGTGACTTAATGCATTTATTTCACGTATGCAGCAGAGGCAACTGAATGGTTGCTGTTGAAGTGGTTGGTCATTTCTGGCCATGCATGTTGGCGTTGTCACTCTGCTCCCCTGCTGTGCTTGTTTGGTTTGCTGAGCTAAAAGAAAAATAATTCAGAAGAGAAGTGCATGTTTTTCTGTCAAATTAGTGAGTTGTATTACCTCAGTAGAAGACTTGACTAGCATCAAAGGAGCAGTGCTTGAAGAGGTGTCTGGCATGGGGACAAGGAAGTGTACAGAAAAGTGAAATCACACCAAGGTCAACTTACTCTGAAACTGTGGCTGGACAGGACTTGCTTCTCATTTTCTGTGTTGCCAGGTTTCTGCCCTGGATGTGACAAAAAATAGATATGCGCGTGAAGTATGCAGTTTCTTGTAAGCACAAGTTATTGGTTGTTGTGTAGCGATTTTCAGATAACTTCTTTCCCCTAAAAAAGGTAAAGATGCCTTCACCTCCCATCTGCAAACTGGCCTACAGTCATGAATCTTATCATATATGGTGTTTCTATAACAAACATCACTATTGGTATTTGAATACTGATCTTCACCAGTAAAGCACAGAAATAAAAGAAAGCTCATTCTGATCTCACTTAGTCTGGGATAAAGCTGAAGTGATATCACTAGCATTTCATGTGAACAACTACCAGGGCTAGAAGAATACTGTATAATAACAAAACACCAGGTCATCCTTTGAATTGTAGGACTGTAAAAGGGCCCATTGTTGGAACACAGTTTTTAGTTAATGAGCATGTGGCTTGGTGGCTCCCCTGCCCCCATCTCTGTTACACATATGCAAGAGGATCTTGCTCAGTCCTTGCACTGGATTAGAAATCAGCTGTCATTAAGTAGTGCTTCACAGTGGAAAAGGTTCCCAAGTGTGATGGTGTGCATGAGAGGCAGCCGTGGGGATTAAGCTGGCTGGTAACAAGCTTTGTATTTACCAGTCTGGTTAAACTTCAGATCAGCCTGCTAAACATTTCCATGGAAACAAGGGAAGTTTTGGTTCACTGTAAGTGGCATACTTTACTTTCTAACTGTATTAAAAATAGAATACTAAACAGAGACTGAACTAACTCATAAACAGTTTATTTTAGTAATATAGTTTGAATAAGTCGCGGCATTCAGAGATTGCTTTTCCATACATCCTGCCTGTGATTATGGGTGAAGCTTTCGTTGGGTTGTTGCTTCTTGAATCTGCAATGGCATGAACAAAACAAATCATGAGAAGAGCTGTGGAATAGCTGAGGTTCTTTAATCGCTATATTTGGGAGAAAACAATTCAGTGTCTTTTCTTGTGAGCTCTCTTTTCCTTTACATGACATGAAAGTTGAAAGACTGCAATGTGTTTTTGTCCTGAGATTTCTTATATATCTATTGCTTTACTTAAATATCACGTGCTAATTTTGATACAATGGGATAGGCACACTTGCTCAAGTCAAAGAGATAAAAACCATATTGATGCACTCATAACATACTGAAAATGTGTTTCATTTTTCACTGGCATCTTTCAAGTCACATTACAGAAAACTAGATATAAATAAATCACATGAGTGGAAATATCCTAAACGCTTTGTAAAACAGAGAAGTGAGCTGGTTTCCACTGGTGAGGTTCTTGGTGTGCCTGGCTGCCTTGGGCTTTGTGCACACAACTGGCCAGATGACTCAGGATGTGTTTTCTAGTAGAAATCATTCTTACACCTGTACTGCAATGCTGAGAATTGCTAAATGTATGGGGGAAAAAAAAGAAACAACTTGAATTATGCGTGAATGCTATCAATTTGGAAATCAATTTTGATAACTCATTCTCAAAAAATGACATTTTTCTCTGAATTTCAGTAACTCCAAATTAGTATCTTAAGTTACATTGTGTGGAGCCAAGAGTTGGACTGCATGATCCATATGGGTGCCTTCCTACTTGGGATGCTCAGTGATTCTGTATTCTAAGGGCAATCACAGACAGCAGTGAAATTGGCCTTGAAGTTTATTTGAGCATAGGAAATGAGAATAAACTCACATCTATAACATAAGGGATTATTTTCCTTGCTGTGAAGCTGGCAGTACTGTCCCTATTAGTGCACAAGTCCTCACAGAGCACTTGTGCATTGCAAAGTGGTAAAGTCATCATTTCACACAGGGGAAATAGAGACAACAAAGTACTCCACAGTTTGTCCAGTGTCCCAGAGACTTTTTGCAGCTGAGAGAATTAGGTCCCTGTGACCTGAAAGCCTGATCTCAAACTTGTCACACTTTTCCCATTGCTCATCAGTTCATCCATCATTGGTGGATCACTCCATCATGATGGATGAACTTCAGCTCTACAGTCCGTCTTTGGAAGCAACGAAGTGTCAACTCCTAAACACAAAAGCATTTTTCTAATAAACCATGAATAAGAATTTCTGTGTTTACAGAAAATATGTTCATCCTGAGTTATTAAAGCATTCTGTGACAGGTGGCGGGGTGTCCGGCTTCATTTCAGACCTCCCTGGACAAGAATTCATGCAGCTGACTGCAAGCAGCTGTGTGTGTGCTTGGGGAACTTTGTCTGGTATTGCAGCTGTGCAAGGGCTTTCATCAAGAAGCAGGCAGAGAAATACAGAAACAATGCAGCCAAAATACTCTCCTAGGTAACTAGGATAGGAAGAAAGCCATGTGAGTATCTTGACAGGGTGGAGATATTATTTCAAGGCATAAAACCTGAATAAATAGAACTCATAGGCTCAATAGTGAGCATGGAATAAGGATACTTTAAAATAGCAAAAGGACATTGAATTTCATGGAAAACCAAAGGTAGGATGCTTGTCATTGTAAGTGCAAGGAAAAGGTTTGCAAACATTAATACAGTGTAGAATAAAAGCTCAGAAATCGGGAATGTGGAGTGTGCATAAGGACACTGTGAGTATTCCCAGACGGAACTGTTCATGCTTAACACACACACTAAGACCCACATTCTTTGAATAACATCTCCTGCTTCTCCCCCCACCACAACCCCAAAATATAAATTCTCATTTATAATGCGTGTTGCTATAGCAACTTGCCTCTTTGATAGATCTTCTTTATGCCCTTACAAACTGAAGTCCTCAGCCTTCCCTGAGAAGTGTGTGGGTTTGGGCTGGGGACAGAATTAAAATTTCATTTTGTGTACTGCATTTGTTGGATGTTCTTGCTGCTGAGGTAACAGAGAGATTGTATGCTTCCTTTGTTCAGTTGTAGCAGGAACAAAGCAAACTATGGAAATACTGAGTGGAATAACAGAGCACTGCAAAACCATAATGGTGCTCAAATAATTTGGAAATAGAACAACTAGGGAAGGTTCAGATGGCATTTTATTCTATGTCAACAACAGGTGCCAGGGAAATGCAGGTCAGTCAGAAAGTACATTTGTTCTTAAGGATTTTGGAGGTTTTTATATAATATCCAGATATGTCAGGCAGAGCCTGACTGTGAAACTATTGCATAAAAATCTGAAGTACAGTGCACTCCAAATAAGTGATGCTGCCACAGAAGATGCTGCAAATAGGGTTTTCTTCCTCTTAGTGCAAGTCAAAAGGTGGCAACAGTAGCATTAGACTGAACACCTTTACTGCATGTGCAATGGGTGAGGTGGTAGTCCATTCACTGACTAGATGGAGTTTCTGTTTAAGCTGGACATGAAGTAAGCAAATGTAGTGGAAGAAATGATGAAAAAAGAGCCAAGACTGCTGTGGAGGTGCACAAATAATTGTAGGGTACTGGTTTATGACCTGCTTCCAGCATGAGTATCCAAGCATCTGTAGTCTTCAGAGGACTTTGTAGTGTCAAATGCTACCAGGACAAGGTTCGTGAGAAACGGAGTGGCCCCAGGGGGTATTTCTTCACATTGTCCTCTCTAGGCTCTGGGAATTGCATCCACCAGCTTCTTGGAGACTTCCAGGAGCAGGAGGTGCTGCTGGGGTGCTTTACCTAATGCCTGCTTTCTGATGTCCCATCTGGTGCCTGTAGTCTCTGACCTCTTCCTTTTCATTGTTTCCACAAGTATTAGCTGTTCTTTCTCTTCTCCATCTTCTTTATCCTTTGGCACCATGGAGATGTGGTGAGATGGCTCCTATGACTGGAATGGTGGAAGAATATAGGATCTTTAGGAAGGACAGGGAAGGGAAATAGGTTTAATTTAATGACAAATAAATGTAATATGTCTTGGGATGGCTGAGAAGACAATGGGTCAGAATCAAAGGGAAGGCAGAAACAGGTGACATTATAGAAGGGATCTGCTACAGTCCACCCAACCAAGATGACAACGTGAATAAGGCCTATTGTAAACAAGGAGCAGCCTCATGTTCACAAGCCTTGGTCATAATGGAGGACTTCAGCCACCTCAATATCTGTTGGAGAGACAACACAGCAGGACATAAGCAAACCAGGAGGCTTACATGTTGTTATGATAGTGGTGAGGCACTGGAACTGTTCAAAGGCCAAGAGAAGTTGTGGGTGCTCCACAGCTGGGGATGTTCAAGGCCAGGCAGGATGGGGTTTGAGCAACTGGTTCTACTCAGTGACATGACAGTGGCTTTGAAACTAGATGATCTTAATGGGCTCTGTCATCCTAAACTGTCTGTAATTCTATGATTCTACAATTCTGATGGTATCTTTTCCACTTAGACTTTTTAGAAGGTCTTGGAGAAGGCTGTCTGCCAGATTTAATAGGCAACAGAAACAGAAACAAACTTTGGTCAGTCCTCATTACTCATCACCTCTCTATTTTATCCCCGAATAAGCAGAAGACTGAAAATTGTAAATTGGTGCCTTGGATTTTCTCTATTACTGGAATTAATTTCTAATGGCAATTATGTTTCCACTTAAAAATAATTATCTTTATCTTCTACTTAGAAAATATAAATTAGGCAGTTATTTTTGACTAGATATTCTCAAGAGCATGGGGGAAGCTAGACTCACTGGTATTGAGATTTCCTATTTATTAGTTTAAAAATTGCTTCAGTAATCTGTCCAGGATTGTCTGGGGAAAAATAAGAATTTATGTTTATGGAAAACCATATATTTCATTTTCTAACAAAATGCATCATTTAATTCTAACTGATCTCAAGCATAAATTTCACAAGTAGGAATCTTACTGCTTAATTTCCATCTTTCCCTTTAAAATGATTTTTTTTTTTTTGGTGGTAGGTCTCTGTTCGCTGTTATCAAACAGAAACACAGCTCTTCCAGTTCCCCACTCCCAGTATCAAACGTGCTCAATTGTACAGGTCCCTAAATAGGTACAAAATAAGCTGTTGCAAAAACTGAAAGTCATCTACAGATACTTCAAAGACTTATTTTCAAATGTGTTTAAATGTTTTGAGAGCTTCTTTAAAGCTGAGTAACCTCTGGCAAAATTTATTAACCTTTGATTTATATTATGTATTTGATTAGCATTCCTCTTCTAAGTTATCAGTTTCTAGTTTCTAATTTAGTTTTTCAATTTGAGATATTGGACCAGAGACTTGGCTGATGTAAACCAGCTTCTCCAATCCCTGGAATCTGAGAACATGGATTCTTATATCTTCTATGGATTTTTGCAAAAGAAATGTTATTGTTTTCATTCTAGAACTGTATTATCACTACAGTAATATCTGGCATTAAGCTTGCTGTGACGATTGCTAGTCCTGAATACAGTGGTGAACAAGCATAATATTGTTTTCAGTTGAGCAACATTTGCTTTTAGCATGGCAAAATGTCAGCAGAGTTCAAAAAAGATTTAGATTTAACATTAATGAGGTGATGGTCTGTATGACTTCCCATCTGTGGTCTTTCCAGGCAGTCTTAGAAGCTCTTACCTTCCTCTCTTATGTTTGCAAATCTAGTAAAGCAAAGCAGCCCATCCTTCCTCTCACAAAAACAAACAAACAAACAAAAATGCAATGTTGCCAAAAAACAGTGAACAAATATGAGTCTGACAAATGCCAAAGCTATTCTCACTGGAGGTCTGCCTGCATTGAGCATTAACCATTAATCCTAATGGTCTCTGCTGTTGCAAATGGATGAGTGCCCCTTGAAAAGACATGACTATACTTAGAACAGTAGTCTTGGAGAAAAAATTAGCCAGAGCCCTTAGAATCATAGAATGGTTGGGGTTGGAATGGACCTAAAAGATCATCTAGTCAGGCTTTCCAGGGCCTCATCCAGTCTGGCACTGAGCACCCCTAGGGATGGGGCACCCACAGCTTCTCTGGGCAGCCCGTGTCAGGGCCTCACTTCCCATCTAGTTTTGAGCTGTTAAGTCATATCTGCCAATTGTATTGACAATATACATATATATATATTTGTCTTATTGGTCCTACTGAACTGGAGATACTATGAGGGAGGAAACTAAGTTCTGGTCTGTTTAAAAAACAGTGCCATTAGCAGGATACTTTACTAAGTGCCAGGTGTGAGGTCAAGCATCATGCTTGAGAATAGACCTTGGTGGCATCTCTAGCCCCTCTAAGAGCTTTTACACCTGATTCTGACTGCATAGATTCTGCAATGACTTTAAAACCAGTGGTACAGACTTGTGAAAAGAAAAACAAAGGAAAGCGAATATGAAGGAGCTTAAGAAACAAATGATACCATACCAGGCTACTGAGTGCTGGAACAGAAAGTCTGCAGAACCTTTCTGGGTGAGGATGAGTTGGAATGAAAAACAGAATAAAACAAGCAAAGAGAGAGCCCAAAGGGTCAGAGAAAATGATCATGTTTTAGAAGAGAAATGAAATCTCAGAGAGAGGGAACACATACCTAATTTTGTACTATGTCCAATATAGCACTCAAAGTTTCTTAAACAGAGACTTTGGAGAAAAGTGATATTGTAGCATAGTAGAAAGTTACATAACAAGAGAAGATTCTCTTGCAAAACTCCATTGCTGGAGTTGTAATGTAGTCACTGACCCTGGAGATGTTCAAAGAGCATTTGGACATTGTGTTGAGGGACATGGTTTAGTGAGAGCTATTGGTGATGGGTGAATGGTTGGACTGGGCTTACAGGTCTTTTCCAACCTTGGTGATTCTATGATTCTGTGGTTCTGTAATTCTGTGATATGAAGTGAATCCTGCATCTGCCATTCTGTGGTGGGCTTTATCAGCAATGTGGGCTAACCCTGGAGCAGTTGAGCCATGGTGACTTTTGCCATGGACTGCTGGGAAGGAAGAATAAGACCAGCTATATGGCTGGTCTGCAATACATTCATAACTGGAGGTTTTCAATCTGAAACCTATTTTCCCTTTTGCAATTAGGAGAAGGAAGTTGAGCATCCCCTTCAAGCTGGAGTTCTGGTCTTGTTCAACACTGGGTTTAAATTAACCTCATTATAAGTAGGAGCTCGATGGCTTTTTTAGTGCAGAAATTTGTCAGTTTAGTTAACATGGCTTCTTCTGTGCTACTGCTGCTAATTAGTATCCTTCATTAACTGGTCCAGAGCTTGCCGTTCTATTCATTTAAATGATTGTTAATGGGAACTACACCCATTGAGTCACTGGGTTAAATGCCAGTTTAATGAGTGTGTGTTCGTTATTTCACTGTAACCGAAGCTCTGTTCATGTTGAGAGAGGTAAAGGTTTTTGTCCCTTCTCATTAAATAACTTGCTGAAACTGATCCTGAGTATATTAAATTAAGAGAAAACCCATCAAGACTAGAAGAATTCATTCAATAGAGGGAGTAATAGAGAAACTGAATAAAATCTTACAAATAGTTAGCTAAAAGCACAAATATTTGGTTATAAAAGCCAATCTTTATTTCATTTATTTGGAAAGCAGTTCTCTTCTAAAAGGTACAATTTTGTCAGTAGATGGCCTTCAGAGGTCCCTTCCAACTCTAAGGATTCTATGTTTTTATGATTCTACTGAGGCAATGCAGAACAGCAACGGGTTTACAAGGACACCTTACGTATTGAGCCAAGGTGCTCCAAAAAGCCTGAGCTGCTTCTGCATGCCAGCTTCCTTTGCCTGTCTTTATAGCACTGATTACACAAGATCTCATTCTTCCCCTCTTGAAGATAAGTCTTACCCTGGTGGTGTTCTCAAGTGGTGAAGAGCAGGGTAGCTCTTCATTTCCTTCAGCTGTGGGGTTTGTATAAGAAATCCTGAAACATGGGCGTAGGCACACAGCAGCCATCCAGTATCTTTTACCAAACTATGGGACAGTTATCTCAATAGTTTTCCATTTGTACACTTCTTAGGAGTTATATAAGTAGGAAACTGTATGCACATAAAGCCAAAAATATGAAAGAATATAGAGCAGATGGAGAGATTTTATCTTAAAATAAAACTTTCTCTTCTGATTCTGATTCAGACTTCCTTGCCTGCCTTTACCAGCCTGCAGCATCTCTTGCCAAGCCAAACCTCTGTAAATGCTGCTGCCCTCACTGACCTTCAGCTGCTCTTGATGCCACTGTCCATTCCCTTTTCTCAGATGTCCTTCTCTCCAAGTGACTATAACTTCTTTTGAATCACAGTTTGTGATCCTGTAATATTTTTTACATTTTGAATCACATTTGTCACCTTCTGACCCTTCTTCAGCTTTCTGTGAGGATGACACTAAGACCTTCCCTTTATCTTTTTTAACTCATTTTCTCCTTGTTTCTTGGCACTGTTATCAGTGAACACAAATTAATCATATCACATCTGTGTTGATGGGTTACATACTTACCTGTCTCCTCTAGGCAGTTTTATTCTTTCCAACAATAGTTTGAGGTTTCTTTTCTGGCAGATCTGGCTCACGTAGATATCAGTTTAAGTCAGCACGAAGATGAGATTATTGTGAATATTTTCTTGCCAATCCTTTTGTAGGCTTTCTTGTGAGGCAGTGATCTTTTTGTAACTGCAACATAACTAGAAGTCTTATTCTGGCTCTCATCTTGCATCTCATTGCAAGGTTCTTTTCACCACTGATAGCACTTATAACATTCTTCTGTTTGAACTGATTCAAATTCACATGCAGAGGCATTTGCCTCTACCCCAGTACAGTAACACTATCACCTCCTTCCTTCATTCTTCTATTACAACCCCTACCTCTGCTTATACAACAACATCTTGTTTTCATTTTGAACAACCTCCTTGTCTCATCTCCACATGGCTTGTCATCTCTTGTTTCTAAATGCCATCTTCCATCTTTGATGGGCTGTTGATGCCAGCCCCTTTTCTCTTGTTGTTACGTCTTCAAATCATCACCTTTCCCAAGCTCACCTTCACGTTTGGAAGGAACAAAACCAAAACAACTTTCAAGTCATTTCAGAAGTCTTTCATGCAGTGCTTTACAAGAGCCTTGACAAGTTGATGCAGTGCCAGTGCAGATCCTTTTCATGCTGATGGATATTCCCTGTATTCCCTGGCTGTCTGGGAGGCTCTGATGTTTTCTGTTTCAGCGATCTTTTTAGTCATCTACCTGAACAGATACGTGGTCCATGATCTGAGAGATTCTGAAATAACCTTTGCCGCATTCTAATCACAGACGAGGAACTGTATCAAGCCTGTGTCACTTTGTCTTGCTCCTTTCCTCCCCTACACAACATCTCTGTTCATTTGAACTTTATAATAATGAAAATTTAAGCAAAAGGAGGCCATTTGTCTCTTAAAAAGCAGAAAACTGGACATCACCTCAAGGCAAAAATTATTACATCATTTGTTTGCCTACTGTTTGCCATGCTTTCTGCTGGAACCAAGTCAGGAAGGTTTTGTGCAGCAGTCTGCAGCTCAACTTGTTGCTGCAAACGTCCTCTGAGGGACTAGTTCCTACAGAGGTGTTTTGCACAGATGCCTTCATCCATTTGCCCCCCAGCTGGGGGAGAACAGGTGGATGTGAAATGTACTGTAAAAGGTTTATTGCAGGAACAGAATCTCTTCATACTCTTCATGGAATAATATAATCAATACAATAGCTTTAGATTTCGTTTTAGGTACAGTCAAATAGGGCTACAAAGTGTCCTGGGGGGAAGAAGTGTGAGGAGCAGTTGAGGTCCCTTGGTTTTTTCAGCCCAGAGCAGAGGAGGCTGAGGGGAGGCCTCATGGTGGATCAGAGGAAGGTTAGGAAAAGGTTCTTCACCAGTGGGCAACAGGCATGAAACAGACTGCCCAGGGCAGTGGGCAAGACACCAAGATGCCAGTGCTCAAGAAGCATTTGGAAACTGTTCTCAGACATAGGGTTTGGGTGGTCCTGTGTGGAGCCTGGGGATGGACTCAATGATAGTTCTGGGTCCCTTTCAACTCAGGATATGATTCTATAAAATATAATTATTTTGAGATGCTTCTAGCCAGTGGTTAGTACAAGAGGTTGGAGTTGAATCCAAACAAGGTCAAAAATTGCACGTCCACAGGAACTTTGCAGTATAACCCCATTCTGTGGCAAAAGCCCCAAGCTTCTTATGTACTCTGAGCATTGGTCCAGCTCCGTGCTGCTGGGTGCTGTATCTGAGCGTCTGATTAAATGTTGCCACTGACTTATCCTAGAATGTTCGAGGCTGAATGTCAGAATACAAGCAGAAGGGAATTTCAGAAATGTCCAGCTTTACAGGGGGTATAAAAGAAGGATGGGGTCCTTAATTAAATTATTTTTCTAAAAAAAATCAGGGAGAAAAATCTCTGAAATTGATTCAGAAATACAATACTTGAATTCTGATTGAAGTCGATGAGCAAGAGTCTGCATTTTGAATTTAGAGGAAAATACCATTAAGATGGAACTATAAGTTTTGTTTTTTTCCAAGTTAAGTCATCTCTCTGCTATCTGCAAACTGACAAAGCCATTTGATTTTTATTGACCAATGTGACTTGATCTGCCTGATGACATTTCCCAAGATTAATGTGTCTGTTTCTTGACAATGAGTATAATTCCCAATGCATCACAATTAACCACTGCTACTTGGTATGAAAGGGAAGGACTCTTTATCTGCAGCTGCCTGCCTTCTATCTGCATTTCAAGTGGCAAATAAACAGACAGGTCCCCTATCCACTCCTTTCATCTACCTTTTTGAAACGAAAAAAAAAATTGAAATTCACACTTAGGTTCCCAGTAAAATGCAGCATATTTCAGAGAGCAAATTGGACTGGAAATACAAACAGTGGAAAAACACAAGCCAAAACACACAATGTATAAGATACAGAACACAGCAGCATCTCACAAGTATTATAAATACTTGACTTTATAGCTTTTATTTATTTGTGTTGGTAGAAATGTCAAATGAATATTTATGAACTCTCTTTAGTGTATCTGCTAGGTTTTTTGTTTGTTTTCAGTATAAACTGTCAGGCTAAAGCTGTGTTATCAGGATTGTCAAAATATTCTTTTTAATCTCAAAGGGAGTTTCACATTTTGACTCACTTCTGCAGTGATGTACCATTGTGCTTAACGTAAAGTTGTGAGTGATCCATTTGTCTTTAGCACATGCACAAACTTAAACTTGTGTGTGTTTGCCTGAAGACAGAGATTTTGTCCTAATAACTATACAACTTCAAAAGAAAAGACTGCTAAGTTTTTGAAATTGTTTTAATTGCATTCAGTAGCTGAACATAAAACATTAATTCAGATTCAAAACAGATTCAAATTTACCTAGACCGCATTTAAATAAGTTTGGCAAGATTTGTCAATTTTTTGGTAATCATACAGCAGAAGATGAATTTGGATTTTAACATTGCTGCTTGCTTCCTCTAATGGAATGTCAACAAATCCGGTGTCTTAAAATATAAGTACTTTTGGCATAAGTGGCTGTTTTCTCACAGTCTATTAGACATAAATTCCTCCGCCCAAGCTACTGAGACCTCCAGCTGCTACAAGGTGATGGTAACTAGATATTCCCACTATTAAACTAGAATTGGCATGAAACAGTGATCCAACATGACATTTTCTTGCTTTTACATTGGGAGAGAATCCAAATTTCCAAAGTGTTTTGAACTTTACTTAGTTTATTTGTCTTTTTGCTTAGTTCTTTGCTTCCTCCCATGTATCTCTTTCCACCCCTGGAAATTTGATTTGCTTCTGGTATTTATGGGAACCCTTGGTGACAGTTAATTTTCCCTACTCCAGGTAGTATTTTGGCTAAACCTTGGTATTCTGAATGTGTCTAATTTATCTGAATAATACATTGTATGACACAATAAAAACAAGGTATGTGTCACAACTGGTATTTTTGTTTTTTAATCAGCAAGGACGTGGCATCATCATTGAAGACTGTATAATGAAGACTTTTATTCATGTGCTTTTGTAATAAAAATGTTGAGAAGACCTGAGAATTCCTAAATAATGGGATGGCAAACAACACAAAGGACATTATGAAATCTTTAAAAAAATCATTTGTTGAAGCCTATTTTAATACTGTTCAAGACTGGCCATTTTATTGCAAAAAATAGATATCACAGCTTTAGGAGCATGATAGAGGTGATAGGAGATATATGATGAAGGGTGCTGAACTCTGATATGAAAAGTGATATAATGGACTGAGACTTTTAATTTAGGAAAGAGGCAAAGAAGAGGGAAATGGATAAAAAATGTAAAGCCATAATAAAGAAGTTGGATTCTTTTTTTCCTCTTGGCCTAAAACAAGGCTATTTACATAATTAAGAACTGAAAATTGGGAAAATATGGAAATGATTTTTTTTATATAATGGAAAGTCACCACAAAAGGAAATAAAAGCCAAAGAAGTCAGCAAAGAAAGCGATTGCATATTTTATGTGTGCATCAAAAGTGTCCAGCTTTGGTGTCAGGCAAAGGCATTTGAAAGGTCATGCTCTGTGGCTTGAGACTGCCACCAGCAAGGACAAGGGTGGGAATCATCTTTCCAACAAGAAGATCTTATGCTGTTGGTAGCAAGTCTCTAACTAGTCACAGATGCTGATCACAGTAGGGCCTGGACCAGCAAGTCAGTGTTCTGACACTGTATTTTAGGACATGTGAACAGCCATGTGAACAAGAAATCACTAATGTGATGTGAAGCTGCGTTAATTGAGTGATGAAAATTGTTTTCCTGTAGTATAAATAAAACAGAATAGGAGTGTATGTACATTATTTAGTATATTTGGATGGGTGTCAGGGTAGCACTCTTCTAACGACAAACAAAATGCACAATGTTCTTAAAATTTTAGTGTGATGCATTGACTTGCTACTATATTTAACCAAACTCAGAAAAAGTGCTCTAGAACAATTAAGGAACTTGTTGGATTTACCTTTTCCGTCTCTGGGAAGAGGGATATGAGGACAAGAATGTATCCAAAGATTCCTAAACTTTTGTTTTCCTCTGTCTTTTTTATGCATCTCATAAGAAAATTGATTCATCTCTTGGTTCTTCTCCACACATATAATGTGTCCAGTATTTCTGAAGCCCAAAATCAAAGATTTGTGACTTGGGTGTGAAAGATGATCTAAACCCACTTGTTTTTTGGTTTTTTTTTTAAGCATTATTCAAACAATTTTTATTGCTTTGAATTTTAATAGCCTTGAATGCCTCCAGAGATGGAGATCTTAATATCTCATATAATCTCTTAATATCAAACATATAATTTCTCCACAGATCTACATTTCTGGAGTTTCCATCACAAAATGTTTTATCATAGTTTTTCTTCTTTATTAAAGTTTCACAGCAATCTAATATTACTGAATAAGATGTATACTGCAATGTCTGCAATGTTTTTAAAAGGATTGTGGATGCCATTTTCCAAATAAGTTGTCAGTATCTTGTAATATTTTTGGAAAAATTCAGCTTGCACTGTAGCATTGGCAGACAATTGTTGGTAATAGGAAAGTATTCTTAATCATATAAATATGCATTCATTAGACTGAAGCATTTGTTCTACTTGTTGACATTACTGCCTGAGCACTGTAGGAAGATTTCTGAGGACAATTATGACAAGAAAATTGAGTTCCATTGTTCTTATCTTACATTCTGTTGACAGCTTCCCAATACCATTAAAGACATCACTGAATTGATTTTTTACCTTCATAAGCTTCTGTCCTACAGTATAAGCTCTCATAATGAGCCTTAGCATTTGCCTTGTTTTCTGACCTTGAATCAATACTCTCTTCCCCTGAAACAATTACAAATCTTATCTTTTCAAGATTTTGCTTTATGCTTGTGTCAAACTCACAAACCTATAAGTGAAATCCTTTCTCCACAGCATCATCTGTGGTTCTTAGTCTGTATTCAGTGCAAGCATAATTTCAAGCGTTTTCATGTAAATTCAGATATTATGTTAAACTATCCAGCCATATTCAACTAATCAGCAAAAACTCAAATCTTTCATACCTTGAACAGGTTGCCTGGTGAGATTGTGGAGTCTTCTCCGTGGAGATTTCTACAACCCATTTGGACATGGTGCTGGGCACCCTGCTCTGGGCATCCCTGCTGAAGCAGGGGTTGGAACAGATGGACCCAGAGATTTCCTCCAAATATAATCATATTGTGTTTCTTTGATTCTGTTATTCTATAAATTCCATTGCAGTAATTTGCTTATTTTTAGTACGTTCTGGCTTCTGATTCTTGCAAATACATGTCTTACCAAAGAGGAGAGAGAAATCTTAATGGGTTGGGTCTGCTCTATTTTATCCCCTCTGCACAAGTTTTGCAAATGCCTTTTATTTGCACTTGGCAGACTACTCTTGAGAGATTTTCTAATCTTGTCCACTTTGTGTTATTTTTCTTTTAAAATCTCTATATGGATGTAGTTGTGGTCTCAAGTCTTGGAAATGTGCTCTACTGTTTTTTTTTTTTTTTTTGCTGGACTTTGAGCAAGGAATTCCTTGCATTCTTGTTTTGTTTGTTTTGTTTTTTGTTTTTTTTTCCCTTGGTTTTAGTAGTTTTATTCCCAATAGAATCTGATCTCAAGAATTAGGAATTTTAGAAGTCCTCCAAAAATATATGAGTCTCAGAAAAATGATATGTTATAAAATATTCAACTGTTTCCTTTTTCCCTTGTGCTCTCTTATGAAATGCATCCCTCTCTATAGTTGCATCTTTATCCAGAAGCTCAATATTCATCTTTGTGCAGGACATTCTGATAAACAATTTGCCCAACCTCAGTCACAGGCTAATGTACAAATCTAGTATATCTGATGTTGAAGTAATCCAAAGACAAGCTGCCTGTTCTTATCTTGGCTTGCCAAACTCTCGTTTTCACTTTTCTGTTTCTTCCAGTGTTTTTGGAAATGGTTGTTCTTGAGTTTTTACTGCTCCTTTTCCTTAGTCACCACTTTTCTTAGATGTGATTTTCAATTTCTGTAGCTGAAGTTGTCAGATTGTGCATTTGGGAGAGTTATAAATGTAAAAAATCTGATTTAGGCTCATAATTACTGAATCTTAAGCAAAGTAAGAAAGTTAACAGATGCTAAAGAAAAATGCTTCTGAAGAAGAAAAAAAAAGGATTTTTATATGTATATTAATCAGTCTGTATTAGAGTGTTTCAGGAATGTAATTTCTAGCTCTGAGAAATGAAAGTGTTCAATTATCCCTACAGAAATATATAACAACAAAAAGACAATTTTTTCATATATTTAATCTAAGCTTTTTTTTTTTTTTTTTTTTTTTTTTTGAGAAGTCTTTATAGTGTCAGTACTGAAGCTCTTTTCATAGCAAAAAAAATTCCAGTAGCAGAAAGAAGACATACTGGAAATTTCCAGGAAGGAAACTCATTTTCTGGTAGAAAATAGTGAATAGAGTGGGTCCGGATGACATGGGTGCATGTAAGCATGGGATCTGGCCTTAATTTTTTCCATCTCAAGAAACAGCTCCACGTGCCCCTACCACTTTTCCTTCCCCTTCATATAATGCTGAGTACCCACCAGGCTCATCTGCTATGAGATTGCCATTGTCCTGCTAAAGGAGCAACAGGGGACTGCAGGGAATTGAAAATATTACCAGCAGAACAGCAAAAGCTATATTTTGATCCTTTACATCTTGATTTTCTTTCCTACTGGCAGTATTATTCTGAAAGTCAAATTTTTGGTGCCTTTTGCATTGAGAGACCATATTACATATGATGATGGATTTCCGTTTACCCGATAAGTTAAGGCTATGATTTGCTCTTTGAGGCTATATTTATGGTCTGCCTTTGACAAAATATTTTGGAAACATCTGTAAAACCCTGCTTCAAATGTTTGTTATTTGGCTCATTAAGGATGAAGACATTTGCCAAACCAAACTGGAAAAAAAAAAAGTGGAACAGCTTAGGAATCATAATTCAGAGAATTATTTGCTTTTTTCAAAGCAAAACTGACTTGCCTCTATTGGCTCCCAAAATGACTGATGAGATTTTGGGGAGAATGAAAGATTTGTGGAGGTATTTCTTAACAAAACAATATAATGTGAGGTTGAATCATTTTGTCAAATACTTCCATTGCATGGAGAGTGCTACTTGAGTTATGGACAGTCACTGACAGAGCATTTAGAAAAAGCTGCTGAAGAAAGATCTCTTTTTAGATTTGTACTGAAGGCATCTTTCAGGCCATATGTTCTAACAAATGAACAGTGTATGTGAAAGATCACGAACTGTTAATAATACTTTGTACAGAAACTTTGCTATTATTCAGCTGAGCATATTTCCAGTGCTGTCAGCTTATATTTAACAGACAGTTTTGACAGCTTGTATCTTAGATCATATCATTCTAGGAGTTTGTTTATAACGAACACAATCCTTTATAATGATTGTGTTCGTTATAAACAAACTCCTAGAGTGATATAGGCACTGTGAATTTTAGTGATTTTGAATTGCCAAAAAATGACTAACGAAGGAAATGTATTGTTTCATCTTGAACTTTCTTTTTTTAAAATAAGCACTTTTTCCAAGTCCTGGACAGATCGTTAAGGGGTCAAATTCTTTGCCTGTTTGATGCAGATCAAGGCACACAGGATATAAATGCAGATCTGCAGCATGAACACCAATGGGTGGGAAGGGACCCCTCATCCACTCGCCTCTATGTGATTTTTTGTCACTACTTATTTGAATTGTGAGCTCTTTTCCACAGGTTCTTGAGTTTACATAGCTTCTGCTGTAGAAGTGAAAATACAAGGTTAGTTTAGAACAGCAGAAGCCAGTGTTAATTACCTCAGTCATGACCCTGTCCAATTTCCTTCAGTCCACTGTGAATGTCTAATTTTTTCACTCCAGCTTCATTATAGATGAGTACTTTCATACTGAAGGCATATAGCAATAAGAGGACTGTTTAGTCTTATTTTTAATCTAAGTAGATCAGCTTTGCAACCCTTTCAGAAGTGGCCAGGTTAGCTGCATCTCTCACGCATACCAACACAGTTCTGTCTATGTTAGCTTAAGGGCATGATAGAAAGACTCTCTGTGGCTCTACTGGACACCACTGTCTTATCAATATAGATTTCCACCATTATTTATTTCTCAGAATAAAACAAGATTATGATAAGAAAAATGCAGAACAAGATTTACTCATCTATTTTTAGAAGTTTATGCCTCACAAATCTTTTTTCATGAATACTGAATAATATACTCCTATAATCTGAAAATTTATCTCTGAAGCCATAAGCTTGCTTCAGTAGTAGGAAACTCCTTGAGGATTTAGTCTTGTAAAAACGAGTCCAAGTTGATAATATTACTCATGAATAGCTGTTATAACTGAGCCTTCAGATATTGTCGTGTTAATCTATCAATAGTGAAAGTGCCTGTTACTGATGGGTTTATTTATTACACCTTGCTCCCTTCTGCAACATAGTTCAAAACAATACTGTGAAAGCAATGGGCACAGGTTGTGTTATGATTTGCTTCGAGCAACCCTCTCCTCTTCCTTTTATGAGTGTTACATTTCTGGCCATTAAGGACCACAAACTATTCCCTTCTGTTAGCAGGATAAATCCATCATGACATTAATCTTTCAGGAACTCGCTGTGGCTGCGGGCAGGCTGCACTGTGTCAGGATGTTCTCCCCTCTCCTTGACTGCTTCACCAGCACAATCCTGGCAAAGTAATCCCTACCAAGGAGTTCCTTATGAGCAACGAAAGTCAGCAAAAAAGCCTTTTTATACATCCTGGATATATAAAAATATGTAATACAAACATAATGTAAAAGCAGATTCCCCCATTCCTGACTATAATAGAGCAGTCTTTCCATTTGGGCTTTCAGCTGAAATTTCTCAGGGCTTTGACTTTGTTGGGGAAGTATATCTGGTGTGGATGAAACAGGCACATCTCCCTGTGTAATGCACACAGGGTCACACCATCCAGTGCATATCCCCAGGCAGCTGGACAGGACCTGCTCCTGCTCCTGGGTTGCAGCAATGCATAGCAATGGGGTAACAAAGGCATTGGTGACCCTTTGTGACACCTTGGGTGACATTCCTTATCTGTTGGTGGCAGCTCCTTCAAGCTCTAAGTGTACATCCTCCCAAGATGTTATTAGAGAAGTGTGAGGATTTGTGCTGTATTTTGTTCACATGGGCTGCAGGCTTGGAAACTTGCTGGCATCTCCTTTGCTTTTTGGTCACATCAGTGCAGCCTGTTGAGCAGACACATGGGTTTTGCTGATTGATCAGTCAAGCTTGTTCCTATGACTTAATGACAGGGATTATGTCACTCAGCATTCAGCTCACCAGCATCAACTTGCAGCTGTGGCTTTTCTCTCTTTTTCTCTTTTTTTTTTTTTTGAGAAACAAACTGCTGAGAACAGTAGTCCAACACAATGCACTGCTTTCCATAATGTCCATTAGGTGTCCCCACATGCTGGTGGCTCGTGGGTACTTTAATTACAACTTCTCCATTAACAGTGGAGTGCCCTGCATGCATTCGTTGAATGAAGTCTCTGATTCCCAGATTTCCATACTGAACACAACACTGTAGCACATCCTCTTTGTGTAAGGAATTCTCATTACTTGGAAGAACTAGTAGACAACTATTTGTCAGTTGCTGCCTCTGAACCTTAATTAACACTGCATTTATAAGAAGATAATATATAAAAAATGTTAATTCTGAGCCCATAACCAGCTGGCATGCTCATTCCCACTACTGTGCAGCTATTCTGTTTGCTATGCAGAACAGTAAGAGAAATTAGGAGTAAATGAAATATACAGGCATAAAGCCATATTTCAGCTTTGCTGTTTGCAGCCAAACCCGCAGTTGGATCCCTTGTTACAGCACTAAGTTTTTTTCCTGTAGCCTAACTTCTTCTGTCCTGGGTTTGTAAATATGCCTATGGATTATTTGCTGCCTGAATCATTATCCCTCAGTTTGACACAGTCTCACAGGGGGAAGTCAGCTTCTCACAATAGCAGAGACAGTTTTTTTTTGTGCATGGGTAGGCGGCAATAGTAATGAATCTCTTGCCTTTCCTCCCTTCCTCATTTTTGTGATTGCATAGGCCATGTCATTACAGTGGTGAACAGCACCTGTAGATGTGGCAGAGTCATGCCTGCATTCCTCTGGCCTATCTTACCTCTAAAGGCTGAATTTCACACAGCAAAGCATTCTTACTAGCTAGAATACACTTTGCAGTTAAAACCACAAGGCATTGCACCTTATAGTAAGAAGCTGAATTAAATCCAATCATTATTAGTTCTTGCTCTTATAATCCTCCATATGTTTACTTGTGCAGCATACTTTTCAGACATTCCCTTTTTGAGGCCACGCCGCACAGAAAAAGGTAAAAGTATACACACCGTGTTATTTGTAGAATTCTTTGTGCAAAGATCTGCTCCCACCTTGGCAGGACTTGCACAGTGGGCCAGTAAGACCTTCTAAAGTGTCTTAGAACACGAGGAGGTTAGAGCTTGCTGAACACAACCTACAGGAGTAGACCCTCATGGGGTAATAGCAACTTTCATTGCCAGCCAATGTGGTGCATTTGCTGTTTCCTTTCCCTAGTCAATATGTGAGTGGTGTGACCATAAGTGAGCAAGAGAAGGTGAAACCTAACTATGCAGGTCACTCTGAATGTAATGCCCCTTATTTATTACCATGGAAACTACAACAATATAAAGAGCACAGTAACACTGTTGGAAAGAGCAAATTCTCAGCTACAAAACATAGGTTTTAAACATAGTCACCACCATTAACCAATTTGCATGGATGAGCTGATTGAGATGCTCTTTATTTTGTGGTCTGACACCTTTGCATGGCCATCTAGAACACTGCTCATCTTTCATGTCACTGTCACCACTGCTGAAACACACCACTCACCATTTCCCTGTGCTAGCAGTCACTGTTTGGTCTCCATAAACGTTCAGCAAGTGTCAATGAACGCCAGCGGATGCCATTTTTTCCACATGAAATAATTCAGTAACACACCTTTGCTTCATATACACTTCTATGTCAGATGCCGTTTTATCAGACTGTTTCTCTGCTCCATCTGTCACACAGCAACAAAATGTAATGGAATTTTGGTGGGAAGGTTCAGTATCTACTGCCATCTCACTAGCATCTGACACTAAAATAGGAGGCATTATTTTAGGAGCAGATCTTGTAAAAGCATAAGCAGTCTGAGATCTGAATTCCAGTTGCAAATGAGAAGATCTTGACTCCCAGATGACAGAAGAAGGCAATCTTGAAGGGAAAGACTGCTGGAGAGACTTGATCAGTGGCAACAGAGACTGTTAGTGTTAGTGCATTGCAGGAGCATCTACACCCTCTGCCAGCTGCAGAAGAGTACTTAGCATCAGTACACTAAGTGTTAGTCAAGGACAGATTTATTACTCTGTCCTCTGGCCCTCTGAATGGTCTTTCAAGGCATGAAGTGCACTCAGCATCACAGAGGTGACCACTGAACACTGACCTTTGCATACAGGACTAGAATTCATGTATCAACAGAAATATCTGTGTGTCTCTCCATCGGCTTTTGTGTGTGTTTTTTTACACCCCCTCCCCAACTCTCTTTCTATACTTCTGGGAAATATTTGGTGCTGTAGGTGTATCAGAGGTAGACCTCTGTAGGTAGATCAACCTCTGCTGCTGTCAACAATGGCACAGATATATTGGGTGTTACTTTAAAAATTTCTTGCTGACATGTAGTGAATGTGAAACCATTATGCAGAGATAGCCTTGCAACTTCCTGTTATATTTGTCTGCCTTCGGAGAACTTTTCCATAATTTATTTCGGATCATTAGTATTTATTAGTTCTCTTCTTACATCCAAGGTGTCATCTGAAACCTTTCCTCTTAATTTTAAAAAATGAAGTTCGCTTCCTGACGTGATTTTAAATAATGAATTGAATTGCATTTTCTGACATGATTTATCATTCCAAAAACTGATAGAATATCATTATCTTGTTAGAACAATGCCTGGCTTTTTCTTATGGCAGGCATAGCAAGGAGAACATAATAAGAGAGCTTAGCCTATCGTGTCTGATTTCACTGAAGCATGACAGAAATACTAATACATTGATCTACATAACCTGACTGCATTTAATAAGTACTTATTACTCATAGAGTGAATTACCATGGGCAATATAGAGAGTTAGTGGCAGAATCATTTTTAAGACTCTCCTTGATTTTTTGCATGCTTTAATTTTTAGGGACAAAAAGTATGTTTTGTATCAATAACTATGTTGTGCTAGACATAATACTTGAGGCAAGTGTAGTCTCTCGTGCTTTATGAATGTCTTTCATGTTCTACTCAGCAATTCAAGAGGTTGATTAACAGCACAAGATCTTTAAAGGCCAAGTTTGCTGGAGAACTATAAAAGAGAAGAACTGCAATACTGAAACTGAATCTTTATGTACAAGCAGAGAAAACAAGCTAATAAATATATGAATTAGGAGATACATGGACCTGTTGAAATGCATCCAGAGGAGGGATGATCCCAGGGGTGGAATACCTCCTCTTTGAGGACAGGTTGAGAGAGCTAGGGTTTTTCAGCCTGTAGATGAGAAGAGTATGGGGACAACTGGGAGCAGCCTGCCAGTATCTAAAGGGTAGCTTTAAGAAGGAAGGGGACAGACTATTTAGAAGGGTCTGTTGTGTTAGGACAAGAGCAAATAGTTTCCAGCTAAAAGAGAGGAGGTTTAGATTGGATATAACTAAGAAGTTATTTACACTAAAAGTGGTGAGGCACTGGAACGGGTTGCCCAAAGAGGTGGTGAATGCTCTGTCCTTGGGGACATTCAAGGTCAGTTTGTATGGGGATCTGAGCACGTGATCAGACTTGTAGGTGTTCCTCTTCATGGCAGGGGGAGTTGGAATAGACAGATTTAAATGTCCCTTCCAACTCTTTGAAATATACTTCCAAATTCCAAATTCTGTGAAATATAATGCAAATACAAATACCAGGCTTTAGCCCCAAACCAAGTTCTTACTAGGTGGAAAGAAGTGCCATGAAAATCTCTGGAGTCCACTCAGGTTTTCAGAATTGCTTTCTCAGATGAGTGATGCTCAGATTGTGATGTGGTTCCAGATTAGTGTATCTGCACTTAGGTGTTGACCCATGTCAGTTCCTGCTGTCAGGTATAGAGGTCAAGTCAGCACATTTGGTGGAGCTGCCAAAGTGGCAGTGCTCCCAGAGAGATCTGGTTCACCCTCTACCCATCATGTATGGCAAGTGCCTTGTCTCAATTTAAACCTTCCTTTGCATTTCCAGAAGTGTGTACCATATCTGCCAACCCTGTGGTGGCCTCTAAAAGCAGCAAATATTAAGGCACTGTCTCTGATTACAGAAGCTTGGGCACTTACCTCACATAGAAGAACAGAGACAGCTCTGCTTAGATTACTTAATCCTGAACTGAACTCAGCCCTCTGATCCTATAGATTCTGGAGGCATTTACAGAATATCAATCATGACTGAGTCCATATGCACAAAATACTGTTATCCCTGGAAGCCAGAGCCAGGTCCTCGCCACACTGTGGGACCTGAACTGCTCCAGGTTTTTGGGGTTTCTCACAAAGGGCTTTAGCACATACAAGTGCAATCTCACTTTGTCTGTTTCAGCTGCCAACATCCATGATATCTGGCCTAGCCTTTGCAGCAGATATGACAAACATACTTTATCGCCAAAACATGTCCCAGTTCATAGAAAGGCTTGACAGGAATCCCTAAAGTTTGCAGACTATATTTAACTCACCAACTGTTTTAATGTCAGGAGGCTGACAATGTTAACGTTTGTGTCCCTTCTGAAGCTGGTTTCTCTTTGCATTACTAAGATGGTGTCTCTGAACTCCTGCTGTACTTTAGGTTCAATTGAGTTGTTCCCTTGTTTTCAGCCCACCATTGTATTAAAGTGTACGGTTTTTTTTTTTAATTTATTTTCTCTGATAAGATACTAGCACATGAAAAACTAATTACACAGAATCACAGAATGGTAGGTGTTGGAAGGGGTCTCTAGAGAGTCCAACCCCCTGCCAAAGCAGCTCCCTAGCCCAGGTTGCACGGGTAGGTATCCAGGCAGGTCGTGAACGTCTCCAGAGAAGGAGACTCCACCAACTCTCTGGGCAGCCTGTGCCAGTGCTTGGTCACCTAGTGTGAAGAAGTTTCCACACACATTTGTGTGGAAGTTTCTATGCCTCAGTTTATGATCACCTCCCTCGACCTGCTGGCCATGCTCTTTTTAATGCACCCCAGGATTCTATTGGCCTTCTTGGCCTCTAGGGCACACTGCTGGCTCATGGCCAGCCTGTCATCCACCAGGACACCCAGGTCTCTCTCCTCAGAGCTCCTCTCCATCAGGTCATCCCCCAACCTGGACCACTGCATGCGGTTGTTCCTCCTCAGGTGCAAGACTCTACACTTGTTCTTGTTAAACCTCATCTAGTTCTTTTCTGCCCAACTCCAGCCTGTCCAGGTCTTGCTGAATGGCAGCACAGCCTTACAGTGTGTCAGCCATTCCTCCCAGCTTTGTATTGTCAGCAAACTTGCTGAGGGTGGACTTTATCCCCTCATTCAGGTCATTGATGAAGATGTTGAACAGGACCGGACCTAGCACTGACACCTGAGGAACATCACTAAGTACAGGCCTCCAACTGGACTCTGCACCAATGATCACAACCCTCTGAGCTCTGCCAGTCATCCTGTTCTCAACCCACCTCACTGTCCACTCATCTATTCCACACCTCTTCAGCTTTGTTATCAGGATGCTGGGGGATACAACATCAAATGCCTTGCTGAAATCAAGGTAGACTACATCCAATGCTCTTTCCTCCTCCACCCAGCCAGTAATGACATTATGGAAGGCCTCCAGGGTGGTCAAACACGACCTCCCCCTGGTGAACCCATGCTGACTACTCCTGATAACTCTCTTTTCTTCCAAGTGCCTGGAGATGGCATCCAGATCAAATTGTGCCATCACATTTCCAGGGACAGAGGTGAGGCTGACTGGCCTGTAGTTCCCCAGATCCTCCTTGCCCTTCTTGAAGATCGGAGTAACACTGGCTATCTTCCAGTCTTCAGACACCTCTCCCATTCTCCAAGACCTCTTAAAGATGACAGACATGTCACCTCCATCATTAGCATATATCTAATGCCTATTATTTTGTATATCCTTCTTTGCTTCCTTGGGTTTTCCTGACAGACTTTTTAAAAAATACTGCAGTAAAACTACAAATTATTTATCTTTAAAAATTATACACTGTTAATAATTATAACATTATGCTTCTAACGTTAATATTTCCACAATAAGTATCAAAGTTGTGCAACAGAAACAGAAACAGTATTTTTTGTTTCCTCTTGGTTTTTTTCCACTGTCTACTGTAAGTTTTAATGAGACAAGAGTGCTTCAGGAGACAACACCGGGGTAGTGAAGCACTGGAACAGGTTGACCAGAGACATGGTGGATGCCCCATCTCTGTAGACATTCAAGGTCAGCCTGGATAGAGTTCTGATGGAGCTGTAGGTGTCCCTGTTCATTACAGAGGAGTTGAACTTGATGGTCATTGGGGGCCCTTTCCAACTCAGACAATTTTATGATTCTTTAACACAGAACTTCTCTCGAAGAGCCAGTGAAAAAAGAATGCAAAATTATTTCATGAATAAATACATAAGTTCATATTGAGTGAAAACATAAATTACTGAAGTTAAAAAAGTTGTACTGAGTCCATAAACCAAGCAACTGCATGAGAATGAAGATAATGAGAGCAGTTGATTCTAGACGTCCAAGGATTTATAAGAGGGTTACAAAATTTTCTCCTACCGAATGGAGACCAGCAAATGTAAATGAATTCACATGAACTCTCTTGGCTGTTACTAAACCCATGAGAGTATAAAGTAAAACAAATTCAAGCATGACCAATGAAATCTTCTGATGTTCACTGAAACCTGCAATACAAGGTTAGACCAATTAGTGCAATGACTGAAAATGTTAAGTGTAGATAACAAAAGTTACAGTTGCTCCAGTGAAAGGGTTCATTTAAAGTATAAATTATCAAACCAGAGCAGCAATCACAAGATTTGCACTAGGCTTCATGGCAAATTTGTTCCAGGGTCATAAGTTAGGGTTTATAAAAGTGCAACCCGTAATTATTTGAACTTATACAGAAATCAATTCAAACTGACATTAATTAATTTAACTGTGTAACACCTCACTGTAAGCCTATAGGCAAGTCTAAGCATTCGTATCTCAACTTTACAGAAGGTTAAGCTGGAGTGCAGAGAGGCTGATTTGCCTGAGGTCACACAGCAAGTCAGTGGAAAAAACTGCAAATAGAAACCACAGCCTGAAGTTCTTATTTCCCTGTTTTTACCACTGACATTACACTTCCCACTAGTAAAATGAAGGGGAGGAAAGAGGCAGCTGAAGTGGTGAGACTTGGAATATAATTAACCCAGTTTTCTGCACGTGTTTGTGCTTTTTTCTGTTTTAGGCACATATCAAAGGGATAGGCTGATTTCAAATTATTTGGAAATTTATTTCTTCATGATCCTATCTTTTACATGCTTTCTTTTAGGTGTTAAGTTGTAATCTTCAGCATTAAAAATAACTGAGAAAAAACCCTCTTGAGTGTCAGGCATCTACATTTACATAGTCAACCTCTGTCCCTTGCACTTTGTGTGACACTCTCTGCTTCCCCACTGCATTACAGAGTAACTTGGGACATTGCTGTCCATAAGCCAAGACATTGCTCCTGACTGTTCTGGCATATAAGGAAGCAAGCAGCTGCACTGGGAGTGTGGGAGTGAGATGAAGGTGGAGACTGTGGCCCCATCACCACATATGTTTGACATCAGAAATGAGGACTGAGTTGGAGCTTACAGCCTCTCACGTTACCTGATGGGCATATGGCACTATGCCATGAGAAACTGGGGTTATGTGCTTTGGTACCAAAATAAAGTTGGTTATTTAGTACGGAGGGTGATGCTCCACTAAAAAGCAGAGCCTTGGGTGACCAGGTAAGCCTGAGTCAGCTCTCTTCTGCTGAGAGGTGTTTGCAGTGAAAAAGTGTTGTTCTTGTAGATGAAAGAACTGGGAAGAGAAGTTGTGGTTTAACATTATCTTCATAGGTTTATATTAAGGAATGAAGTGATGTTTGAAAGGGATTGTGCTTGAAGATGCTTCTTTTTAGGTTGAAGAGAAACTCCAGGGAGCAATTATTGCTAATTCCTTACAGATTGCCATAGGGTTTTTATAAAAAATGCTCTCACACAGCTACTGGGCTCTGGGAACATGTGTCTGATTTGTTTTTCTTGCTCATGGGGCTCCTGAAGCCCTATTAAGACAATTGGCTGTCACTGCAGTTTTCAACTGTGGCACATCAGAATTTGCTGAGTGCTGAGATCTCACTGTCCAGTGACAGACACTGTGGTGAAGGGGAAAAGGTGGGGAAAGAGATGAACATTTGCCATTTCCTGTGCTGGGCGATGACACCAGTTCCTCATGACACACTGTGTGTTCAGTCTATTCTCAGCACAGGTGACATCGATCACACAAGTGCCTTTTCTGTTTGCTCCAACCAAGCAAGCTCATAGAAGTGAGGCCTTAGGGGAGACTGAGAAAGAAAAGTGGTGAAAGGAAGCAGTTGGAAAAAACATGTAATATACATTGAGGTACAAGCCCTGTGCAGCTACTTGCTCCTCGTTGATGTGTTCTTCATGGCACAGGGTTTCAAACTAGTTTGGGTAAAGGAGGGCTGATGTTAGCAATTCCCAGCAAAAGTAAAGGCAGAAATTCACAGTATAAAGAGTAGCTGATGCAGAAGTTCCTGAGATTAATTTGTTAACAGGAAGTGCTATAATGTAATTCACCAGGTGAATGCCAGTGATGGAAAATAAAATATGCAAGTAGCCTTTGAAAGGTCAGATCCTTGGGATATAAGTGGTGAGTGTTGTGAGCTAGATGAACCACCCCCATTCTGGCCTTTTCCTCCCCTTGGATTGCAGGTAAGGCCTCGTGTTATGTAAGTTGGAGGGATGCCCTCGATGTGCTGTTTTGATATCTCTGCAACATCAGCTATGTTTCAAACTGTTTGATGTTAGAAAGCTAAGCCACAAGGACCTTGTTCCTGCACTGGAGCCATGGTGATCTTTCCCCATGCCATGGAGTGGGGCACACTAGTATACATAGCTGTGTGTCTGAATGCTCTCCTGCATGGACAAACTCATCTCTTCTTTCTGGCAGTGACCATGTCTGGTTGGAGGAGAAACATATATAAGCTCCATGATCCCTCATCTCCCTTCTTGTCCTGTTCAGAAGATGATGTTCTAGTGCTTTCTAAAAACAAAACTAGAAAAGCTAGCAATGTAGGGAGTGCATAGGAGGAATGACAGTTGGAGAGCTGAACCTGGGAACACCTGTGGTTCATCATGAGGTCCTGCAGACCACTTGAAGCAGCAGTGTTCTGTGAAGCTGAAGGTCAGTGCTACTAATCTGGAGGTTGCTCCTGGGGGCTGAAGAGATCAGATGCCATAACCTGACTCCTTTGCCTTCTGCACAGCTCCAGCTCTTTGAGCTGCAGTGTTTACTGATGCAGAACGGCAAAGAGAACAAGAACACTCAATTTCTTATTATTTTAAAGAGTTTCAGCAAGCTTGGTGCTACCAAGTATCTGACAGGGTTACCCATGACTGGAGGGTTGAGTGTCTGCTGCTACCTCAAAGCATTGCTAGCCCCTGAGGGCAGGGGTTATCTGGCCTCACCTCAAGGACTGAGTGCAGATTTGGGCACCTAAATATAAGAAGGACATAAAGCTATTACCATCCAAAGGAGGGCTATGGTGATGGAGAAAGGTCTAGAAGGAAAAGTGTGTGAGGAGCAGCTGAGATCCATGGTGTGCTGAGCTCAGAGCAGAGCAGGCTGAGGGAAGTCTTCATGGCAGCTGCAGCTCATCACAGGGAGTGGAGGGCAGCGCTGAGCTCTGCTCTGTGTGACATAAAACTAATTTGATTTAGAAGGCATTACAGAATGATGTAACCTTCTCTGGTTTGTGACAGGTATAAGCCCACCTAGTGGCCTTCTGTGATGGTATCACTGCATCAATGGACAGGGAAAGAGCCACTGATGTTATCTATCTGAACTTCAGTAAGGCCTGTGACTTAGTACCTTACAACATCCTTCTCTCCAAATCAGAAATATATAGATGTGAGGGGTGAACTTTTCAATGGATGAAGAACTGGCTGCAGGATCAAGACCAGAAAGCGGTGGTGGTCAATAGCTCCATGTCGATGGAGATCAGTGACAAGTGGTGTCCCCCAGGTGTCGGTGCTGGGACCAGTACTGTTTAATAACTTCATCAATGACATTGGACAGTGGAGTCGAGTGCAGCCTCATCAAGTTTGCTGATGACACCAAGCTGTGGGGTATGGTCAACACACCCAAGAGATGGGATGTCATCCAGTGGGGCCTAGAAAGGCTTGACCAGTGGGCCCAGGTTCAACAAATCTAAATGCAAGGTCTTGCACCTGGGTCATGTCAACATCTACTACCTATACAAGCTGGGGGATAGAAGGATTGAGTGCAGCCCTGCTGAAAAAGACCTGAGGGTACCATTAGATGGGAAGCTGATATGAGCCAGCAATGTGCCCCCACAGCCCAGAAAGCCAACTGTATCCTGGGCAGCACCAAAAGAAGTGTGTTCAGCAGTGAAAGGGGTGTGATCCTGCCCCTTTGCACTGGTGAGGCCTCACCTGGAGTACTGTGTCCAGATGTGGAGTCGTCAGTACAGGAAACACATAGACCTGTTGGAGCACATCTAGAGGAGGGCCACAAAAATGATCCAAGGGATGGAACACCTCTCCTATGAGTACAGGCTGAGAGAGTTGGGACTGTTTAACCTGAAGTAAAGAAGGCTCCAAGGTGACCTGACAGCAGCCTTTCAATACCGAAAGGGGGGCTACAAAAAGAAGGAGACAGACTCTTTAGCAGGATTTTTAGTGATAGAACAAGCTTAAAGAGGATAGATTTAGGCTGGATATGAGGAAAATGTGTTACAGTGAGGGTGGTGAGGCACTGGAACAGATGTGGTTGCTGCTCTGTCCCTGTAGACTCTCAAGGCAAGGCTAGGACAAGGCTCTGGACAACTTGATCTAGCTGTGGTGTCCCTGTTCATTGCAGGAGAGTTGGACTAGAATGGCTTTCAGAAGTCACTTCCAACTCTAAGATTCTATGATTCTATGTAGCATTTCCCTCCATGCTCTGTGAGAAATTGGATTTGCACCTGGTTCTTTTCCAAGATTAAAAAAAACGTGAAAAAAACTATAATCAAACTTTTGTTTCTATTACTCCTGCCTCAGATATGAAAGTATACCTACATATTTGATACTGTAGTTTACAGTAAAACTTTGATAGCTTTTAACTATATTTATTTAAAGGAATCATATTGTGAGCACCTGAGCAATGAAAAAAATCACACAGGATACAAATAATATAACTGAGGAAATAATATAACTCCACTCCAGTTGTTTAGGTGCATGCTGGAACCATTCAGACAAAAATCTGTTCATAACTGCTGTGACCCACAGTGGGGCCGCATGATCCTTGGAGAAGATCAGAAATGCACAGTAATAACGGTTAACTGCTGCACAGAAATAAGGCAAAATCTCTCCAGTAATGGCTTCGCATTCAGCTCTCGACACACTGAATAAAGCATCCTCCCAAAGGTGTATGTTATTGTTGTCCGTAAATAACTTCCACCATCTCTGACTGCTGCATGCAGGGCAATGCACAGCGCTGAAGAGAAATGGACGGCTGTAATTAAGTTTATAAGAAATGAAGTTGATAGAAAACCTTCATTTTTCAAAGAAGACGTTGTTTTATGCAAGCTCCATTCTGAATCTCAGGAAGCCTTACTTCATTTTCTTTGTGCTTCCTTAGCCACCAATACTGAATGCTTATAATATTTATAGCACTTTATTTTTGCAGTTTTCTGTTGGAAAAAAAACCAAAACGTCAGGGGCAGTTCAGTTTGTCTGTAGGTGCACAGCAGAAAGTGTATACTCAGAATTCTGCTCTGACCATCACTAGCCTGGGCAAAATGAACCATTGCTGCAGGATTTGAGGTGTGCTGTGCATCTTTTCTGCAGCTTGAGCTCAAGCTCCAGAAGTGAGCAGAGCTGTGCTGCATTTCTGATTTAACCTACTGTACCTGCTTGAAGCTGCTTCTGATTATTATTAAGCTTTCTCACAGTTTCATGTTCTACTGAAAACACAATTAGCAAGCAGATGTTCACATATAACATTTTGTCAACAGAGAACGTACAAATTCAGACTGAAATTCTTATTTATGAATAAGAAGTTTGAATTTATAAGCAAGATTATAGTGATCCATTCAGTCACTGAACAGGCTTAACTACTGACTTTCCTGACTGAGTTATCACTTTCTAGTTCTCACTTGTTATCATAAACATTGCTCACATGGAAAGGACTGAAGCAATTATTTTGTTTCCCTGTGCACAGTGATATGCATTGAATATTTTATTGTCACTGAATTTTGGACAGTTGCCTTTGAGGCAGATATTCCTAGCCAAGAATTTTGGGAAAGCTCTGATTATATTTGGAGTATATTGCAAAACCAGTATATGATATTGTTTTACAGCACATCCAGAAATATACTCTAAACCATATTTTTTCCTATATCCAAAGGTTATTAATTAGTAACAGTTCAGTTTTTTACAGCAAGTTTCACAGCTTTGATAAAAGGATCTCAGTTTGCTCAGGTCCTTATCTGGTTAGTAATGGTTTCTGCCCTAAAGACTTTAAAAACTAAATGTTCAAGGGATCATTGGGTCATTGCACAATTCAGGGTCGAAAGGAAGTCAAAAGGCCATCTGTGCCATATGGATGGGATTTGCTCAAGATCAAGAACCAAGACAGGTTAATGACAGAAATTATATTTCCTAGTGCTCACTTTGGTACATGTTCTGCCTGAATATGCTGCTTTTAATAGATTTAGAATCATTTATCAACTGCAGGTATTTGACAGAATATGGTTCCCCTGGCTTGCACTGCATTGTTTCACTGCTTGTGTGGAATAAGACCTGTTCTCTCCTGCAGCAAATCTTACTGTTGTGTTGGCATCTATTTTCTCATGCACCAAAAGCTTATGTCTGAAAACCTTTTTGAAGGGTACCTACGTTTTATTTTTACTCATATTTTGATGCTACCTCTGCCAATCACAAATAGCAAGCATCAAGCTTTTTCTTTATTGTTGAATCTCATACCACCTATATTAGTGCAGACCAAAGAGAAATATATGTGGAGTCCCAAGGATGAGATACAGCTGAATTAGGAAAGGAATTTTTCACTTCTGCTGCACCAAGGGATGCTAATGGAGGAAGGTTTGGACTCACCATGACTATAAAGCTGTGTACCAGTTTGATAACTGGAGATCTGCCATGTTTCCCAGAGTGTATATTCCTGCTTTAGTTGAAAACTCATCCAATGTCAAGGTTGGGTTTTTTTTTATCTTCTCTTGATTTCTAATTTTGTCTATCTTAAAAATGCTATTTAACTCATTATGGAAATTTTTTTTTTTTTTTTTTGCTTGGCAAAGCCACAAAATTTAGTGTGTTTAGTGAAGTATGTCATTTAACTTCTCCTTGGACTTCTTCCATGGGCAGGATCTTTAAAGTCCTTTACTGGCAAGCTAGTATGATCTCTGATCCCTTCCCTGCTACTTCTACTGTGTGAATCAGTTCCCTTTTTGAACAACATCCTGCACAATTTTTCTTACTCCTACCTAATAATTCAGACCAGATGGCTGAAGCTGACCCAGCGTAATCTGCTCCCCAGGATATAAATGATGCCGTTTAGATGTATACAGTAATGTTCCCCTACTTAAAAAAGGGCTTGCATCAAGATCCTGTAACAACTGACTTTATTTCGATTTGCAGAGTTCTGCCAGACACTAGCCATTTGTGCAGGGTTATACAACATTAAAAGGTACATATCAGACTCTATCCTCCATATATACAAAAAGACTGTCCCAAATTTCCTGGAAAGGAAGCAGCTTCTGTTTGTGTGTTGCCTTAGATCCCCATTCCAGGTTGTCCCTGAATGCCCTGGAAAAAACAGATGGGAGTTACACCACAAAACAAGTCAGAGCACTGGCACAACTAAGGGAAAACGTATTTCAGGGCTAAGGACCTCCAGAAAGAGAAAAAAATTAAAGTCCTTTTCTTTTTATACTACAGAATATTAGTTCCAATTCCCAATCAGTGTCCATAGAAATATGATGCAGAGTAATCTCATTTCTTGCATAATGGGATTCTACATGGTTAATAATGGCAAAAACGAACAGCCACCTGCAGAAGCCACAGACAACAGCTACAAATACCACTGGTGCTATTTCTACATGCTCTCAAGACAGCATCTACATATATTGAAGAAGGGTGGGTAGCAATATGTCAAAAGGAAACTCCTTCTCATTACAAAGATGAAGGTAACAGCTTTTGGAACAGCTGTTACCACAGCATATTCTCTTCCTGGAGGTCAAAACATGCTGTGGTGCACAGGTGTGTGTAAGTTCAGTGGACTTTGGATTGAGTTGTGGTGCACAGAATAGTTTGTACTGCTCTGTTACAAGTGGTCACATGTACAGTCAAGTCACTGGGGATGCAGCATTTGCTGACACAAGCAGTACATCTTCCAGGCTAAGTGATGTACAAGATTATCCTTTTAGGCTTAATTGTTTGTGTTCTATGAAATATAGATGGTGCCAGAAAGCCTGTCATCAGCTTGTTAGTTACTTGGTAAAGTCTTTCCTCTTCCTCCCCTCATTTTTTGTAAATGCAAAAGTGATAAAAGAGATTTTCTCTCTGTTCCTGCTGTGATTTTCTTTACATCCCATTTTAAAAACCCTAAATGATTTTGGCACCTTACAAATCTACTCTTACTGTACAGCTGTCTTGTAGACCTGCATCAACTCAAGTTAGTTATCTCTGCATTTTAAAACATCACTTTGGAAAACAGCTTTTGAGGTTCTCCTATGTTAATTTTTTTCCATAAATTAGGTACATGGAAAGTGCAGCAACAAATCAGCTGGTGTGAAAGTGTTATACTATGGTAATCCCAGCTGCTTGATGCTCTGGCACGCACCTGCCTTAATGGATAAGTTTTTTGAATGTGTACAAAAAGCATTGATATCTGCCAGTGTGTCTCTACGCATGTGAAAGTCATACAGATGCCAGTGTCGTGTTATAACTGATACAACCTTGGCGCTACCAGTTGGATTATGCTGAGTTACACTGCTGAAAATGTATCAGTAGGAGAGAGGGCGCCAGGACATAGGCACTCAATAGGAGCAAATCTTCACCAGCTTTTCCCTTTAAACTTAAAGCACAGCAATGAGTCTGAAGAAATGGAGATTTTAAAGGTAACTTGTTCCTGCCCCATTCCTGACACATCAGAAAATCATTCCTGATTTCACAGACTGGCGGTCTTTCAGTCCATTTTGTCCCACCCCTGCTCCAGCTGGGACACCCAGAGCAGAGTGCCCAGCACCATCTCCAGGCAGTTTTTGGAGATCTTTGGAGATTGGCCACCAGTATGTCCTAGCTTCTCTTGTACTGGGGGCCCACATGTGTATGCAGTACTCCCGCTGTGGTCACACCGATGCTAAGTAGAAAGATCATGCCTTTGGACCTGTTGGTGGAAATTCATATAATGCAGCCAAGAATATCATTAACCTTCTAAGAAGCAAGGGCATGTTGCTAACTGATATTCAGCTTGGTATCCACCAGGACCTTCAGATCTTTCCCGCAGAGCTTCTTTCCAGCTGGGTGTACCCAACATGTGCCTGTACCTGGGGTTTTCTCCCCAGGGGCAGGACTTTTCACATTGAACTTCATGAGTCTGGAACTTCACTCCTGCACTTTTCCTCATTGAACATCAGGAGACTGTTACCAGCCCATTTCTCTAGCCTACTGATGTCCCCCTGGATGAAAGCACAACCCTCTTGTATATAATTACGGATTAATAATAATGTAATAATCTATTTGATCAGGCAGCTGCATCTACACTTCCTTGCTTCTGCAAAGAAGACTTTTTATAAAAAAGAAACAACACTTTTTTGAATCCTCTGGTAATTCCAAGGACACTGCAAGTAGATTATTGATCACTAAGTGGTTGATGAACTTTTTGTACTCATTTATGGGCTGTAACAGTTCAGTCCTTCTGTTTTGCCTGTCCTTGAGTCCTTGTGCAATTTTATCAGGCAGTGTTATATGGCCCTTAATGTTTGTTTTGCTTTCAAATGAGTGAAAATATAAAAGTGTGTGTTATTATTATTCTCTTTCTTTAATCTTTCTCTAAAAGTTGGTCTGATTCAGACCTTTAATCATCTGTCTTTGTCTGAATTTCGTTCAGTTTACTTCTATCTTTCTGGTGCCAAAGTGCTTAGAGATGAATGAGGAATTGTATTGCTTTATCTTTTTTTTTTTTTCTCATTAGAATGCTGGTGAAAACCAGCCACATAAGACACAAATTAGTTTAGGCTATTCAAAATTTTTGCCTTTTCATATAGTTTAACCCCTATGCTGCAAGAGTTTTAGCTTTTAGCTACAATGAATGGATATTGTGATGCATATAAATTGGAACAGAAACTGCACTAGGATGATAGTATTAGGCTTGCTGAGCCCACAGCTTAAAATGAAGAAATGGCCTGTGTTAGACAGCCTCTCAGCTTTGTCTCATCACAAGTATTTCTTTCTGTGTAGCTGCTGGCTGAAAAAAAGGTCGCTCTTGTACTTGAGTAGGTCATTGTGCCTTCTCAAATTATTAATCTTCTCCAAATTATTGTCAATAAAAAAAAAAAGTGAGTTAAGAGTAAGCACAACCCAAATTTGAGTCTCAATGATTAATATGTATTTTTTAGACCGCAGTATGGTGCTCCTTTGAATATATTATAAGGGTTAGGTCTTGCTTATTCTTACACAGGAATTTGGAGTGTCCTTGGAATTTAGCTGCAGAGCACAGACATAATTGTAGATGTACTCTAGACTTGTCCATGGCCAGTTGTACAATGACGTGTTTTCTTAACATGCTGATGTTAATTTGTTTTCCTGCTTTCCAGGAATGGAATTATCTAAAATAAAATATATCACAGTATCTTTAGGATTACTTCATATTACAATATATAACTTTATTTTTCCTGAGCAATTTACATTTATGTAGCAAAATTTACAAAACATTTGGGCAAGGCCAAGGGTGCAACAAAGAGAGTTTATTAAATTAAGCAAGTCAACATTTAAGAACGAAATGAACAAATTCAGTTGGACTGAAGGTCCGTTGAGATTCACTTAAACAAACATGAATTCGCTGCTTGGCAAAATGTTTGGAGTAATAGAGAGTGTAGAATTGCTCCTCTGGTACCAAAACAAGGGAGATATTTTGTACTTACTCAGTTCACCATTAGTAATATTGCCATTTCTAAATGAAACCTGAACTTGTTTTCATGGAAGGGGGAGAAAATGGTGCCAATAAATACTTTGACAGAGATCTGAGTTGTGTAATTCTTTACTCATTTTGTTATCTTTCTGTAAGTTCCCACATGAGATAGGCTGTTTTTTAATCATTGTATATTACTGTTACTATACTCCCACCTTTTAAAACCTCTGCTCCAAACTTGATTTATGCCCTCTTGATTCTACCATTTCTGTTACACCTCTTTTTCCATCTTCGGTAGTATTCAGCTGCTTTTCCCTCCTAAAGGCTGACTGTATCTCTGACATAGTGGAGATCACTTGGTAGAGCAGAGTTTACTCAGAGCAAAGTACAATCCTATTTTATGCTTACTTTGACTGACTGCAAGTCACTGACTACCCTTGTTCAATAGAAACAGCAATTTTAGCTTATGGAATTTAAAAGCAACCAACTAAGTGAATCCTTTGTGCCTTCTTCTGTAACTAAGTATTCTTGAAATGCTCTTCTATGCACACCAATGATAATTTTTTTCAGTGGAAAAAGACCACAACCTCCTCGGAATAGATACGGACTTTTAATAACAGACAGCTTTTTGTATTTATTTTGCACACATGCATACACATGCAAATACATTTCACACATCAGTTTTAATGAACATGCTAGACCAAGATAGTCTTTAAAGTTGGAATGAAAGTACTGTTCTTCTGTTTATTAACTGACTGTCATCGACCCAGTCAATGCTCAGATAACAACAACCAAGCCACCAGACTACTACTACCAGAGGGCAATTTTTAGTATATTTCTGCAAAGTATTCATGCTTTCCCACACTATCTAAACCTCAGGTAGAAGACATTAGAGAGGGGTACTTAATGAAAGCATAACAGTTTTTATAGCCACTCCTACCTTAGAAGTCCCAGAGGGTAAACAGGTAGATGCAACCTTTCCCTCTGAAACATACAAATGGGATATAAAGACCTGTTATGTCACTTACTCTTGGTTGAAACCCAACATTAATTAGCCACTTCTGAATTGAAGTGATTGAAACGATAAGCCCTCAAAAAGTTCCTTAAATTTCTGCATCCTATTTAATAAAAAATTCCAAATGCACCTGTAGCTGGGGCTGAAGGACAGATGTATGGGGCAGGTATTTGATGAGTTTCTATTAGGGCATTTTACATCTTCAAATTTCTAGTTTTCTCATAAAAATAATCTGTGACTTATTTTCTCCTCTGTTAGGGTCTGTTCTACACAAATAGTTCGTGTGTGTGTGTAATATGTTCCTTGAATCTCTCTTGATAATTGTTATTCCTTTACTTCTTTGAAACGATTTTAAAAAACCTCTTTAAAAATGGGAATGTACCTCAAGAATCTCATTGACATTTTAGAAAATAAATTTGTGGTGCTCTCTGCCAAAGTGTTATATGTGTTTATCATTATGATGTATCTTCGGAAAATATGTAAATATGTATCAACCAGAGATAAACACTAAGGATTCATTGCTGACATATCAAATAATGCCCTTTACTTTTTCTCTTTATAAACAGATATTCAAGAGTTTTATGAAGTGACACTGCTAAACTCCCAGAAAAGCTATGAGCAAAAGATAGAAGAAGCAAATGAAGTTGCAGAGAAATGGGAGAAGACAACAACTGCTACAGAACATGAAAATCTTCAGAAAAGCCAAGAGGTAATTGAGCAGATTAAGAATGAAAATATGTATAATGTGTGAGATGTTTCAAGCCTGGCTATGGTTTCAAGTCCCAAGCTATGACATAAGATTGAAAGAGGGGCCTTAATTAAGGAATTAGTTGAAGATATAGAAGATGTATTGTGTTATCTCTCTGACTTTGAATATATCCTTAACTTCATCCTTCCAAAAATCATCTGTCAAAGAAGAAGAAAAAAAAACTTTTTCCTCATCCTTGATTTATTTTACCTGATACTTTGTGCGTGTGATTGCCCTCAAAAGAGTATAAATCTCCATTACTTGCTACTTACAGCTGAGATTATTAATACTCTAGTGATTGTATCCTGTGTAAAAATTGTAATAGGACTTCTCATGTGCACAGGATTGACACTGGGCTGTACTTCTGTGTAGCTCAAGTACACGTAGATTGTCAGCCAAAATCATTTCTGTATGAGAAATAGAAGCAGGTTATACAACTTTGGTTTTCTTCTGTAGCCAGTGGAAGGATCCAAAATCTTCCTTAGAATCATAGAATAGCACAGAAGAGACATCAAAGATCACCTGGATCCAACAGCCTGCCACAGGCTGGGATCCCTTCATTACCACTGTCTCTAATCTGCCTCTGCCTACCTCAATCTTATTAACTGAATTAGCAGTCTGAACTAATTGTCTGGCAATATGTTTGTACTTCAACAAACATGTTGAACAACCAGTCCTTCTCATCCTCAAATAAAACAAACAATCCTCCCTAAATCCACCAGAAAACAACAGAAAACCAAGCAATAGGTTATTATGTTCTTTAATAGCAAGACAAGAGTAAGAGTAAACGTGAACTACAAAACTGCCAGACCAGAATAAAAGAAATTTCCATTTTTGGTATGGAGAGAGAAGAATTTTAATAGCTGTCCACTGCACCTTCGAAATGTATCACTGTTTATTTTAAAAAGCTTTCCTCGTTTTTAAAAATGTGAAACTCAGAAAAAAAAATTGTAATAATATGAAACATTACATATAATTCTTTAAAAAGACAAATCAGGATTGCAGGCAGCTAGAACAAAACTCTCTGAAGAAATGAAGAAATTTATTGTAAAAATTAGTTAGCAGTAGAAGCTTTCAGAGTTAATGAAAGCAAGCATTCAGATTTTGAGTGAAATTAGAACAAATGAGTCTTAACATTAATGAATGGTATATCCCATGAATGATTTAATATTGGCGTCACAGTCTGAAGACACAACTAGCTGATCTCTGTCTTTCTTTTCCCCCACAAAGCTGTACATTTTAAAAAGGTGCAATAATATTCCAGCATGTCATCTCTTGAAGTCTCTGAAAAAGATAGTGGAACACATACTCTCTTTTTATTCCAGCCTCATCAAAGTGCTTGACTCTCAACCCCACCTTTCATAATTTCATTGCTGTCTGAGGGGTTAGTTCCTGCTCTTACCTTAGGGAATTTGAGCTCCAAATTCTATGCTGATATTAAAGGAATATATTGGACTAAATCCAAACTTTGCTAATGAAAATGATATTTGAATTTAAACCAAAACAATAGGAAACTGTTCTTTAGAAACTAGAATAAACATTTCAAGCTAGGAGGCTGGCACTCAGAGAGTTTGGGGCACCCTCCTTTTTAAATCTGCAGTCTACTTATAAACTGTAATGAGATCATGAAGAGTTTAGTCCCTTTGAAAAGTGTAACTACATATGCTTTTAGTGATTAGTTGCAGGCAAAACAAAGTATAAGTGTAGACTTTTGTTTTTTCCTTTACACAGCACCGCATACTATGAGCAGTTTCAAATCAGAACTGATTAGCACATGCTGAATATAGCTGCTGTACAAATCCCAGACAGTATGTTGCTTTCCATGAGAATTTCCTTATGAAAATGTAGCTGGATAATTTAATGTATGACATAAATTCTTATTCATGGTCAGTTCCTTATGGAAACATAGTTTTGTACTTTCCTTTTTGCTTATCCTCCAAATATGATAAGGAAAAAGCCTCCCTCCCTTGTTTCATTCAGTGTTCCCTTGCAATAAATTCCCAATAATGTTCATTTAGTCCAGAAGCCAGATTCTTTTCATGCCTTACTTCCAACTGAAACTTTCCTTGTTAATTTTCTATACAAATTGATTCTTTTTTCTGTATTTTTGTTCCAATCTTATTTGCTGGTTAAAAAAGGCAACCAGCTTTCACTGTCTAGGTCCGGTATCCAGTGATTCCTCCTTTGTGTTGATATATTTACTTTTCCTAAAGTGTTGACTTTTAGATAGCAGAAAGCTTTAATTTTCGGTTTGCAACACTGTGCAGATTTCCCTTGGTATCACAGGGATGGCTGGCTTCTAAACCTTCTCTCCTGTCATCTGTGGTCACCATAGTGGTCTTCACTAAACCAATGCTTGACCTTACAGCTTACTGATACTGGATCTTCATCAATTAATGAAAGGGTCACAATCCATCCTATAAAGTCCTGTCATTCTCAGAGAGTGCCTCCGAAGACAGACATCTCCCTAACTGAGAAAAAAGCATATGAGAACTTAGGGCAGTATATTAGAGCACCAAGTATTCCAGAACCAGTTGCATTCAGATTAACATGAATGATATCACATATTGCCACTGTTTGCAGTGTGCTAACAAAGCACGCTGGGATCCAGTGTTATTTACTACTGCTTTTTTGTTCTCACTGCTTTCTTCATTTTCCTGTTTCTGTTAAATTCTGTACAGTTCAGGTACTGACCCTGAAGGAGCTCCTGGCCCTCATGAAAACATTAAATGTTCTGATATGTATTTAAACAACTCCTTTGATTTATACTTTACCACTAACTTTGTTATATATTAGAATGATAGATGGCATCAGAGTTTCCAGATACAATATTTCCTACCATCATATTATTTTTGCATTTCACCCAGTACAGAGACTAAATATATGTTGTAATGTATCTGGCAAAGATGTAAATACCATAGATCAAAATAATTTCAGTGAGTGGGTGCTACGGAATAAGAAAGGAAGAAAAATATATATGACTGCTGTTTTTTTTTTTTTTGTGTGTGTGTGTATGTGAATTTATCCCTGTTGTTTTCACTTCAGTAATTCCAAGTTGATAAAATCATCTTTAATTAGTAGTTAGTTTTAGAACCAGTGAAACTGTTCTGGGGCAAGTTTACTATTCAATAAAATGTTTTCTGGGCTCTACTTTTGGATGCTCTTACATATTTCATATACACATACAGCAAGAAGGGAATGTGATATATCATGTAATAAATAGAAAAGCCCAACATGTTATCTGTGGTATATGAACTCCAGAATATAGCTCTGAAGAAGGTCTTTAAATACCATGCTGTCCATTCTCTTACTGTAGGGCAGATCAACTGTATTTGAACTGTTCCTGACATATGTTTGTCTTACCTGCTCTTTAAAGCCTCCCATGATGGAGAGCCCACAACTTTTCCAGGTAATTTATTCCCTCACTGCTAGAAAGTCATTCCTGAAAGACTTATTTTACAGCTTGTGTAAAAGCTGATACAACTTTATTTATGAAGAAGTTATTTACTTGAGGTCTTCTCCACAGATGTGAGGAATCCATATTCCCTTCTTAACCAGAGGGGATCAAGTAATGATTCTTTTGCCATCCATAACAGTGCACTAAGCATGACACCAGCAGATACTATTTTGCTTTTTTGATGATGCAGTGTTTCCAATTGATATGGAATAATTCAATTGTTACTGGGTCATAATACTGACATGTGACTCTATACCTTAAATTGAGGTTAAATTGATTAGCTGAGAAGAGACTTTTCTTTGTTTTTGCTCTGATTACTATTTAAGTAGAGCTTGTTATGTTTTCTTTGGCGTACCTAAGGGTGGAAACTTCCATCCTCAGCAGGTGCCCTAACATCATCATTGAAGAGTGATAGATTCAAAGCCCTTTTCCCTGTTTCTCTCTGATCCCTTCACTACCATAAATATATTCAAATCTGCATAAGGCATAAATAGTAAGATACCTACTCCAAATATCTTTGTGTTCATTCCTCTTCAGCGTTTTTAGGGGAATACTAGAACAAGTGGGATGCTGTGTTCAGCTCAAGGGTTGGTGGCACACAGCAGACAAAGTGTGTTCTGTGATCACCTAATTGAGGAGGTATGCCAGGAACATGCAGACTGAATGCTGACAGTGCTCAGGCATTGATATGCTTCAGATATGCTCCTCTGGGAAACAACCAAATGCCAAGTAGCTGCCTTGAGAAGATGGCTATGGAGAGCTGACATGAAGAAGATAACGTGCATCTAGAGGTCTGAGGCTCTCAACCACTTTTAAGCTGAGTCACTTCAAGTCACAGTAATAAAATGCCTGTATTGGCTTAAACCAAGTGAACATTATATTGTCTGTGTAGCAAAAGCCAGGAGCAGATGCTCAGGGAGGAGTAAGAAAAGGGCAAGCATGTATAATGGGTGCTTTAGCCATTTTGCAAATCCAATCTTAATTTGTTTGGACTAGAAGCACAGAAAGTGTTCAGTACTAGGAAACTCAGCATTACCTTATTTTATAAACATTCAGCACAGTATTCACTGCAGCTAGCATGCTGATTGGGGATGTGCCCAATCTGCTGCTGGAAATCATGAAGACAGGGTTTGTTTGCAGTTTGATTGCTGCCAAAGAGCTTCATTACTTCATTGTACCAGTGTTGTAAGCATTCACAGCTTGAAAGTGTGTTCTTCAAATTAGGGCTCCTAAACTGTCCCCTTTGGTAACAGTTCTGATTTATTTTCTCCCCTAGGAAATGTGATAGTGATTCAGCTGGATATGGTTTAACCTGAGGTCTTCCACTTATCAGAAGAGGACTTTCCCCCTTACCCACTTACAGGCCAGGCTGGGGAAAGGCATTTGCGTCTGCTATCAAAGCTTTGCAACTGTGCAGCTGAGATCAGATGGTTCCTGATGTCTGAGAGTGGGTGCACAGGGCTCAGCTTGGCTCATCTGCTTAGCAAATGGTCACTTGCCTTGGAAAAAAACTTCTTCCCTCTCAGTACACTGCATGGCCTCGAACAGTTTCTAGATAAATGATGCTTCTCCCTTAAAAACTGTGAAGATAGATGCAATTAAAACTGTGAGATGTTCAGAAAATGCAATAATGGAGAACATAAAAGAACCTAGATGGAGGTATCCATCTGGTAAAACAAAAATTGAATTGCTCTGTGACAATAGTAACAGTGCTTGAAGCTACAGGCTTGTGCTCACCTTGAAAGGCTCACTTAAAGACGTAAATTTAGCCTTGTTTTAACCTCTGCTCTTTTAGCTTGATGTCCACTGCTACTTATTTCCGGTCAGCAGTGTTTTGACCTTTATTCTGGAGAAATGGAGGTGAAGGAAAAGAATAGTTGGCTGTCAATCTCACGTATAAATCTGCTAGGTGAAGGTCTGCTTGTCCCTGTGACATGCATGGAAAGACTGTTTACTTATAGGGAATATGGTGCAGATCCTTTTAGCTTACTGAAGAAGAACCATTTGCAATTACTCTGCAAGTTTGGTCACTGCACATTGATTTCACATGTACAGTCTACATTCAGCTCGGTGTGATATAATCACTTCTAGACAGACTCCAATGATTCCAGCTCCCCATCTAATTCCTCTTGTTCATGCACTTCTTATGTTTCATAGCTCATTTTGCAAAGACAGTCAAATGCAGCATGCAAAATGAATCCTCCTATTCCTACTTGCTTTCAGGAATGCCTGCTATGCTTGTACTCAGCTTCTATAAACATTGTAATTACTTATCTGTCCTTTAAGTCAGCTCGTTAAAAGTTCCAGTAGTAAAACCCTTAATTAAAAATCTTCTGCACATTGCAATTATCAAACTATTAATCTGTTTCACACTAGCAGCTTGTCTAGAAGACTTGTAGGTGCAAGACCCTTCTGTATGTGCATTTAAAAAATCAGTCTCTGGATTTGGGTTTGTTTTCCTTCTTTGTTAACTGGGTACGGCCTAATTTGTATGGCTCGGTTTACTCCTGAGTCAAATCTGATTCCATTTAAGTGATACGTAATATGCAAGAGTCATTAGATGTGATCAACCATAATGCTTCATTAAAAGGATTCAAAGCATTCAGTTTTATGTGAGTTTCTTCACTAGATTTAGCTCCTACAGCATACGTTTATCTGATCAAATGCAATTTATTTCTGTGGGTTGATTTTGTACCGGAGCCAATTCTGTTTGGCACTGAGTTCTCCTTCAAGAAAACAGCAGTATTTTTATAGGGTATAGGGTAGCAGTGGCATCTTGGTTCATATATTGCTGCTTTATATCCCTTTTGCACCCAAGAATAGGTAACACCCTTAACTAGTTAACTGTTAAAGCAACGCTGGACCTTGACTTCACAGGGATATTTTTAGAAAATAATTTGGAAATTTTACTTTTTGTGTACTAATAGGAAGGCATGCTTCATCTGGAGAGATTTTATACATTTGCCTTTTCAAGTGGTTTTATAATGTTTAGAAATGGGTAACTGCAAAGTCATTGTGTTATTAAAACGTTATTTATAAGTAACTGCAGCTAAATGTCTTACCCACACTGGGTATTCATACTGGGTCTCTATTTATAAATTTGTTATTTGCTCTGTAGCTTGTCAATAACATGAGTGCCAGAGCGTCTGTTAAATGTCATCTTACACTTGCTTCTGAGTGTGTTCTAATGTGGTCAGTTAATGTTTTCATATCAAACCAAGGGGTTACATGGATACAGAACAATGTCGTCCTGTAGGACAGAAATAGTCCAAAACATGGGAGTCTCTCCTCTTTATCTCAAATTTCTAAAGAAGGAGAGTTTTTAGATTAGAGTCTGATGCTAAGAGTATGGCTACATGTATGTTAGGGATTGGAAGAGGCTGCTCAGTGATATGGTGGAGTCACCGATGCTGGAAGTGTTCAAGAAGTGTGGAAACATGGCATTGAAAGACATGGTTTAGTGGGCATGGTGGGGAATGGGTTGACAGTTGGACTAGATGATTTTAGTCATTGTTCCAATCGTAATGATTCTATTATTCTTTTTTTTTGCTCATTTATCAATGATGGGCAGCTCAGCACCACCATGCTGTTTTCTCCCACTACTTGACAGAACAGGGGAAGAAAATATGATGAAGAAAAGACTCGTGTTGAGATAAGCATGGAGAAATCACTCACCAATTACTGCCACAGACTCAACTTAAGGGAGATTAAAGTAATATATTGCCAAGTACTAACAGATTAGAGCAGTGAGAACTAAAAGCAGACTACAAATGTTTTCCCCCCACCCACCCACCCACTTCTAATTCTTGGATATGGCATAAAACATCCAACTGCTCACAGGGTGCATCCCTTCAGCCCTCCACTACCAAAACCAAGCATGTAAGCCCAAGATAGTATATTATGCTATCTCCTAAAGAGACAGTTTCTGTCCCCTGTTGTTTTTCCCTGAGACAGACAATGTTATGCTTTTGCCGTCAACTTGTGCTTGAAATGTTAGACATGATGAGAAACAAAGCTTTTCTTTTGTTGCCCTTGCTCATTATTTTAACATCACTGGAACATTAGTGTGCCTTGCATGAGATTTTAGAGGACTCACTGGTCTGATAGGTCCTTTCTGACGGAAATTTTATTCAGTTTGACAATTGTTTCCAACTGGAATTAGTGGGAGGGAGAGCAGAACTGGGATCTTGGCATTAACCCCACTAATCGAGATGAGCAGTGATGAAAGAACCACATCCACCATACTGTGTTTATTTTTTTCTCATATGTACATAATATGCCTATCAAACAAGCTCTATACAGTTTTCTGATCTAGGATTTGTTACATCTGCAAAGGGTTGGGAGCAGGCCAGAACATCTGCTAGGGACTAGAAATGATACTTTTCCCCAATGAAAATATGACTCAATATTAACTACTTTTAATTAAGCAGTGAGTCTCCATTGTGACAAGCAGTGAGGTCAGGCTTTGAGTAAATTCCACTTTGGGTGTCAAGGTAAAAAATAGTATATACAGTAGTCTGTGTATGAAAATATTATCTATTATAAAGCACTCACAATTTTACCATATTATATCCTCTTTTCTAAGATTGATTATGTTGTAAGAAAGCCTGTTGTTGTACCAAAGCAATATTCTGAAAAAAATTACTTACTTAAAAATATTGGAATATCCCAACAGGCTTCTACCACAAGCTAGCATCATCTCCAAAGTATATGTGATATAATTTAATGTTTTTAGTGAGATTCTGAAAAGTTATTTTTTTACCACCTGTAAAAACAAATGCATCAACTCTTAAAAATATAGTTCTTTGCCTTGTAAAATTGTTAAGAGTTCTGTAAAATTGATATTCAGGGATGACTCTACACTAGTTAAGTTTCGTTCTAAAAAGTATTTTAGAGCAATTTGTCTTACTTACATGTTTATTAATTCTGATCTTTCACCAATCTGAGCAACTAAGCAAGCGAATTCACTGCTCTCCATGTGCAAAGGACATGGGTCTCTACAGAGTGGTTTAGGAGACCTTTATATATTTCTGCTGTCTACCAATACTTCTTTATTAAAATGTTTCTTCAATAATTCCCAAGAATAAAGAAAGATATTACCCCAAGACTTCTGGATCATATAAAGATCACCCTGAGAGTGATTTCTTGGATAGATGCATAAATCTCTCCTTGGTAAGGTAAATATATAAGTAAGTGAAAAAATATTGTTCCTGCTTTGTTTAGATTTTTATAAACTGGGACAGGTACTTGCAGGTTTTCACAAACAATAAATATAATCCCAAAGGCAACAAACTGGGAAATGAAAGCAAAACTGTCAACTCTAAGATTTCATTTTTTCTTCACATTTTATGTGCATAGAAGTTACAAGTGACATGACTAGAACCACAAGACTTTGTGCATTTTCAGCTTGTACAGTTTATTCATTTGACTGTTTAACTATCAAGCTGTTACAGGTTATGGTGAAAACTGCCCTTAGTTTAGAGGACAGGAACAAGAGGTTACTGCTTATTTTCTGTCATAGGATTTAGGTGAATAAAGGTCTTTTTCTAGGTCCTTCTGTTCTGAGAAGACATAGGTTTCACTCTTATGCATTCTCTTTCTTCCTAAAATAGCTTTTCTCCTATGTTTCTTTCTCCTATGCAGTCCATTTACCCAGCCAAACAGTCTTGTATTGAGATCACTTCCTCGTCTTTTTTCTGTAACTGTATTTTTCTTGCTGTTGGAAGCTTCTGTTGACTTTCATATTTTCACATAAAAACTACTTAAAACCATTTATCTTATTTCAAGGGCATGCCATTGCCTGTATCCACTCTGCATGTCTTGTATCTTTTTTTGTTATTGTTTACCTCCGCTCCTTTTCCTCATCTTTTCATGAAATTTTCAATCAGGGACTCTACTGAAATATCATGGAATTTTTCTGAGACTGAGGAATATTTCTGCAGCACAGAAACTCTTCTGAAGGAGCTGCAAGACTATGTAATTTCATCATTAATACTTTGTCCTATAGGATAAGTGGTTGCTGCCATAACAATCATGATTTTTTTTTTGACATTCTCCTTCTGTTGATCAGAAGGAGAATGTTTGCTTGTGCTTCTTCAAATTCTGCTATCTTGTAGTGAAATGGATAGATTGGTGGCTGTGTACTAACATAAAAGAGGTGTAATCTGTGGCTGGAATATCAACGGCCTCACCTATCTATGAGGTGCTGATTCCCAGACCCCAGAAAACTGGTTTTACAGTTGAGCTCTAAATCTGAATTTTTAATATGCATTTAAACATGGGATTTGGGAAGAATATTAGGTTCAATGAAACTCGTTATTTCATCAACCTGTGTAGATCTATACAGTCATGATGAAAAAAAAATAGAAGGATGAACACCTAATGGTTCTGTATAAATGATTTCAGCAGTCCAGCCTCTGCTTTGCTGATCATATCCTCCTGGTTTTTGGTCAGTTCAGCCTTTATACTGTATCATAGAATCAAAGATCTTTTGAGTTGGAAGAAATGTTAAAAGATCATCTGGTCCAACTCCCCTGCAATGAACCAGGACACCTACAGCAAGATGAAGGTGCTCAGACAAGGACACCACTTCAACCAAGCATAAGTGTTTAGTCTATTGTTGCAGCTGCATAAAGTTTCTTTGCTAAAAGGAAAAACCAAACTTACGAAGGTTTTCCAGGTTCTCCAAGTTCTCCAGCTCTTTTCTCAAATTTAGAGGAGCCTCCATGATTTCTGAAACACTGCCATGTCACTGTATTTTTATGTTTTGCTCAAAGCTCAGCACTTTCAGGTAGTCATCTGCCTTAAAATTTTCTGAAAGAGATAACAGCTGTGCGAGCTAAAAAAGATTAAATCTGGAGCAACACATGTAGTGGATCTGAAATCCCTTTTCTTGGAAAAGCTTTTTGAAACTCTGTGGAAATAGCAATGGCCACCATTATTTATTATTGTTTTGATGAGCTACTAAAATAAGCTTGTGCTCCGTGTTTTGGAATTTCCTAATTCTAAAGACAAGGACTGAAAGGATCTGCTGAGTGCTTTCAGGTCATCCCTTACATCAGACCAGTGCCTTCTCACACATAATGTGGTGTTGTGGTACTTTGTAGAAAAACAGAGGTAACAAAACAGCTTTGTCTCTTCCTAAGGAGTAGGAAGATTCGTGAAAGACATATGCCACCACTTATGTAAGCAGTTTTCTTTCTTTTTTCTTTTCTTTTTTTGAGATGTCTTGTACTTTTTTGACAGCTCCCAAGGGCACCCAGTTGAATCTTTGCAAGGTCAGCAGGAAACTTGTAACTAGCTCTTACAGGATGAAGGATGCTGAGTGTGTGCTGTTGCTTGAAACAGCTAGTTTTCTGCAGTTACATTTGTACTTCTTAATGCTGTTTCTTAACTCAGTACCTCTTTATTCCTTAGCTGGCTTCCTTGCTTTTGTTCCCACTTAGGTAATGTGCCTGACACACATAGCTGCTCACACTGAACATTTCTGTTACTTTTGAGAACCAGAATTCATATATTGCTCTTCAGTTTAGTTTATGGTGACCCTTGGACCAGGAACGAAAACTCCTTGTACTGATGCTCTGTTCTATGACAGCTGTCACAGAGAGGGTAGGGCTGATCTGACACCCTTGCTCAACACTGGGCAGAAAGGAGGGCTGTAGCTTACTGTTCAAACTGTAGTGAACCTGGAAAAACAAGAGGCTTCAAGTCCAGTTTAACAGTGTTTTGTTGCAGTCCAGCCAAACAGCAGTGAAGACTTTCATTGTCTTTATGAATTATGACCAGACTGCTGGCCACAAATATATGAAGGAAAGTTCCTAGTTCACTACATCCAGGAAAATAGGCAGTGTGATTTTTCCAAACTGTGGAATGGCATCACTGATTGCAGCTATTTGGCTTAATAGTGGAAAATGTGTTTTTACCAGTAGCTTTGAAGAGTGTGATACTAGAATTGAATGTGGCTCGTAGGAGTACCTCTTTTGAACCTTGTTTTACTAAGCACTGCACAAGCAGCTATCAAGAAGATGACTGCCTAACTTTATTTTTGATTAAGAGCTAGTGAAAAAGCTGGACATGTGCTAGTAACACAACAGGTTACAACGAATTGTGTGTACATACAAAGAATAGCTGACTGAGTTGTGTTGGCACTAATAACCATCATTTTTTCTCCAAGGCTTCAGAATATAATCAGAGCTGGAATTGGAGCCTCTGCTAATGAGAACTGGGGTTGCAGAGGTGTGGTTCCTGCTATTATCTCTGTGTTCCTTCAGAAGGGCCTCATACTGCTTCCCTGCATGATCCCTACTATTTTCTTCTCTGAAAAAAAAAGTCTTCTTGTTCCTCACAATTTAACTAGAATATAAAGATGATTAAGGATATTTCCAGCAAACGTTCATCAACACTGAAAATATTTTCAAACAAGCTTTTCATCCAGCACTCCTCTAACCCATATATATACACCTACACCTGAGTCAGTCAACTTGACGGTGCACACAAACCAGCAAGGAAGAGAAAGACAAGTCTAGGCTGCCTAGACACACTTCAAATGCATAAATCTGCAGTCAGCTTTAGTGCAAAATGTGCAGTCAGACGTGGTTCTTATGGGACTGAATTTGTTGTGTCATTTAGGCTCCCCTTCTACTAGTGTTATCTGGACCTTGGTGTCAGTGTGCTATGACAAGGGCACTGTTTCTCAATTAGAGAAAAATTAGCTTTCACTGTCAACTGTGAAGAGTTCCTTGTCCCTGTAGGATCTCAAGGGAGACATCCATGAACAATATGGATGATGTATTGTGGTATATATCTCAGGAGAGTTAAATGGACTCAGAAGCTTCCCCCTTGTCACCCTTGGCACTGCCCTCTATGTGAAGTATTTGCTCCTTTTTTCCTGATGCAGTTGCCAGTGATGTTTATTTAGTGCAGTTACAGCTGCCCTTACACAGCTACACTTCCACAGTCACAAGCTCAGAGAATCTGAAAACCCTGCATGGTCTATAACTTTATAATAACCTTTGTCTGTGCATTAATAATTCTTGGATTCCTCATATGAAAGCACAGGTTTGTGCCATCTTCTCATTAGTCAGTGACAGGTCCTCATCCAGTATTTAATTCGTGATTGTGGTCACAAAACCAGTTGTTAGGCACCTCCATGGAGACAGTGTTCTGCAAAGCATCTAGGGAATATCTGTTTCCCCTTTCACTTTACATTGTCTTCTGTTTATCATCACTCGTGGAGCATGATGACGTACTCTGCAGTTTAATGACCTGAGTCATTCCACTTAACTTACTTTTTAAGTCCTTTTCCATTTTTATACATCTACGTGCAAAGCATTTTGGAATGTTCTGTAGGAGACGTGCTGAATGAAGAGAAATGGCACTGTGTTTTGCCGAAGGTTTTGTTTAGCTGCAGTATGTATTTTTGCATGTCAGCATGAGTATATATGATTGTGCAGCTCAGCAGAACCATGACTTGGCAAGGCAGCCTGCCAGCATAAAGACAGTCACTGCTTACTTCCCCTCCCTATGGCTCTGGCCAAAACAAATACTCTTTATACTAAGGTTCAGGATGCTTCCAGCAAAACTGTCAAGAAGGAAAAGTCATTACAGTATTCTCCAGGGCTTTGATTTTGTGGTTATTTCTTTCTCCTTGTCTTTAATACTGGCTTTATATCCCTGCATTAGTGTAAAGTACCTTTAGTCTTCCTAAGTATCACTTTGTGACATATCAGTCCTGTTCTCAAAATGGGGCTGGTTTTATTACTGCTATTGAGAAGATGGACTTAAATTTCTGGCAAGAAAAAAAACAAAAACCATAAAGATTTTCAGTTAATCTCAAGTGAAATGTGAGTAGTTTCTTCCTCTGTAATTTCTCTGGATGTGTGGATAAGTACAAAGAAACTGTGTGGGCCAGTGTTGGAGAGTGGAGACTGGTTTCTATTCTTGCATCTGCTGTGCACTTGCAATGCATTAAGAGATAAATCAGAACTCAATCACATTATCTGAGTGTCTCTCTGTTTAAATGTATTTCCTACAAGGTTATCGTGCAGTGCCCAGCACTACTGAGTGCTTTTCTTTTTTTGAGGTGTTCTAACTGTACTGTATATACTTATATATATATCCATACACATATATACGTGGGTCGCTTCAAATATAATGCTTCCTATTAATTTACATAGAAACTTCAACAAATACAAAGAGCACTATAACACTGTTTGATAGAGCAAATTCTCAGCTTCAAAAAATTGTTTTTCAACAGTCACCACCACTATCTGTGCTTTTCTGCCAGCAATGGACAACAGCCTGCATGCCATACTTGTAAAAATAGTGGAGTGGAGGTGACCCACTCTTGCTGTTGTCATTGCTGAAGTGCACCACCTCATTGTGTTCACATCCACTGTTTGGTGTCTATAAACCTTCTGAAAGCATTGATGAATGTCTGTGGGTGTCATTTTTCCTCAAGTTGGAATTCAATCACACATCTTTGCTTCATACACACCTCCATGTCAGATGCTATTTTGTCAGACTGCCCCTCTGCTTCCATCTGCCACACAGGAACAAAATGTAATGGAAAGATTCAACCTCTACTGCCATCCCACCAACATCTACCTCTGACATTGTGAGCCAACATAATACAATAGGAGGCATTACTTTTGAAGCTGCCCTTGTATATTATTCTCACTCTTACATAGTATGCATACTTTTTATAAGGAGGAATAGTATGGTCTAGTTAAAAAAATCTCCTTTCACCAAAAAGAGAGAAGCTGTCTGTCATAGAAAAATACTGTGCTGAAGCTTGTCCTAAAAAGCATGTGGTAATGTGTATACACACTCTTGTTTCTCCTGAGAACTCAAAGGAGACAGCTCTCTGAAAACAACAGCCATAGCTCTCTTTGCTCTAGTAGAGACTATCAGAGTTAGAACTAAATGAAGAGCTTCCCCCAAAGGCTATAGCTATCCACAAGAGCACTAGCACTGGTTCTTCTCCATCTATAATCTTAAATTCATAAATACCCCATTATCTCTAATCTGAGGTCACCCTATGGCAGCTGTATGGAACAGTGATTGCCAATCAGTTCCTCATCTTGGAGTATAATCACAGAATCACAGAATTGTAGTGATTGGAAGTTTGTCCAATCTCAGTGCTAAAGCAGACTCTCTAGAGTAGGTTACACAGGGAAGTGTCCGGGCCAATTTGGTATATCTCTAGAGGAGACTCCACAGCCTCTCTGGGCAACCTGTTCCAATCACTCACAAAATAAACTTTGTCTTTATGTCTTTACATGGAACTTTCTGTGTTCCAGTTTGTGCCCACTGCCCCTTGTTACATCACTGAAAAGAGCCTGGCCCCATCCATTTGACTCCCATCTTTTTAATATTTGTAAACGCTGATAAAATCTCCCCTTGGTCTTCTCTTCTCCAGGCTGGAGTTCCAAGTCTCTATATGGGAGATACTCCAGGCCCCTGATAATTTTTGTTGCCCTCTACTGGGCTACTCTGTACAGCAATTCCCTGTCTAGAAATAAGGAGCCCAGAACTGAACACAGTACTCCATATGTGGCCTTGCCAGGGCAGCATTGTGGGGGAGGATCACCTCCCTCGACCTGATGGGCACTCTTTTTTTAATGCACTCCAGGACACCATTGGCCTTCTTGGCCACAAAACACACATTGCTGGTTCACAGTCAACCTGTTGTCCACCAGGACACCCATGCTTTCTCTGCAGGGTTCCTTTTCAGCAAGTCAGACCCTAAACTTTACTGATGTTTATTCCTCCCCAGATGCAAGACTCTACACTTGCTCTTGTTGAACCTCATCTGGTTCCTTTCTGCCCAACTCTCCAGCCTGTCCAGGTCTTGTTGAATGGCAGCACAGCCTTCAGGTGTGTCAGCCACTCCTTCCAGTTTTGTATCATCAGCAAACTTGCCCCTTTATTCAGGTCATTGGAAAAGATGTTGAATAAGACTGAATTCAGTACTGACCCCTCAGGAATACCACCAACTACAGTCCTCCAACACTCTGCCACTGATCACAACCCTCTGAGCTCTGTCAGGCAGTGAGTTCTCACTCTACTTCACTGTATGCTCTTCTATCCCATACCTAAGCTTACCCACAAGGATATTAAGGGAGACAGTATCAAAAGCCTTGCTGAATTTAAGGCAGACAACACTCAGAGCTCTCTCCTCATCTACCCAGCTGGTTATGACACCACAGAAGGCTACCTGTTTGGTCAAGAATGAATTCCCCTTGGTGATTCCATGTCATCTACTCCCGATAACATTTTTTTTTCTACTTTGTATTAATTGATGGAGTATCTCTCATTATGGTTGTCACTGGGAATCAGACAGAAATGCAACATCAGCAGTTAGCTAATCACAGTTTAATTGAATTGGGTCCATTTGGGAGGGTACAGGGCTGGGAAAGAAAATGGGCATCAGAGGATCTGCTACACTGCACTACAAACTGGAGGTGGGTAGTAGAAAAGTCACTTGAAGCCTCTCAGTTCCCCCCTTTTGTTATATCATTTGGTCGCTCTGATTTGTAGAAAGATCTCAGCCAAATCTATAGAGGCCCCAAGAGTATTGGAATCAGTTCTGCTCCTGGTTAAAAGCAAAGCCTAGCACATCACATACCACACCAGTGTGTATGAAATGTAGAAACTGCTTTATAGTATCCTTCTATCCTGGAGAGCACTGCAGTGATCTGCTAATATACTTTGCACTTCTGCAGCTATGTTCACTGCTATTGCTGCTTAAAATCTACAGTTGCTGCACCTTTCTGAACAGTCTAGCCCTCATTGAATTTGCTTCTGGTTTTCAGCAGAAGATGCACAAACTTGGGGTATTACTATGCTGGCAAACTGCTATGATCTTGACACCAAGTAATGTCATTAGTATCCCAACAGGGATTACTGAAGTAGCAGGATCATTGTATGAACAGAATGGCCATATGTATCTTACATATCTTTGGGATTTCACTCAGACCCAGCACTGAGTAATGCATCTGGTAGTGAAATTCCCATACTTTGCTGTGATCACCTTTGGAGGGAAAGTATATTGGCTGCAAGAAGATCAAAATGTGAAAAGAACAATTAAAAAAACTATTGCATAATCAGAGCAACCACAGCAGTGCGTGGGGTGTTTTTTTATTTTTTTAATGTTTTTTATTTTTAATGTAAAAAAAAAAAGGCAGCACTGATGCAATACAAAATGACACAAGAGAATAAATGTATCAAGTTGTTATGGCAACTGAAATATGTAGGTTGGAATTTATGTATCCAGAACTCTGCTTCCATGTAAATAAAATAAGCATTATTTTTGCTAATTAAAGTCATGCAAATATTTTTTAATTGAAAATCATTTGTCATATTTTCGCTTACAATTAATGACTTTATGTTTTCTGCTCGCAAGATTTTGCATTTACTTCCAGCTGTGGTTCTCTTGAATTTTCAGTGCAAGGTTGTGATTTTGCTAATATGTGTTTAAATGTAGAGAGGCTACTGGAGCAAATGGATCAGATTTATGCAGAAGGGCACAACTGGAATCAAACCATGCGCTTTAACATGTTATTCTCACTGCAGCTGACCTTACTGCTCAAGGGCCTTTTGGCAGGTGTCATCACTCCACACTTGAAGGGACATCCTTGCAGCAACAGCTATATCCTTCCCCCCAGCTTGACACAGTGCACATGGAGCTCACACCACAGCCCATTTCTGCTTGTAACATCCTCTCTTCAGCTGTACGTTTAGCTTCCAAGATGTTGCATGATAGCCAGTTCTAAATGAGTATTCATTAATTATGTTCAGCCTTTTAATTTTTCTAGCCTTTTTTTTCAAGCCTTCAAGGGAATTCAGTAATAGCTTGTGTTTTATTTGAAAGAAATAGATCCCAAATTACTCTTCATGTTTCATATTCTTTATGCCCTGCAAAGCACTGAGCAATGGCTTAGATATAAGGCACGGAAAGAGTGAGACTCAGGGTATGACTGAATCTCACTGAATTGAAGGAGAGGCATTTTAAGTTTTAATCACCATTCCTGCTCATTGTTGGAGGAGTCTGAATTTGCCCTACAGCATTTGGTAATGCTGCTACAGAGAACACTTTGGATGGTCTGTCAGAATAAGAGCTCAGCCATACATGAACTAATTGTCTTCATTACTTATGTGAAATGGTGACTGACATGGTGCTACAGCAAGGGAAGGTCATTACCTGAAAGCAGTAAGAGATTTGTCCAGTCTCATACTTTTAAGTATCATTCTGAGTGCAACTGGGTAATTATGTGATGTGGATGAAGGCATGAGGTTAGGTTTTGTGTCAACACAGCAAAATTAATTACACAGTGTTTAGTGGCTTAAGTAACATCTTTTAGAGCAAATCTATACTGAGGATGAGTAAATTTAAAGCTCACTACTGACATCTGGACATCCAGAGAAACTCTGAGAGCACAGCTACTTGCAGAAGGATGGGGCAGCATGAAGTGGAGATGATGGAGTGGGTTCAGAAGAGATGATCAGAACACCTCTTCTATGAAGAAAGTTTGAGGGAGCTGGGCTTGTTCAGACTGGAGAAGTATCCAGGGAAACCTCATTGCCACATTCCAGTTTCTAAAGGGAGTGTACAACAGAAGGGAGAATGACTTTTCACATGGTCGGATAGTGACAGGACAAGAGAGAGTGGTTTGAAACTGAAAGAAAGGAGATGTAGATTAGATGTCAGGGAGAAATTCTTGGAGAATGGTGAGTCTGCCCAAAGAGCTGTGGGTGCCCCATCCCTGGAACTGCTTAAGGCCAAGTTGGATGGGGTAGCCTGAGCTAGTGGGGGGCAACCATGCTTATGGTAGGAGGTTGGAACTGTATGGTATTTAAGGTCTGTTACAACCCAAACCATTCTATTTTTCTATGATTTTGTGTTTTTATGATTGTATGAAGTTAGGACCTGACCTTCCTGGAAACAGGAAGACACAGAACAACTTCCAGCACAAGAAAGTCACAGAGCTCTTGGAACAGGTCCAGAGGAGGTCCACTAAAATGATCAGAGAGCTGAAGCACCTCTCTTACAAGGAAAGGTTAAGGGAACTGGACTTGTTTACCTTGGAGAAAAGAAGGCTCCAGGGAGACCTCAATGTGGCCTTCCAGTACTTGAAGGGAGTTAATAAACAGGAGCGGGAACAACTGTTTACACCGGTTGATAGTGACAGTACAAGGGGGAATGGTTTTAAACTAAGACAGCAGAGATTTAGGTTGGATGTTAGTTTTTCACTCAGAGGGTGATGATGCACTGGAACGCGTTGCCTGGAGAGGCTGTGGATGGCCCATCCCTGGAGGGATTCATGGCAAGGCTGGATCTGGCTCTGGGCAACCTGCTCTAGTGGTTGGCAACTCTGTCCACAGCACTGGGGTGGGTGTTGAAACGAGGTGATCTTTGTGGTCCTTTTCAACCCAGGCCATTCTATGATTCTATGGAAAGACACCAATGGCCCTGTAGTTGTTTCTGAGCTCTGACACCCTATATGTCTGTCTTCTGAAAGCTTGAATTCATTCTAGTTAAAGTGGGATTGTACTAGAGTAAAATCAATATTATTGTGAGACATATGCTTGCTTCTGAATTCAGTAATTTTTTAATTAAAAATTTCAAACACTTGTTATGCAATTTGTATGATAGAATTGGTGTCCAAATGCATGTTTTTCTTTTGTTCCATTCACATTTACTGGTTGTATTGGGAGGATGGTGCAGAAGGGATTGCAGGGAAATTCTTACAGAATTTGGTGCACAAGACCCAGTTGAAATGTGCAGTGTCAAATTGACCTGGGATAACTGTAAGGTCTGAGCCGTGGCAAGTGGTCTGGAGCAAACCTCAACATATTCAAACTGTGAACCAGAAACCTTACCATGGAAACAGAGCTTTGCAAAAGCATGAAAACCACACTTTTGCAAAGGTCTTCAGAAATGCTTGGTTAGGCATCATCTTTTCTAAAGGGTTTTGTGGGCAAGAAGAGAGTTCTGCTATATTCTCTCTGGAATGAAATTTAGGCCTAGCAAGTGAAACTGTGTCTAGCTTCAGCAGAATTATATTCTTGATTTTAGTTTCTAGCATAGCCTGCTCTGGGATTGTCTGCGTTTTCAGTCATCTGTGATAGAAGTAAAAGTTAATCCCTGCCAAAAAATTGCCAAATGACACTTCCTATAATAAGAAATATAAGAAATAGAATTAGCAGGTACAGGAGAAAGAAAGAACATCTGATGGTATCTATGGACTTTTCCTCCTTATGGCATTGCAGGAAAAGCTCTTCAGGTCCACAGTGAGGCTTTGTTTCCCACAAACTGTTCAAGCAGACTTTTTTGAGAACTGCCAGCAGCAAGAACCAAAAGCAAGAGGCTCACAGTACATTTAGGAGAGCTTTCAGCTCTGCCAAGGTGCAGCAAAAAGGTGCAGTCTTTCGTAGATGGGTCACAGAAGGTGTTCCTCCTGTTACTGGCACATTGCAAAGGATGAACTTGACCTGCATTCAGCTTCAGTTCACACATGACTTGAGTGGAAAACAAGCTGGCTACAACCTGGCATGGAGGCAGGCTCTGTTCTTTGCCGCTGTCAGTGTCCTGCTGTGCTGCTCAGTTCAGCTCAGGTTGTTTCCTACTCCAGTAAGCTGCTAAACGAATTGGTTTACATTGGTGTCCTGTAAAATCAATAACTCCAGCATATGTTATGGTGTATTTTAATTTCCCACTGCAGCTTTTGAGATGTTATAATGATGTTTTTTTAAATGCTTACTTTCATAAAAGTTAATTAAATAAAAGCAGTATCCCTCTGCACTCCATATTTCTGTGAGCATTCGATTATAAGATGATAGATTTCTTGACAGATATTGGCATCCACAAGTTAACAGATCCCTGTTTTCTTTATATGCTCTCTCTAAATATAAATAATTTGAAGCAAGCTGGGAATTTATCTGTGAGCTCTCATGGAGCTGTAGCAGAGTATGCAAAATGCATATCAAATGCAGTACTACCAATTCCTGATACGAAGGGCCAATATCAGCCTCAGACCAGCTTCTGATGTGAATTTCTCTTTCTAAACACACACAGGAGAGCATTCCCTGACCTGACAGCTGTAGCAGAAGCTGTGTTGAGTCCCTGAACCCTAAGACAGATACAGATACATTTAAGCTTGTGGGCTGCAGCTCCCACCAAATCTCCATTCACTTTGCAAAGCTGATCAGCCTTCCCAGCCACAGACTGGTACATGCGTCCTAGGGAAAAGAAAAAAAAAAAAGAATAACATACAGGAGTGCATGTAAACAAATTGAAAGCTGTCACAGCGACATCTAAGAGCATGAAATAACAGAATATTTTTTGCATGTGTATTTATTTATTTATTTATATTAATCAAAGTGTTTCCAAAGCTATGCCTTGTTTTTAGGCATAGACGATTAGCATTTATTGTGGAAGAATACAGACTGTATATAGTATAAAAGCTGAAGCCATATAACAGACTGGAGTACTCCTCCACTCTTTCAGACCTTGGCTGCTATAGGAAGAACTCCCGTAGGAAGCCCTGGAAACCTCATACACCATAAGTGTTTGCAAGGACAGATGCTCCCTCTGGCTGATTGCTGGCTCAGACATGAACTGGAATAGGCTGCCTGCTGAAGGTGGAACCAGTGACAAATCTTTCATAATCCGTAACTGTACTCTGGCAAAATAAATAAATAAATTAAATAATTCAGCAAGGGTTTGTTGACTGTTGACTATGACAACTGTACAAGTCTTGATAAGCTACAGGAAAGTTGTCATATAAACACAGAGAAGCTTAACTGAGCACTGTTAAAATTAGACAGAATTAAAAAGGTACCTAATGTGATTACTATTTTATTAATAAACATTTAAATAATGCTGTAAGTTTGCACAATGAGAAAGACATTGCCCTGAAGAGATTTCAGTCTAAAGAGTCCATGTTAATTACAATCTAAATAGATTTGCATTAATTATACACAAAATTGGAAGACTGCTTTTGGTGTGATCTGCAGTTCTCATCATTACCACCCTTGTGAGCCAAGTCAACAGATCAAATTTTAATCTTTTGCAATGTTTACTTGTAAAATCTCTTTTTCTGACAGATTTGGAGAGAATAGTTACTTTTGTGATATTTTCCAAATACCAGCCTTCTAGATACATGTTTCTGGTAGAACATATAGACTTTTGCCAGTAGTTTTAACTCAGGCTTGAAGTCATCATTTCCTGAACCTCCAACAAGAAGGTATGAGCATGAGGCATTTGCTGCACTGCGTTTGTACTGTGTCACCCTGGGGCACCCAGTTCTGCTTCTCTTGGTGATCTCCACGGTTCAGGAATAATGAGGTGTTGCTAAAATTCTTGTTCTGCATGTGCAGGCAGCTTTTGGATATGCTGTGTTCAAATACATTTAGACAGTGTATGCTTGTTGGTTATCCCTACACGGAGGAGCAGATGTACACCAAGAACAAGAAGAGCCTGGAATCCAAGATCACTATTTTTTAATAAAACTTTTACAAGACACAGCAAGCATCCTTCTTGCCTCCTGCGTTATACAGCCTTGTTTATTTCAAAACACAAAGCAAAATGGCTATTGGTTTTCATATGGATTGTTATGGATTGTGTACTTTGTTCAAGTTTGTGAACTGTACATTATTTTGCTAATGTGTATTGAACCTTAAAACACTGGAACAGAGAGATGTTCCAGATTTATTACTCTTATTCTTGCTGGAGCTATTTGTATCCTCCTAATGTCCTTGGTTTACTGTTCTTCAGAATTAATCCACGATTCCAAGGAAAACAATTGAAACATTTCATAGCACTTTATGGCATTGTTTAATGCTCTTTCAAAATACTGCTTTCAGCTAATGATGATAAATTTGAGGGGAAAAAAAGTAAAATGTAAACAAACTAAAGTTGTTCCTTATCCAGTTTTGCAGCTGCACCCATATGGTAAATGCTCTTATACAGTCTATAGTTTCTGCTGCAAGATATTGAGAAGTTGCAGTTTAGCTCCTTTAAGAAACAGAGTGTGATGATTAGAGGAAATAGATAACAAGTTGATTTGCATAGCTTATACTGTTAACACTTAGGTCAGATATTCAAAGAAGGCAAAGACAAAATGAAAAATTGTTATGCCTCCTTCTCTTCTCCTTGTAAAACCAATTTTCCCTTTCTGAAAGACATGTAAGGAAGTGCTAGGTTTTCTGTAGGCTCTGAGACAAGCTATGAAGTTCAGAGCTGCTGGATTCAGGTCCTTGCTCACTTGTATAACTCTGGCCAGGTTGCCAAGCTCTCCCTTCCAGATTGGAAATATAAATTACGCAACACTCTTCTGTGAGAAGAAACAAAGAATACGTGTTTCTCCATGGCTGCAGACACATTAGAGAGGCTAAAAACTGGGAGAAAACGTGCGCAGTGCTGCACATTCAGCCCCATCTAGCTGCTGGGTTTGATCCAATACAATATTTAAACACATTCTGGACTGAAGCACAAGCCTAATGCCATTGGTTGCACCAAAGTTAAAAGCACGTGTCTAAGTAGATTGCTGGGCTGGGGCCAGTATTCAGTCTGTTGCTGGATGGAGCCCTAAATAAAAAATTCAGTATCAGAGGAGAAAACGTTCATACATGTGGATGTGATTTGGCTGTTTCTGTGGTATGGGCTTGTTGTTTTCAAAGTTGTTCTGGCAATGGCTAGTTTATTTAAAAGGCTTACCATTTTTTGCCTGTTGTGTTAAAATTGACTGCATTCCTGGTGAACAGGCGAAAAAAAGATGGACCTAAATCACTGAGAGTGTCTGTGGTGCTCAGTCCGATAGATTCAAGAGACTGCGCTGTGTTTTTTTTTCTTTCCTGTTCGTGCTCTTGCAAAGTGCCCAGAAATTTTCTGAGATCCAAGACAGTGGCAGTCATCTTGTTTCATTCAGCAGCTAACTCTTCAAGCACACTTTTGCAATGAAAAGCATTGTAAACAGAGATGTCATTCGTGATATTTATTGCCTGGATGCATAAGCTACAATAATGTAATTTAGATTTCCAGCAGGAAGATGAAAAAAAAAAAAAATGAAACACAGCCCTTTTTCTATACCTTCTGTAAAAGATGTCTTTGGAAAAAAAAATACTATGCGGTGGTGTTTTTGTAAATGTTATAAAGTTTAAATTTCTGAAAATAAAAGAAAGTTACAAAGAAAAGCATTTTAGCTTTAAATATTTGCAAACACGTATCCTGCACCGGTGTGAAGCACTTTCCAAAATACGACGTTTGGGAGAATGCCATGAATTAGAAATGAGAAGACAAACCAGGTAATGCAGTTGGTGCTGTAATGAGATCTGCTCCTGCAGTTCCTCCAGATGAGAACCCCATTACCATCTGCAGGCCTTTTTGGCAGGGCACTGTTTTCCTTTCTTATCTTTATGTTCTGATACTGAGAGCTGCAGAGAGCTCAGAATGCATTCAGAAGTCAACTAGAGATTATGATAAGCATCACCTTGTAGATTTAGCCTATTAAGACTTTCACACGCTTCTACAAGAGTGGCTGAGATAAAACCCAGAAATTTTGCATGACAAAACACCGAGTTGAAAATCTTATGTATCAACCACCTGAGGTTTAGCTAAATTCAGGCTACCCTTCTGTATGTTCATGCAAATCTTAACAAGATTAATATAATTAAATTGCACATATCAACTCCTTTATTTGGCATTTTCCCTTCCTTTAGGCTGCAGCTTCCAATGGGTCGGAAGGATCTTGTCAATCTCACAACAAGGAGAACCAGACTTCTGGAAATTATCCAGTAGACATGAAGACAAAGGTATGGCCCAGTATTTCATGATGGAGAATGAAATCTTTATTTGCTTGAATTTTGTTGGAGGTGAAATCTGTAGAATATATTGAATCTGAGCTCTCACAATCTTTGTTGTTGTTTCGCTGCTTTTTGGCAGTGTGTTAGCACATTTGAATGAGGCTTATGGCTGCAATTTATTCTTGTTACTGGCCCTGTGTATTGCTGTTCAAGGCAGGATTTATTTTTTATTCCATGCGTAGAAACGTTATTATCAGTGAAGGTTCTGTTGGGTTGCTGACCCTAAGGTGCTTCAATTTCAGTTTATTTTTGAATACAAGGTGTTGCACAGTTGGTACATTTTATCCAAGGCATTTTCAGTCTCTCAGTACATTTTGTAGTTTCTTTGTGGCTTGGAGCCAAAGTGGGAGAATATGTCAGTAAAGTGATTTTTATGTGGGCAGTCTAACGATACTGACCACAAGTCTACACTGGATAATGTGTGAAGCAGTATGACTTTGTGTCTGTGGTGAGGGGAAAAGGAAGCAGTTTTGATGCTTGCCATGCTGAAGTCATTCATTACAATATCTCAGTTATTTTCAGAGGTTTACAACTTGGCTGGAACTGTTCTCTTGGGTGCAGGTATTATTATGCAGAGTTTCAGTCTTAAGGTCATTCTCTATTATTTGCGTTTGGAAGTGAAAGAAAATTAAGTTCTCTTTTAAAGTTATCAAGTTGGGAACATGACATAAAGAGAACATTAACTAACTTCACATGTTTATATGATGCCCTGTAGACTTCAATGAAAATTGTTTAAAACAGTGTAAAATTGCAGGTTATTACCTTGTTTAAGACTTTTCCATGGGTTTTGCTTGCATTCCTGCATCAATTTCTCTGTTCTTTAATTTTTAAGTTCTATAGCACTAATTTTCTGGCATAATGTTTTGATTTCCTTGTGTTGCTGTGTTCCTATATGATCAGAAAAATTTTGTACTGTATAGGCCTACAGAACTAATTTGAAGTGTGATTTATTGTGAGATTAGCAGATCTGGATCTTTTGGAAAAAAAACAAAAAAACCCAAACAATTAGCATACTGATTTTATACAAGTTTGAATCTCCTCAGTCCCATTTGTAAGGAGCAGATGAGAGCACTCACCAGTTCAGACATGGGACCGATACACTCTCTTCACTGTCTAAAGCTGAAGTAGATGGCCCAAGCATGAAAGATGGTTAATAACTGGAAAATCCAAAGATTAAATATGTATTGCATGAACTTAGCACTCATTAAATTTTGCCAATGTATTTATGGAGACAATAGGTTTACAAAGCTAGGAATTATCAGAGGTGTGATATATGCATTAAATGCATTTGTTACCATGAGAATATTGTAGAAAACATGAGATGTCCTGGGTCTCAGTCCAATTTCACATCATTTCCAGTAAAAATGCCCAATTGAACAATACACTCCTTTTTCTGCTTAGAGCTGAAGTACTCTGACTTGCTTGACTCAGAGTTTCTCCGTCAGCAATTCTGTATACTGCATTTTCATGCTGTTTCTATCTCTCCAGCACAATATGTACCTGAGAATAAACTCTAAAAGCAGACAAGTCAATTTCCAAAAACTAAGAAACTCAAGAGTTGTGAGTGGTATTTTCTTCCATCCTCAGTATGATGGGATAGCAGATAGAAGTTGTTTTATTTCTATTTCCTGGAATTTACCATTTTTTGTTTCATTTCCTATGAAAGAATCATTTTTTTTATGATTTCTTTTCCAAGTGACTGTGCTTGAGTGTCAGTGGCATGCTTTTATGACAGTGACACATAGCTATTTAGGACTGGCTACATGTTTAAACACATGCACCAGCACTTTTCAGCTTCTGATGATCAATTGGGTGATAGATTTACTTCCTCAGGCAGTATGCTCAAGAATTAAAATGAACTCGTCATTCACTGTGGATCTTGAGAGCTGAGAAGCACTTCAGGATAGGTTGCCCTTGAGTATCATGTATTTCTAATGCAGTGTCTCAGCCCACATATAGCCAGGGCAGCATTTGTAACTGAACTGCTTCTGTTTCATTCTGAATAAGGCATTTGTGGGAGGCGAAGAGAAAGCAGTTATGGTTGTGTATGGAAAATAATAGACATATAAAACACTACACAGAAATTTTAAATTGGGAAAGGCTGCAGAGCTTTCAAAAGGCTTGTTTATCCCAGGCTTTTCAGAGCTCAGGGATATTTCCCCATCCCCTTCTTCACACCCTGTGATTGTGGATGTGCTTTTCCTACAACCCTACAAATCATATTCTGTTCCCATTTTTTTGTTTTGTTTTGTTTGTTTTTTCATAGCCATATAAACTAGCTGGTGAGCTTGTTGGTTTGAGAGGTTGGATGATCTCCATATTGGAGTACGGTCAAGTCCAGACTGGATAAAAGCCTGAATAACCAGAGCTGACTGCACTACTGACTCCATTTGGAGAAGGAGGTTGGAATGACCATCTGCTGAGGGCTTTTCCATCCCAACTTCTGTAATTCTGGAATTATATTGACTCATGGGGAGGAAGGGAGACAATCCTACGATCCCACTGAGGGCAAAGGCTTGGGGCAGGAAGAAAGGGGATGTCCTCCACAGCTGGGGAGTGAAAAAAAATTTTCTATGCATCTGCTGAGCCAGGGGCACAGTGGCCATGTGAGTGCAGAATGCTTGGACTGAAGGAGTGGAACTGTCTGTTCAGCTTCCACTTCCCTCCATTCCTATTTTACCATCTATGGGACTCAGAGCAGAGAGGTCTGTGATATTCTATAGAAAATAAAATTATTTTTTCTGTTCAGAAAGCTACCAGGTGGAGAAACTGGTCAGGAATCCAACATTGATTGTGCTAAGTAGCAATGAAATTTGCTGTGCACAGGAGAAGGAAAAGCTGTAAGAAAAGCATCTGCCTGAGACTCTCATGGGCCTGAGGCCAATTGCAGAGCTGCTGCTGTTAGGGCTGCTGCAGTCAGGAGAGGCAGAATTGCTAATTTGTTGATCTTTAAATTAACACTAGCACTCACGGGTTTCTGGTTCAGCCTGGGAACTGCATTAAAATTTTCAGCAACTCAGGTATACAGAACTTCACGCCTTCTAAAATTTGTATTAACTTATTTTCATGACTGAAGCAAGATTTATTCTGACATTTCATTTGTAGTATAGCTCCTGACTACAAATCCAGGATCTGCTAGATTAGTAGTTTCACTTTTCTTTTTTTTTTCTTTCATGTACCACAGAAACAGTTTTAATAAGGAGTCTGTCTCATGGGTTTCTCCTCTCTAGCATATATAATTACTCATAACTTTTATTCCACTGGCAACCTACTAACTAACCAGTTGTGATGCGTAGCAACCTCACTGAAGCTGGGCTCAAGCAGTGTAAATGAGTTCTGACCATAGAAACATAACTTCATAACTGCATCGATTGCCCTCTTGGAAGAGAAGTAATTGGGAAAGTATTTAATGTACTTGCAGCTTGTTTGGGTGCAATATAGGGCCTGAAAACAAGAAAGAACATCAATCCCATGTGAAAGGCAGCCAACCTGAAACCATCAGCACGTACTCTGTAGTACTCAAGATACACTAAGTACCTTATTATATCTCTATTGTAAATCTTTCTCCACATTTCTGAGAGGATGTGTGTTGTTTTCTATTCTCTGTGTAGGTGCAGAGAGCTCAAAACAGTCGCTGGGTACATTTTGCAAAATGCTGCCATTGCTAATGCTGTGTGAGCAGTCTGGAAGATGTCTCCTTTCCTAGGGTCTGCATCAAAGCTTCAAGATCCTGTTATTTATTTATTTATTCTTAATTTCCATTGCTTGAATTAGAGTTAATAGTGAAGGCAACACTGCATTTTTTCTGTGAACAGTATCTTTCTCTGTACAGTTTTTGCTTGGTAATAGTTGTGTTTTGAAATAATTTAAGATATTTTTAAAAGATTGTGTCATGATAGATAAAAAAATCATGGAATATTTCCCTTCTTCCTATTGGTTTAAGTTTTACTAAAGCTTGCTTTTACAAAATGTTAATTTCAGCTGAATGTTGTAGGCTCTGCTTCTAAATATAACCCCCTAATTAAGCCCTGTGCTTTGGTTATCCAAGTGGAAGTACCTGGATACAGTAAAGATTTTTATAACAGAAAGGAGCATTAGATTGTCCAGGCTAATACATGCATTGTACAGACCATGACATTGCACCCATTTGTTGTTATGAATTATAGACATCTTGGTAAAATTAAAGGAGGCAGTCACCTGTGTAAGTGGCTCTCAGATGATGGTGTGAGAACCACTGCTATCACAGGGGTAAAAAGATCCTATTTCTCCTGTATTATGGCTTCCCAAGAGTCAGAGCTCATCTGAGGATATGTTTGAGTGTGTAAATCAACTACAGAAGAAACTACAATCCACCTCTTTTCACTCCATATGGCTGCTTCTGATTTCATTTGTTTTTTGGGTCAAGTCCTTCTATAGTAGATTTCAGTTGTGATCATATGGACAGATAGCATGGAGGCTGGAAGAGCAGAGGAAAAAAACAGAGCTAAGCAGCAAGATGACCTGCAGAAATTAGAGCAGAAGGAAATATTGCTAATGAAGGGGAAAGCTGCGCCAAGATTTGAAAATCTTATATTTGAAGAGATAAAATAAACGGTAAAATTATCTTGCTGGAGATGGCAATATTTCAGGGACTCTGCAGTTTAATGATGCACTAAGCTTGGGCAGTGCACTGGCAAATAACTGCGCTGCTGGTGCGTTGTATGGAAGGAAGTGACAGTGCAGGATTTACATCCAAAACATGGAGGAGTGCAAGATAAAACTGTTGGGTCCCTTTATGGAGCCTGCATTTCCAAAACACAAACACAAGCAACATGCTTGTATATCCTCAAAGTTTTCAGACCCTCCTTTTTTCATATTGACTGTAAGTAGAAACATGAATTAGGTGAAGTCAATTCACAGAAGTTTCTTGCAAGTAGAAGCATTTACAGCTCATGTCCTCAGGGACCCATTTCCAAATATATCCCCATATGCCAACTTTCAGTATGATATGAAATTTTACAGCCAAGTCATTAGGTAATTATATGTATAGGATTATTTCATGCCTTACTGTATCAGCTTGAATCTACAGAGTGGAATAGAAAAAATATGTTGTATACTTGACATCAAAGTGTTAAAATATCTCCTAACTTTAGATTTGATCAAATTCTCTTTGACTCTATCATGCCAAGAACACAAGTAGTGCTTTGGTTAGACCAGCTTATTAGGTTAATTTGTTTTTAGGTAGGTGGTTAATTGATTTTGACTTCAAGGACATTTGAAAAGTTCCTGATTCACATAATCTATAGTTTAATAAGCTTGTCCAATACTTGGCTACTGGACTCAGCCACAGTAGGGAGAAAATATGCAGGCTCAAGTGCAAGCTGTAAACACAAATCAAGTTTGTTTTGCGTGCATGTGGCTGCCCAGAGTGAGCTAAAGTTTTAGGCAAAGTCAGAGGTGCTCTGGAGACTTTTCTCTTTAAGATGTTATATCCTCCAAGACTGTATTAGTTGGGGGAGGGCTCGTTGCTCTCTGACCACATATCTGATTCATTATGGCTTTTGTAACTTTGGTAGCAGTGACCTCATTTTGGCAAACTGATGTGTGCCATTTACTGAACCTCTTGCTGCTTTAGCAATCAGGAGACTATTAGGGTTATAACCCAGGTAATTTATGGAAGAGAGGTGACTCTTAAATATCCTTTTATTTTCTTGGAAAGTCTTGTTTTATTGAAAACATATTTTAGCTCTGAGTGAGAATGAGAGATCCTCAGCAAAGCACCCAGGGGGACTGTGCTGTCCAGTGTGTTGAAAAGGTGAATTGTAATGTATGGGTGTCTAGACGTTTCCTCTTGTTGCTGTCAACAGGCCAGTTGGCTGTATTTTTTTTTTCCAGTGAATAGGAGCATTGATTTTCCTCTCTCTTTGGCCAGAGCTTTCATTTTACATATCTTTTCCCTTCTGTGTCTCTTTCTCTCTCCCTCCCTCTTTCTTTCCTCTCCCTCTTCTTCTATCTGGAAGAGAGGGAAGACTTTAAAAGCTGACAGCAAGCTTTCTAACTCAGAATGATTCATTTAAGACACCTGAAAGGCAAGCTCTGCACCAGCATCACTGCAAGAAAGGTAGGGTTTGGGGTAAACAGTCCATAAAGCTCTGAGCAGGGCATACAGAACACGAAATAAATGGGTTAAGTCTGCAAATCTCAGATTGTGAGAAAGTTTGAGAGAGAACTTGAGGACTTTTTAAAGCTCTGACTTTCAGGGTGCTTCTTAAAAGAATAAATATTTGGTGCATTTTTCGTAAGTGGGGAAAAAAGGTAAAAAAAAAAAGGTGCCCTTCTCTAGCATTGAATAGTGTATAAATATTGGTTGTTTTTTCCTTTTTTTTTTTCTTATGGATGGTAAAATAAAATAACATCCCTGTTGCACTTCCCCGACCTATGTGCATGTGCAAACGTGCAGTTCCCATTTTTCACCTGGCTGCTTATTTTCTCTTGCACTTTTGGAAAGTTCGCCTTCTCCAGCTGTTATTTATATTCACTCCCTGAATCTGAACGTGACCTAGTAATTCTGAGCGACCGTGGATATGACGCATGAGCTCTCACACGCACCTCAACATTTCAATCATGCACTCCCAGCAATACGCGCTTGCAGGAATCGTGCTCTTAATAAAAACCCCTACAACCGAAAGCAGTTGTTTTGGCAGAGAAGCGACAGCACTGTGATAGATGGGCCTGATAGTTGTATGTGTTGTGCTTGCACGGAGTTCGTAGGAAAGAGGAGGGAGACAGCGAGCGAGAGGGGGGAGAAAAAAAAAGACAGGGAAGGAGAGAGAGAGAGAGAGAGAGAGAGAGAGAGAGAGAGATTGAGAGAGAGCGAGAGACTTGGCAAAGGAAATCTTATGGGTATACTGAAACAGCAGATCAGAATTGTGAAACCAGAGCCAGGGCTGAAATGTGATGCTTTTGCTCTTTTGTGCTTGTTGTGGTTCTCATCTTCCCATGTAGAAGGCTGCATACCATTCAACAGAATATTTCGATCGCAGATTGAACAATGCAGCAATCAAGCCTGATAAACCACCTGGAAGTTTTGCTTGAGACGATTTCTAGTGGGTTTTCTGATCTCTGTGAGCATCATGACTGCCTTTAGCATTGTGGAGGAGGACTCGAGTTTCTTATGAGGGCCCCACTTGGAAAAGCAGGCTGTGCAGATTCAAGCCTCCGGTTCTGTTCATGCTGTTCAAAAGCCTTTCCTCACCCTTGCTGATTTGTTTTTATGATTTACATACACTCCTGTGGAGATTTACAGAATGGATTGTCTGTGCATTGTCACGACTAAGGTAGGATTGGAAACATTGCTGTAATGTGTACATATTTTTCTGCTATTTTTCTGTTCCTGTAATTAAATAGATAGAGCATGTACTGTGTCAGGTTGCAAGATAAAGTGATAAATAAGCTTTGCTTCAATGAGCATTTTGTTCTCCTCTTCTGTATATTATGCAGTTTGTTTCTGTATCACTTCCTAAATGATGTGTAATTTACTTATTTTTACTAGCAAAAGGAAAATGATTTCATATTTTATCTTAGCCTGTGCTTGTGTCTATTAATATCTCCAGCTACTGGAGCACTTTCAGAACACATAGTATCAGGCACAAATTTTCTTAGTTGATCGGCTTATTCTGTAAACCAAAGAATAAAATAATATGAGGGCATTATATGGGTCCTAGCATTTTTAAAGAGGCCAATCAGATGTAGTTTAGATAGTCATGATGTTTCTGATTGGAGAGATGCAAGTTTCTTGTGGCTTATTGTGGTTTTGTTTTTTTTTGGGGGGGGACATAGATAGATTTGCTCCTCTAGGCCTGCAAAATAAAAATGCCTTTGTCGCAATTCAGCACTCTTACACTGATGTTGGATCTGACCTGACTGCTTGGGAATAGTACTTCCAAATAATTCTTTCCAAAAGTGCGTGTAATTTGTGATCCACAGCAGTTGTGGCAGGTTAAAGACTGTGGTTGAGGGCACTACCCAAGTTGAAGATCTGGGAGAGGGGTAAACTGAACGGTCCTTTGAAGCATCCTCAAACTTTGCAAACTGACATTATAGTAAATAAGAAGGAGGTAATCAGGGGAATTCCTTTCTGTTGCTACAGGACAGGCAGCTCACCACATGTTTGTAGGTGGATTTGCACATGGTGACAGTATTTAAAGGAGCAGTTAGCAGGGTAAATCAGGACACTGGGGTTCAGGAGCAGTTAGCAGGGGAAGTCAGGACACTGTTCTGTTCCATTTTTGATTAATTTTGTGGTTTCCATAAGACTTGCAAAGTCTCTAGGATAGCCAGAGCACCTCAAGGCTGTATAAATGATATGACAAACCATCAGTTAGAGCTAATGTAGTCACTGCTGTCATTTTTTTCTTGATGGCCATGTAAAATGGGGTCAGTGATCTGTGTCATGGAGAAGGGCAGGAGCAGATACCTCAGGCACCCACGGGCAGCAATGACAGGTGGTGGTTTGCCATCACAGAGCACGATGGAGCTGCTGAAACAGATGTGAGCTGTCATTCCTGTTGCCAATGGAGAAACCCAGACAGGGAGAGAACAGGAGGTGAATGAGGCCAAGGAAGGAACATGTGCTCCTTCTGCGACCTCATTCACCTCCTGTACTTTCCCATTCTTTCTGGGTCTTTCCAGGGCCTTCTGGTTCCTGCAAGCTGTGCTGGATCTGATGCTACATTCTCAACCTGCCCTGGAGTAGAGTGGAGATTCCTTTAGGCTCCTTTTGACGTGAAGCCAGTGAAAAGCGCTCAGCATCAGCAGTGCTGCACCACTGAGCAAAGTATGAGTGCAGCCCTGTGCTAAACATCTGATTTGTACTCCCTGACACTGATTTTTTAAGTCAAAAATAAGTGGGAAGATTGAAAAAGTGTTGCAGCTAACCCCAATTCTGGGTCTCTGGTGGTGTGGACCCATAATTGCAGCTGTCCTTGGTCTTGAAAATTTGACATGGAGGATTCGAGACTGGAGAATGAATCTTCTTTTAAAGTCCTGTAATTGCAAGGCAAATATGTCCCTGCTCCTTTTATGCCCATATATCTCCAACAGAAGTTATGACTGTTTATTACATGAATTGACACTGAGTGTTGCCACCAAGTATTTTCCCAGGGTATTTTGGTCAATAACAAAATTACACTCCTGCTACTGCTCTAAGAAGGGCTCCCAGCTCCAGATATCTATCATATTTTTCCTCCCAGGTTATCTGTTGTATGAACCTGCTAATAAATGCCCCAAATGATTCTGAAAGTCAAGTGTTTCAGCCTCAAATATTCAACTCTGGATGTTCAGTCTTCTCTGCCAACTGTAGGGTTGGAATGAGATAAGATTGCAAATTGTAGGTGACCTGCTATTTGGATGCATGTGGGAACACTGTATTAACATTTATAAATGAGCTGAATAATGGCAAAAAATCTAGTTTCAGAAAACTTTCTTATTGCAAAGTCTCAGAGCCAAAGAAATTAAAGTTGATTTCTTCGTCTTGTTTAAGTGCCATATTTAAATAGCTGCACTAGTGATGTTATATTATATTGATCATAATCTGCTTTTACTTCCTTTATTCTGCATTTCCTTTAAACCTGCAAAATTTTAATAGGATCAGTTTATGCAAGTTTTCACCAGTATAAATGAGAGCAAAGCTTTTTTTTTTTTGTTTGTTTGTTTTGGTTTGGTTTTTGGTTTTTGGTTTTTTTTTCATTTTATTTTTTTTCCCCCAGAACATTTGATATTTATTTTAAAATTTACTTTAATAAATATTAATTCTGCATTTTTGGCTTCAGATCAGCTAATTACCCTTACTTGAATATCCATTTCTCTGATTTCTGCAAATAATTGCCATTTTAATTCTTATTGTCTAGAGGTAGATAATGCATCAATTCTATTTTTCAGATCTTATAAATAGTACAAAATAAGTGAAAGATGAATGCTATTTAGACCAAAAAAAAAAAAAAAAGAACAGTGTTTAAAAAATTGACATTTATAGCATATGATCATTAAATCTAACCTGGAATTTGCAGTATTTCCAGCCTATAGGAAATGACATAAATGTTGTGGGGGTGAATATGCCCTTATAGATTATGTACAAAGGATCCAAAGACCATGTTTTGAACTCTACTTTTTAGAAGCCAGCTAGTCAAACTCACCAGACCTTAAATCTTCCAGACATTACTTTTTTCAACCTAAATGTAGACTATGTTTAAGATAAATTTACCATACTCGTTTGTCCAGATTCTTCCTTTCCATTTTTGTTTCATTTTTCCATGAATTTTTACACGCATGACGTTAGGAAATGCTGAATTAGTCAAAGAGGACTTAGGTGCTCTTGGTTTACTTTAATTTATCATGCACCTGGCATAGATTCTTTCTTTTCATAAAGCACATTATTTTGTGTCATTATTTTATCATTAGCAAGAATTCAGTATAAGTAGAAGTTTAGGTCAAGATTCCATTCCATCCGGAGCACCAGGAGGTTTTGTTAAGGAAGAACATTCCCACTGTGCCTCCTAACAGTCAAAGGCAACATGCTGTCACCTCTACTGGCTCTTAGCTCTCCTTCTGCCCTTTGTAGTGTTATGAATACAGCAGTAGATGCAGTTGGCGTAAAAGAAAATAGGTAGCTCTATGTTGCCAGACAAGATTCACTATAAAAGGGACTGGTTTGCTGGAACCCCTAGCTCTTGGTGTCAGGTGGCTTAGAAAAGATGATCATCTTTCACTGTGAAAATGAGTATCTTTTTGCCCCTCACTGTTGCAAAGGAGAGCTCAAAGTTGGAAGCTCAAAACGTTTTAAATCCAGAAGGCTAATGAAGATAAACCAAAACATACACATATTTTTCAAAACTCATCATCTCAAGGTGTCAGATCCAGGCTTTTTGAAACTTTCAATAAACAATCAAAACACCAGATAAAAATAAATAAGAACAGAATAACACAAATCACCATCGAGTTCTTGGTCAAAAGTGGGGCTAGCTAAAACCTTCCTATATTGACATTTTAAAACGTTCTGAGCAATCTAGTTTAATGCTTTGTCGTCCTTAGCATTGGTCATGACACTAAGAACTGACACTGTAGATTCCCACCAGTGTCACTTTCTGTTTTGTTTTGGAGCTGCATCTTGTGATTTGCTTAAAATCCCAAATTTTATCACTTGAATGTTTCTGAGTGTTGCAAAGATGAAACAAGTGTATACTAATGACCAAAGACTAGACAGCAACTCAAATACCCCAGTTTATTCAGAAAACCTGAGTCGTGTCACTTGGTTTGTAGAGAAGGAAGTGGCTTTCTTAAGACTAAGACAGAATAGTTTAAATAATCGTGTTCTTTAAAGGTCAGCAAGGAGGTAATACCTAGCTATTTTTGTTTTCTATTGTATAAGTAGTGGCCTTAGAGGTATATGGAGGTCCATTGTCTATTTGTTCACAGAATGCCTCACTTGATCCTGTTGGTGGTTTTGTCAGCTACAAAAATGAATTTTGGTCATCTGAATTCTGAGAATTCTGAAGAAATTACTCCTTTCAGATTCTTGTTGCCAGCTTCCACTTAATTCTGTGGAGATTTAAGCTGTATTATACACAGCACAGGTTCCATGTTTAATTCAAGTGTGACTAAATAAAAAAAAAAAAAGTGATTATTCATGTGAATGTAGTGTAGATCTTATTTAATAGAATAATAAAGAATTAATAAGTAAAGAAATAGAAATAGTGTGTTACTCTACTAAAGATTTCCTCCCTTCCTCCCTTCCTCCCTTCCTTCCTTCCTCTTCCTTTCTTTCAAATTCTTTAAGTCTTCCATATTTTCTTCTTTCTTGTTGCCCTACCAGTACCTTTTCTAAGAATGTACTTAAAGTATTTAAAAGAATGAAATAAGGATGGAAAGAAAAAAAAAAAAGCTGTGTTTTGTGCTGGAGCTGGGAAGAAGGATCACATGTTGTTTATGTTGAGCCATTCCAATGACGAACATGTTCAGTTCTGACTGGCGCTGTAGCCAGGAGCCAGCAACATCTGTCTATTCTATTTTCTTCTGTTCATTTGGCAATATATTTAGAACAGAGGAGATCCATGTATGCACTTTAGGCAAAACTGTGATGGATGTGTGAGCATAAGTCTCAATATGGGCAGTGGCCATGGAAAACAAGAAGCCATTACTCTGAAGTATGAGACCAACATCTAGCATAGACCTTGGGTAGGAGTTCTGTAGGTCTCTCACTCCACACGTCATCTCACTTCACAGCATGAAGTTAGGTATAAAACAGAGAAGTAGAGCTGCAAAACATACATTGTCTTTTCATTAGCATTAACTTTCCATTCCCTATAGTCTCAACATAGAGGACAAAACAAAATTCTGTAAATTTGTCTGAGGAGATGCTGTGGCTGAGCTAGTTGATTTTGAAACTCTTAGTATTCATTATCATATCATTAAAAGTTCTTGCTGATAGTGCTCCATGTTTGAGAAGGGTAGATTCAGATTTTGTGTCCCAGCAGGGTACTGTGGCTTCCCCAAGTGAGGGGGTAACTTTCATTTAGTGTTTCACCATCTCAGTTGATTTCCATTGCCAACCATTAGAGTTAAGGGGTATTTTTGGAACTTTGCTGAAGAATGGAGCAACACAGAAGTGGTACCACTGGAGAGACCCTTCTACTCTGGCCTCTCTGATTTAGAATGGTAAAACCAGTCCCAAGGTGATCTCAGGAGAATAGAATGGTAAATCAGATCAGGTCAACTGCTGGAGGCGAGGAGCACGCACTACATGCTAGCTGTCAGTCTCACTTTGCAGATGTGAATTCACACTGAACGTAATTTGGAATACTGATTATGGTAGCCTAACATTAATGTACATACCTAATAGAATATTTATTTATGTCAAAGTGCTTTTGAAACAGTTCTCATTAAAAAAGGGGCCTTCCCACCTCCTTGTTTACACTGAGTTAATCTAGACTCTATGTTTATATAGATTAAAATTATGTATTATTAGTGAAATTCAGCTCATTCTATAGAACTTCTTACAGGACCAGATGTGTGTGTCTGAAATGCTGTTTGTAGAGTCAGTCCAAAAATCAGGAAATGATAAAGCAAGATATAAATACTGAGGTTAAAGTGGTACCTCAGGTGTTGGAGGATGTTATAATATTAAGAAAATCAGCAGAACTGTAGAATGCTGCATTACGTAAGGATCTGATTTAAATTTACCTGGATACAAAACAAAACAAAAAAAAACCACATTTCTATCTGCCTGCATCGTGTTAATAGTGCTAAATAGATCTGGGCAACATTTGTTGTTTTTCTCTTTGCAAGGCTTCAGTCTTGGAATCATTGCAGTTTCAAATCATAAATTGAGTAGTTAAGTTTTTGTGCTGAATATCCAGGCTCTAATAAATCAGAAACAAAGGAATCATAATGATTTCCCCCCCAGAGGTTCACATTTAGCTAAAATAAAAATGTTTTTTTCTATAATCGTTATTAGATCCTGATGAGCACTTCAGAATGTGGTGTTTTCCTGCCAGACCTTAAAAGTGTGATAGTGCTGAATCCATGCAATTTACATGTAATTTAGTAAACTCCACTCTGAAGTGGTACTTGAGGACAGCTTTGATGACTGTGGGTTGACTGCTGGCTAAACTGCACATTCTTAGAAGTGCAGGAACATCCTTTTTTCATTGATTACCATTCATCTTAGCTGGAGAATATACTCACAGAAGTCTGACAGATGGGGAGTGTAACAGAGTATTTATTTCAAATCTTTATTTACCAATGTTAAATTTTGGAGCAATTATTGTAAGCCTGTAGCTCTTGGATTTCAAATGTTATGAATGTAAACTAATGAGACACGTGTTGTCTTTTCTAGAAAAAAAAATCTTTCTTTTTAGGGGGAGCCTCAATAAAATTGCATAGAACAAACCAATGTGCATTACATATGCGATGTCTTGTAATTATATCTTGTCAAAAGCTCAACTTTTTTCTCCTTTATTCTTTAGAAATATGGTAATTGTCCCTTTTCCCTTGTAGTTAATTATAAATTTCAGGAAGAATTAAGTCTGTTAAATCTCTTCTTCCCCCACTCCCCCCTCCCTTGGTCTCTATGGTAGCGGCAGGAATAGAAGGGAATTACTTTGATCTTCATTTCTGAATGACATTTCATTTCTTCTAAGCATTGACCTTGTTTAGTACAACTGAAATTTTCAATAGATTTCATTAGATTGTAATTTGCCGATCTCAGAGAGATGTCTTTATTGAGATTAGTTTTAACTATGAAAGAAGAAGGGTGATTTGTTTCATAAATCTGTGAACAGCTCTATAAACTGAGAAAAGAAAATGTTCAGTTAACTACTCAGGCAGATATGATTTGGGCTTAAAGCTACTGCGCAGTAGTGGAGGGCTGCACACGTAAGGATAGGTAGAAGATACTGAGCAAGACAAAGAAAATTAGAAAGCCTTATCCTGCCTCAAGTAATGATAGCATTTCTTAATGACAGCAGAGCTATATACCCTTAGCAAGCCCTTTCTCTAATATTCCAAGGGTCTGAGTGGACGTGGGAAGGTAATCTCATAGTGCTGAAGTGAGCTGCATTTTTAAGCATTTGAGATAGCTGGAGCTGACCAAATGGATTCTTTGGAATATCCAGAAGGATGTTAAAGGCAGAAAAGATGGGTTTCCTGGCACACGTCCTCAACATAATCATGCATTTCTTCTGTGTTTTAATCTGTTTGCTACTACCATGCAAATTTCCTTCTGCCTCCCTTCACCTGATACAAGAGTTATGAAAAATGAGAGGATGTGTTCAGTCAAGGAGAAGAGAATGGTTATTTATGAGTGAATCATTAGGACAGGGGTATTGCCTTGTGTACTGTTGTATTTTAGTTCTACGGTTTTCATTTCCCCAGAGAACCCTCTGCATCAGAGAAGATAATTTGTCAGGCTGTGTAAGAGTAGATAAGTATCTTCCATTGGGTTTGACTTCAGTGAACTCTTTTGTTACTGGAGAACTCACTCAAGGACTTGCATGCAATTTGCAAATCATATTCTTGGCTGTTTTTGTGGATACAAAGGGAACCTTGCCTGTGACTGTTTTTGACTCTGATCACCAATATCTTCTCTGAGAAGGAATTTAAGTGAGATCTTAAGGAGTGCTGCAGTTCAGTGAGCCCTGAAAAAACCTATGCCAGATAAACTATCTCTAAATATTCTTTCTGCCTTTTGTCAATATCTACTTGCCCATGAGAAAATGACAATAGTCTATATATATGTGCTCTTTCAGTCCCCCAAATGCTTCCAGCAGTCACCATGGCTGGTCACACACCTCAAAAAATGAATTTATCTTTGATACTTTCCCCAGAGCTTGCTGATGTGCAACTGCATCTCTGTGACCAACAACCTCTGTGACTAAAACCCTCTGTTTTACATTACCACAGAACTTTCAATTTTACCAATTCTGATTCAGTATTTCCATGCAGGAAAATCTAGGCATTGATGCTACACTTTGCATTATATTAATGTATATGTAAGGTACAGAACTGATTTAGTGTTGGCAAACCTGACTGTAGCAGTGAGATTGGAACTAGATGATCTTTGACATCCCTTCCGACACAAGCCCTTCAATGATTCCAAGATTCTACATCAGACTGATATTTCTAACCAGAGCTAACAACAGTAAGCAGTCAGTTATTTCAACATCTGGCCAAGTTAATTAGATAGGAAGGAAATTTTCTTGAGGCTGCTTGCTGGGAAAGTACGTTTGGCTCAAAGAGTCTGAAGGTCTTGTAGCCTTCCTTTTGCCTTCTGATATTGGTGCTTTTTATCTTTTTCCATATAGTATCTGCATTTCTGATAAACCTATTGGCTGGGTAACTGCATGTAACTACCTCCAGAAAAGAAAGGAGGTTAGCACCTCTATCAGACATTGGTCATACCTTCATTGCTTCCTGACTGCATTCTTTGCTAAGCAATTTATTAAGGCTTTAAAGTATCAGCCATGAAAGAAAGCTGTCACTAATGCAGAATTCAGCAAGGATAATGGACTTATTCTTTTCTGTTTCAAGGTTTCTTTACGCAAAAATGACACAAGCTGATGATCTTACTGCATATTTTTAAAGCTCTGATTGCATGAAGCTGTGCTGAAAACCATGCCTGGGTAGCTCTGTCCATTCAGCCTTTTGATCAAAGTTTATTTATAGTTTTGTTATTCTGACAGCCTAACTTGGGTTGGTGTAGCATTTATCCCTTCCTTATAGGAAATAACATATATCTACAGGATATAGCTTCTGTGATACCAATGATTTTTTCCAATCCTTTTAAAAAGACTGTCTCAGCTTTCATCTAAATGTACAATGCTTCCTGCTTAATAGCTATGATTTGTTGAATATTCGTAAAAGACTTGGAAGTGAAAATACAGAGGTTTTTAATGTTCAGGGAATACAAATCTGAAATTGCTAAGCACAGCTTTTCCTACATTTTTCCTCCTCATAAAAGTGTTTAGCACTGCAATGCTTTAGAAATGTTTACTTTTTGGTGATAAATAAGAAGGCAGAAATAGGCTTTCTGAGTTAATATTCTCAAATCAGACTCAAAAGGGAAAATAACTTGAAGCCTCGTCAGTTCTGTTCTCAGAGGTTGCCCTCCTTTGCTCTCAGCATGAGGAAAGGAAAGGTGTATTGTAGCTTCTTGCAATATACCTGACTTAAATGAGAATAAAATGGAAGGATGGTTATTTCATTTGTTTGTTTGTTTGTTTCTTACATGATGTTCAGCTTCAGGAACACACATAATTAAGGGAGCCCTCCAATTCAAGCAGCTAAATAGTAGTTTGACTCTTATGTGAAATGCTGAGAGTAATGGTGGCAGACAGCAGAATTTATTCTGAACTTTTCTTCAGGGACTCTGACCCAATCCGCTGTTGCAATTTGTTCTTATGGGCTCCAAACCTTTGCTAAAATTGAATCGCTGCAAATGCAAGGAAAATTACAGAAGGAGCAGCCTGAAAGCTGGATGGTAGCATCTTGCACTGCCATGTGGAACATTAGACTTAAAGTTAACCCCTCACTCTTTTGGTTCTGCAAAGTTCAGGGAACTGCAGGAGTCCTTTTCCTCCTCCATGTTCAATCTGGGGAGTAATCTGTGTATTCTACTCAGCAAAGAAACACCTCTTGATAATTTGGGACAGATTTATTCCTCTTGGGAAATAGCTCTGGGGTGATGCAGGCTGTAGTTCAAGTAGAACATGATACAAAAATGCAGCCTGTTTGAACTGGGAAAAAAAAAAAAAGATTTTTACCTGTTCCCTGCTCCCTAAAGCTCTGCTGTTGTTCCCTGAATGCTCTGTTGTGGAAGAAAACCAGATGGCAGCTGCTTGGGGTTCAGGTTGGATAAAGACTGCATTCATCCACATAACAGAACTTCATTGCAAACGTAATGGGTAAAGATTGATCCTGTGAGCTGCAGATCTTATACGGTGATAGAAAGATGACTTGGCCAGGCCTAACGGGTGCTAGCAAACTCCTAGGTGCTCCATCTGGAATGGAGCCCATTTTGCCTAGGGATTGCAGCACATACTGTGTTGTGTGTAATGCCATTTTCACTTATTTGCAGCAGAGCCATGGCAGATGCCCATCCCACAAATGCTCAGTCGAAGCACCTGCCTGGATTCCCATTCAGCACTCTACCGTAAGTTTGAGCCTCTTAATACAAAGCTTTGAGAGACTGAATGGTAAGTCTCAGTGTTTGGAGCAGTCCTGCCAGGTAAAATTTCAAGACTCAGTGCATTTGAGGAAGAACAGAAGCAAGCCCTAAGACCAAACCAAACTCTGTGGGAAGCCTGAGCTGTTGAAATGTTGGGTATGGGCTTAGCAGGGCTTCTTCAGAAGTTCACCCTCTTTGGAAATTTAATTCATTCCATGTGGAGCGTGGGAATCAGTTGCAAGTGTGGTTGTTGGTAGAATCCATATCAGATGGAATATATCAGATGGAATGTGGAATTCCTGCTACTTGCTCTGACTAACTGTGCTCCAGCTGAGCATGATGACAAGGAGCCTGTTAAGTTCTGCCCTGTCATGGGTGTAGTTTGTGGGAATTCATGTGTAAGCTTCTGGGGCTGCCAAGAACAAGTGACATTTACAGCAACATCTTGTCCCCAAACTCAGATGGTGAGACCATGATGGGGAGATGCATCTTTCTTTTCTATGTGTTCATGAAAGAAAGAAAGACTGGTAATCCTGTGTGCTTCATGGAGTAACGAGTGGGAAAATTAGTCCAGTGTAGGTAAATTTTGAGCTGGTGGGCAGTGAGTGAATTTAACTGGAGTTGCAAGAAATGGCCTATTTAACTGCTTCCTTGCTGCCAATAAGATGACTTCAGTGAGATTTGCTTTAACTATCAAGGACATAGTAATATTTGAAGAGAAAAAAGAAACTGCAGTCAAGTTGACACTGCATTGATTTATGTCTTGTCTGAATATACATTGTATATAGAGCCAAATCCTTGGATGCTGGAAGTTAGAGGGCTGAATAATAGAGCTATGATGATTTATCTCAGCTGAGAAGTTGGCAGGATTTAGGTGACATTTTCTTTGGCTCTAGATCACAGATTGATGCTGGTCCTCAGCTATCAACTTGTCACCTTTTATGAATAGATGAATGAGAAGCAGATTCCAGTTTTTGTCCTCCCTCGGTCTCTTAATAATCTTGAAAGTGATTGTAAACCTGTATTTTTGGTCATCTTTAAATTATGTTAAAATTAATGATATCATTGTTAATCTGTCTATGAAAATAGACCAACATCAACATATTTGTTGTACAATTGAGATAAACAGATGTTTTCCATCTGAGAATCTAGCCAAGTAACTAACTTCTAAGTCTTAATTATTTGTTTACATTCTTACGGAGTTTGAATTGACTTTGTGATGTGGACTAATTGTTTTTCTGTTTGTATAGAGAGGGCTGTGGCATTAGCACAAGTATGGCAGTGTGATGCTCTCTGAAATGGAAATATTTGATAGTAAAATTAATTAGGTCAGGAGCAGTTGCACTCAGCAATTTCCATAAATGTCAAGAACTGACTTTTCAGACAGTGACTTTAAAAGCTTTCAGAAGTAAAATAATTTTTATTCCCATCTGGGTATTTTTTAGAATATTTCTTTCTCAAGCCATCAAAAATGAAAGGATTTAGATTGATTAGTCTTTGCTTGTCATGTTACGCCAGACATGTGCATGTGTAGGTAATTTCTATAGACCATCTATCTTGGATATTTGCATATTGACATGAAATATGGTGAACTGAGGATCATGCTTTGTTGCCTTTGTTCGCAATAGAAGTGATCTAACATCAGGGTAGCTACAAGCAGCATTATTTTTAAATAGATTCAGTGAAAAAAAAATAAAAACCCACAAAAGCTTACTATTAGCATGCAGTTCAACCGTTCACTTGGTTACCATTTTCTGGAAATACAACATGTGTTCATGAAATAACTGCCTGTTTGAAGGTTGCTTTCGTCTGTACTTAAATGTTGAATGGAGTGAAAAAGCTGTTATATCCCACAAATAAGATACAGTTGACAAGATAGCTCCCGTGCTGTTTTTTTTTTCTTCTTACTTTGTGTTATTTATTTATTTATTATTTATTTCCCATTAAGCATTTCCTATGCAGTCAAATAGATTTTTCTGCCTGGTTATTTGAATTAGTGTGTGTTTGGATACCTCTCAAGAGCAGTGTAGAAAACAGTGTCAAAGAATGGCAGTAAAGCAAAATAGTAAACAGGGTATCCTCTTTCACCCCTGTTCCTAGCCACATCACCCTGGATCCATGAATCTTGGAGAGGTTTCTCTCTCATTTTTCAGCAGTTTTAATAAGAAGTGCTACGTTCTCTCCTGGGATTGCCTTTGCCATCTAGTGCAAGAACCAGGAGATCTAGCAGTTATGTAACAGTCTGACGCTTTTGCAGTCCCTAATTTACTGTTTTTTGAATTTACTGATGATTCGTGCAATTAAGATTCTCAGTTCTGTTTGGCAACTCACCATATGCAAAAGAGGGCATAAGTGAACAGTGACTTTCTGTGCCTTCACAATGTCCTTAATTAGATTCGTTTTAAGTCTGAGAGTTTTAATCAAGGGAATTACCTAAGGGTGTCTTTGTCTGCACTTACACTTTTAGTCATGCCTTCCAAAGGATTTGTAGTGTTTGATTATAAAATACTCCAAAAGTAGATTCATTGCGTTGCTGTTGGCATACTAAACCTTCATTTTGCTAGGATGGCTTGCTTGCTAGATCTATTATACAGAGATAATGAAGTATCACAGACTGCATCTGTGTTGCAGAAATATTTGGTGTTAACAGAATTTTTTGAGGTCAGCATTCAACATATTCTCTGTGCAGCAATAATAGATTCTCTCTGCTTTTTCACACTGTGGAGCTCTTGATGCATCATCCTAATCCCCTTCCACCCTTCTGGTATATCTTCTGCTACTAAGAAACAGCAGAAAGGAGTGATAAAGGTCATCTGGGTCACAAAAGGTTTCTGTGAGTGCCCTAAGTCACTGCTTTGCAGACCCTCAATTCTGTGCCATCTATCCCGTCAATGTGCAGAAGTAAACATGGACTTTGAGAACAGTGGAACCTGTACAAAGGTCTTCACAGCTGTGCATAGTACCATAGCTCATAGAATCTTAGAATCATTGAATCACGAAGATTGTAAAAGACCACTAAGGTCATCAAGTCCAACTGTCAACCCATCCCCACCATGCCCATGAAACCATGTCCTTCAATGCTGCACCTCAGTGTCTCTTGAACACCTCCAGGAATGGTAAGTCCACCACCTCCCTGGGCAGCCTGTTTCAATACCTCACTACTCTTTTGGAGAAGACCTTTTTTGGTAATATCCAACCTGGTGCAACTCAAGGCCACTCACTCTTGTCCTATCGCTGGGAGAAGAGGCAGACCCCCATCTTGCTACAGACTCTGTTCAGGGAGTTGTAGAGAGTGATCAAGTCCCTCCAGACTGAACAGTCCCCAGTTCCCTCAGCCACTCCCCATAAGACTTGTACTCCAGACCCTTCACTGCTTTGTTGCCCATCTTTGAACGTTCTCCAGGGCCTCAATGTCTTTCTTGTAATGAGGTATCCAAATCTCATGGGCTGTAGCTTTATGTAGGTGCTACACCATGGGAATGTAGTGCATAATTTGGCTGCCAGCCTGCTTGGCAGCTTAGCCTGATGTCTTTCTGCCCTCAGAAGGAGAGTAAAATTCACTCCTTCCTGAGCCCTGCCTACATATGTAGGATATCATGGTTTCATTTATGTGAGATAGATCAGCACACAGATGATAAAGTTACTTTGGCTTTGACTGTTCCCAGTTTACTGGAAGCACTGGAGGGACAAAAATTCACTGCACAATATCTGATTTTAGCTTGATCTGGAAGTTAGCTCTTAAACACTTCTGATTCAAACTAATCAAGGGTTTTGTTCTTCACAGAAGTTATTATTATTAAAAAAAAAGTACTTCTGGAAGATGCCCATCTGTTAGTTTTAGTGGTTGTGCTTAATGTAAAGGATGTTCTGACTCTTGTACAGTGGAGCCAAATGGGAACATACTGAAACACACATGTTCTGTTTTGTTTTAAGGCTCTGAGTCTGGAAGAATCGTTTCTGAAATCAGTCTTGCTCTCTTTAAACACAAAACAAATAAATGGTTCTGTTTGGCAAGACTCACCTCCCTCATGAGACTTCACGTTGTGCCTCATAACTGTGTCCCTTCCTCTCCTGTGTGGATGTGCTCTATAAAAAACATAAATAGCTCTGCACTCCAGAAAGTGCCTTTTGCAGGGGCTCTTTCACTCTCCCTGAGCTTTAAGTCTTTTTCTATTAAAACACTGTTGGCTAACAAATTCTACAGACAATCTGGGTGGTGGGAAATGTTGATTTTTTTTCTGTGGCTAATATGTGAAATATTTGAAAACTGGGCTATTAATACAGTGGTCTGTTCTTGTGTCTTTCACCTCTGTGCTGATGGTAATGGAAAATTCTAAGTGCTAAAATTCAGCTTCGTTTTTAAAGGAGGTAATAGAGCAATACTGTGCATATTTCTGCTGGGTCATGGTATTCCTGCAGCTCTTCATCTCTCTCAGGTCTTCTGCACCCCTTCTTGCCCAGTGCCAGAGGCTCTTTCCTGTCTACCCCTTCACTATTTAAATAGGCTGTCTATCCTGAAATGCTGTCATCAATTGCCAGCTACTAAGATTTAAACTAGCCACTTAAATCCCTCTTCCCCTTGCTCAGCTCTCAGTTGCTTTTTTCTCATTTGCACCTCCTCTCCCCTCCCCAGTCTTCCCTGTGATAGAGATGGAGACGAGCTGGGGCATCTCTCCTGTCATCTGATTTATGGATTCAGTGGGGAAAAGTTCAGCTAAAGTGAGGTAGTGTTGAATTAGCAGTAAAGCACAGCGCATCCAAGCAGGGCAGCAAATACTTCATGCTTGGGCAGAGCGAGGCAGACTCTAGCAGTGCATGTGTTAACAGAAATGGCAGGCTCAGGAGCAAAATTTGAGAGAAACAGGGCAAAAGGAGCCATTTGGTCCTCTATTTCATCAAGAACCGGGGAAAGAAAAGGGGAGAAAAGAGTTAAAAAAATGTAAAGACACTTTGACATTGAGTATATATACTTATGACATGTCGTCCTTCCTTTAGTTTTAGTAAATGTGACCCCAGTGGCACAAGGAGTGGGGGTTTCACAATTGCAAAACAAACTCAGAAATCCTTCAGGTAAGGTAATTCAGTCTTAAAATTCAAGTTGTACACATTAAGTTGTACAAAACCATTATCTGCAGATTGACCCACATAGTTGCTTGACTTCATCATCAGGAAATTTTTCACATGACTTATTTACAATGAGTAGTCTCATTAAGCACATGTATAGGATTTTTGCTGTCTTTATTGCTGTATTTATTTTATGAGGAGCACCAGGATGTTGTTACAGCACACCCAGTCACCCAAGTGCAGCAGTGCATAACTGAAAACAAAATTAATTTATAATTTGAATTTTCTTTAAGCTGAAACTCAGTATTGATCTTTATGACAACAGTTATTTAAGGGTAAATTTTTATCAGAGAATTATCTACCTAAAATTTCTGCAGCTCATGAGGTCGATGAGTAAATATATATACATATTTAAATGCCCTTATATATTTCTGAACAGGATTTTAAATTTCTGTCTCAATGCCTGATTTAAAGTAATATTTTGGCAGCATAACTGAAGTTTAAAAACAGTGTGCACATCCAACTTCTATGGAATTTATTATTTTTTATTCCCTGATGTAAAGCATCATTGGAGTGTATTTTTGTCTGTTAACTCATACATAACTTAAGGGTTATCTCCCAGGAGTTGATATCCCTAAGCCATACTTTTCTGGCACAGGAGATTCCATGCTAAGGTCAAACACAAGTGATTCAAGCATTCTGACTTTATGGATCTACACGTAAAAGTTAGCTCCACTCTTTGTTTACATACTGCAATAATCCACAAATATAATTATTAGTATTTCTAGAAGTATTTCTAGCCCCCAGTTAAGTGAACTCAGGTGTTATTATTTTTCCCTTAGATGTTCTTCAGTGTTTAATAGGAGTTGGTGATTTATTTTTGAGGGAATCAAACATGCTCATTATATAAATTAAGAAATGGTGAGTGTTTTTAGGCAAAGGATGGTTCAAGTGAAGCATTAAAACTGTGACTCCTTGTCACGAACTCTTTCCACAATGACAGGAAAGGAGCAGGAAACTGCACCTTAGCAAGGCACCTCACTGTGCCTGGTATATGTATAGTATGTATAGAAAATGCTGAAGACAAAGGTAGAAGTGATTCCCTGCTTGGCAATATTTCATAGAGATAGTGAAAGTGAAATTAATCTCTCCAGGTTTGTATCAATGGAGAGCTATAAACGCTTTTGAGATGCAGTTCATCTTTAGGCTATTTTTTAAAGTACGATCTGGGCTTTTGAAGGGTATGCTTTTTGATTAATGATAAAGGTGATCTAGATAGCAATCTCTGGTATAGGTGTCTAGCATATCCCATAAGATTTCTCAGTGTTGGTGAAGTGGTGACCTGCAGCTCATTATGAGAAATTCTTTCTAGGCTACGTCAATATTGGAATTTAATTACAGATATTCCTTTGTGGATGTGTGAAGCTGTTACTGACTTCTGACCAAAATGCAAACGAATATGGGTTTGGATCATGGCATAGCCTGAGACATGGAGCTGTTTAGCATCTCCATAACCCTGGATTACATCAACCACCTTTTTCCTTAATACCATGAAAAAAGTTCTATTTAACCATAACAGGCCACATGTTTTAGTTTGTTTTCATTTGTGCCTTTAAATTGAAAGTCCTGTTTTTCATTCAGTACATGCCGTGTAATGCTGCGCACGTTTACAGGGATTTAGAAACCTAAAGGTCTCTCATTATCTCATAAATGGCTGTGAATAACCACCTGATAGAATGTGTTCTCCAAAGATTTATTTGCCCTAAGTTCTGAATGTCTCCTGTGTTGTACTTGGGGGATGTCCCTTCAGCTCTGTTGGTAACATTCATATGCCACTACAAATTAGAATAGGAATCCTGCCCTGGGGCTGAACCTATATGTCATGAGGGTGTTGCATAGGCATTTCTGAAGAAATGAACACTAAAAAAATCTGAACAGGCTGATGGAAATTATTGTTACCAGCAGAATACTCGTATCTCTGTTATTTGGTGCTCCTTTATCTTTATTTTATTTTTATTTTTTCCAGTTGGGAATAGTCATGCGAATTAGGATTTGTTTGCTTTGTTTGTTTTCGGTGCTCTAGGGAAGCAAAAAATATAAATGAGAAACTGTCTGTGAACCATATAATTAATAAACTGCTCTGTGTTACAGGAAGACTATGAATTTTAGATCTGAATATCCTGTGCTTTCAGGGCTTTGCAAATTAGAACTCCAGTTATCCATGCAAGCAGACCTGGGTTGTATCATCCCTTCTGGGACTTGAGCATTGCCAAAAACAAAGGTTTTAGCTCAGCCTTGTTTGTTCATGGCTCTTGCAGTCTAAATGCAGCTTGTGTGAACATGTGTGCCTCTGAGTTTTTCTGTGTGGGCAACTGTCTTTTTTTCATTTGAAGTGATGTCACGGGGATAAATATTTGTTTGAAATGTTTAATGTTTACTATGAATTTGGACATATCCTATCAATCATTCCAACTCTACCTATTCATCTGAGCCAAGGTAGACCCATCTCTTTTTTCTTACCCTGGGTGCTTAATGGTATTTCCTTAATGTCTGAGCATCTTAGGGTATTAATCTGTTGTCATAAGGCCTGTGACAAGTATGTGGGGAAAGCTGTTGTTTCAATTTTAGATGGTATTCAAGACCAGGTTGGATGGGACACTGGGCAACCTAACCTAGTGCCTGATCCAGTGCTTGGCAGCCCATAGATGATCTTTGAGATCCTTTCCAACCCAAACCACTCTATGAATCATTGATTCGTTAGAAAATATGTCATGACACTACTACAGTACAGGCTAATAGAATACACCAGTACAATTTATAGAAGAATATGATTCTATGATTCTATGAATGTAACTGCCACATAGAGAATAGTCAAACATGCCTTTTTTGAAACAAATGCTGCACTCAATAAGGTTAACCCATGATAGAACTGTTAGCCCAGATGTGATGCCATGTCTCTGTAAAACATTTCATCGGTCAGCTCTTAGAACAACTTTGGGACTCTGCAAAAAACAGCAACACCTGAATGATAGAACAGGACATCATTCCTTTGTGGAAAGGGAAAAAGTATTTTACACATATTTACAATCATAGAAGATGGAGTAACTTCAGGGAAAGATTTTGATTGGTTGTTTTGGCAGCCTGGGCTACTTCTTTATTTGGTTATTTACCTTCAGCTTAGGAGCTGTGTTCGAGCTGTAGAGCAACAGGACGACTGAGGTGTGTAGGAGCTGTCAGATCCGCAATCTGCTCTGCTGTCACTGTTGATGCTGAGAGCCAGCCATGTTCCAGGGGCAGCTACATTTAGAGGCGAAGTGTTCTGTATTGCTTTGAGTTGTTTTTAACATATGGTGGAAGCATCAAAAATTAAATGTTCTATAATTAAAGAAAAAGCAAAACAAGAGAAAGGCTGAAGCTCTTCCACCCACAATTGCATAGTATGTATACATATTTTTGTATAGACTTTTCAATACCTCCTTCATGCCTCTGTCACCTGAGCTTACTCCAGTTGTACAGATCTCTGCTAGATAAATACGATCTTCATCCCCAGCTAATCTAAACTTGTTGGTGTTCAATGCCAATCCTTATTTGCTGTGCCACTTGTCAATCTGACAGTGATGGCATTCCCTTCATTGACAATACCAGTCTGGGATTTCCTGACTGAAGGATGAGCCTTGAATTATTTTGAGGGATATTCGTATTTGGACAACCATTTACTATCTTAAAACTGTTTGACATCGTGGAACAAACTACCAGATAAACCGTTCTAGAAAGAAGAGCAGTGATTTCTAGCACTGGATAGCCAGCAGTAGGATTTAAATGTCATGATGGTAGCAGAATGGCAACACTGCACTGCAGCACAGAGAATAAGCTTCAGAATACTGAAGTTGTTTGTTGCTACAGGAAACACTGTTATGTCATACGTAACTCAAACTTGGAAAAGATTCACTGTTACTCTTCTAACCTCCACTACCATCCTGTGCTGGCCACTGCTCTACTGGATATATATGATAGAACAAAGCAGGACACCTACTTTGAATAATTCATCAGAGAGTTTGTTCTACCTCAGTTTCGCCCCTTCTGCATCCCAATCTGTTGCAGGTCTGCATGGTAGGTAGAGCTTTTCAATTCTAAGCTTAATCTAGGCATGCTAACAAGCCAATTTATGTCACATTTGACATTAGCAGACTTATTCTATTCAAATGGTTCATAAAATTCTAGAGTGGCCATAGCAGATAGAAGAAAAATCCCAACTGATATTTATAGCTCAGCAGCTGATAGAGGTCTGCAGTTGATACTTAGAGATAAGGTGTGGTAACTCATCAAGTGCAGTGATATTTCTCACAGAATATCTTTCTTGAAATCAGCAGATTAGAGGCTTTCTATGCTGAAGTTATGGATGGACAGTTACTTGTAAGAGATAAGAACTCATTCAAATAAAAGATAAGTGGAACAAACTTCTGTTGTCAGATATGTTAGAGTAAATATAGATTTACACTGGCATAACAAGACAATTTGGTATCTCATTCTCTTCTTGGCTAACAAAAGTCTTTAAAACGAGAATTTTTGACTCCTCTCATGAATAGTTGTGGGTTTTTTTTTTTGTTTGTTTGTTTTTTAATAGTGCAGAACTGTTTTGCTAATAAAATCTTGGTGTTTACCTTATCAATTCTTAACAGTAGCAGTACAGTTTTTACTTATCAGATATAGGCTTATCAGATTTCTAGAGCAGTATATAAGCTTATTGTACTTGAATATAATTTAATCAGCTATGTATTTTCTCCCCCTGTAGATATGTGTATGAATAGTGCTGTTGGAGTTTCAAGGGGTGATTTAAACAATGATTTTTTTTCTGCTTTCAAAATTCAAATTGTGACTAACTTTCTGATATAACAATTCTTTTGCTAAATAGTATCCTCTATAACAAAAAATGCTTTTTTTTTTTCTTCTCTATTTTTGTACATTGTTTGTGACTTATATGTTATTGTGGAGCTCCTCTAAGATTATTCACAATCTTTCTATTCCAGTTAATAGTAAGACCTTGTATAAGATTTCATTTTTGTGAAATCAATGGCAAAATTGATTTTGGAATGAAAGTAGAAGGACGTCCTCTAGTTTATCACCTCTTATAATTAAAGAATTTGGTTTGTCATTTCACAGCATTCACAGCAGTAGATTAGCAGATTGCACACTTATTGGGTTCTTACATATGCCTAACTGATGTTAAGCAGTAAACTTCCTGAAAAGGGAGCTCTATTTATTAAGTCAATCTTGACGTCTACATTAATTTATATATGATTATTTTACTATCTTAAAAATTTTTTTTTTTGGTCCTGGAAATTGGATGCTATTCTTTATTTTGACTTTGTTTTACAGTGCTAACCTACAATATCACTACAGCTACATGGTAGTGAGCTGTTTTGTGTTCTGGTTTGTCTGTAATTAACTGAGTTGCCAACTTATTACCAAATACTTATTACTGGTAAATTTCCTCAAATTGCAGCATCATGGCTGATCCAGAGCAAAACTTCGTGATTTTAGAAACGCATATTTTATGCTCTTATTTTAGTTGAGAATGTTCAGTTCTAGGCAGAAGCTACTGGTGTTCAAGGTGACATAAACATAAATGTTTTTAAATAATGTGGCTTAAAGCATATAAAATTAAATGTTAGCATTTGCTTTTAAGCAGATGTTTCACACTCTTCAGTGTATTCATAGTCTACAGTTTATACAGTCTAATCTGGAGTACTGTGTCCAGTTCTGGGCTCCCCACTACAAAAAACACAGGGATCTCTTGGAAAGAGTCCAGCGCAGGGCCACAGAGATGGTGAAGGGCCTGGAGGATCTCCCCTATGAAGAAAGGCTAAGTGAACTGTTTAGCCTTGAGAAAAGAAGACTGAGAGGGGACCTGATCCAGGTTTATAAATATCTGAGGTGTGGGGGACAAAGAGGTGAGGCCAGACTCTTTTCAGAAGTGTGTGGAGACAGGACAAGGGGGAACGGACAGAAACTGCAGCACAGGAGGTTCTGCACGAATGTGCACAAGAACTTCTTTACGGTGAGGGTGACAGAGCACTGGCACAGGCTGCACAGAGAGGTGGTGGAGTCTCTTTCTCTGGAGATATTCAAGACCTGCCTGGACGCCTACCTGTGTGACCTGGTGTAGGGAACCTGCTTTGGCAGGTGGGATGGACTCAATGATCTCTAGAGGTCCCTTCCAACCCCTACGATTCTATGATTCTTCTATTCTTTTGTATTGTTATTTTTACACCTTTGTTCTTAACTTATTATTTCTGTTTATCCATCATGACTGAAAATACTATCACACCTGCAGAGGCCTCAGATTTATCTTCCTTTCTGAGCAGAAGCCAATAGACCCCAACTGTCACAAAATTGAAATGGCTGGATGATAACAAATTGCTTCTTGTCCTTGCTGCTATTCTCTAAGTGGTCTGCGCTATCATAAAATGCTCTCTCTGACAGCCAGTCTAGTAGTCAGGGATACATCACAGGATTACAACATCCTGGGTCCACATAAACACTGCAGTGGCTAAAATGCAGTTTAGACAGCACTGAAGACCCAAGTCCAAATAGTCAATTCATGAAGTTCAATCCCATTCCAATCCTTCCTTTCCTCACCACAGGGATTCCTGCTAGACTTAAAGCACCAGAGTATTCAGAACTAATTTTCTCATTTTTTTGTGCTGAAGTTTCTTTCATTTTTTTCTGTAAAACTGGGCACCTTTGAGAGATAGGATAGGATGGAGATTTCCTCTGTCTGAGCCTCATTCATTGCTGCTGGTCATAGTGCTCTCCAGGGAGATGAAACTTGTGTTGAACTCTGAACCTCAGCTTACAAAAAGTGCAGTTATCTTAAGAGCATCCCATCATTCATCCTTTTTTGAGGGGAAAGCAGGAAGCAATAACCTCTACTCAAAAGGACAACTTAGGTGTGTAAGTAGAGGAAAGGCCTGTAGGCAATGTCATAACCTCTTCTAGGTGCCTAGGTCAGGCAGATACCTGCAGTAGGAAACAGGAAAATTCAGAAATGTATTTTTGTCTCTCTTATTACTGGAATTACTCCCTGCATCTAGCCAACATGCTGCTTTTTCTGAGTTTTATTGTTTATCATTTTCATGAACTGCATTGCAGGAATCAGATCAGGCAACTATTAATGTCACCACGTATTCTTTATGAGTCTCTGGCTAATTCCACTGTACTGCTCTCAGAGTGAGGCAGAAATATTGATGACAACATGCAGTATCACCTTACAGGCATCAGAAAGCCCCTAATGGAGTGGTTCTAATTGTGAAGCCTAGAGAGACACTGGTAAACATTTCAGAAATGCCACAGGAAATTATCTAGATCTTCAGTTAAGTCTTGAGCAGAGTATCATATCAACATGACAGAACACCTGTAAGCAAATAGCCTTTATGGCTTAAGAATCACAGAATTGCAGGGGTTGGAAGAAGACCTCAAGAGATCATTGAGTCCAACCCCCCCTGCTAAAGCAGGTTCCCTACAGGAGATCACACAGGTAGGCATCCAGATGAGTCTTGAATATCTCCTTAGAGGGAGACTCCACAGCCTCTCTGGGCAACCAGTTCCAGTGCTCTGTCACTCTTACTATATATTTCTTCTGCATGTTTGTATGGAGCCTCCTATGTTCAAGTTTTTGGCCAATGCTCCTTGTCCTATTGCTATGCACCACTGAAAAGGACCTGGCCTCACCCATTTACCTACCACCTTCATTTAGATATTTATAAACATGAATCAGTTCCCCCCTCAATCTTCTTTAACCCAGTATGAGCGGACCCAGGTTACTCAGCCTTTCTCTCATATGGGAGATGCTTCAGGCTTCTCATCATCTTTGCAGCCCTCTGCTGGAGTCTTCTGAGGAGATCCCTCTTAAGAAGGGCCACAATTGTTTTTGTTTGTTTTTTGGAAGAATGTAATACAGCTGTAGGTACTGATAATGGTTATAGACTTAAGTTGCCAAGTTGTTGGCTTTTTTTAAGTGTATTTGCTGGGCTTTCTTTTGAGATACATTCTGTACAAAAACAAGGAGCAAATTCTACCTGCAACTACCAGCTGGGTGGGTGAACAGTAAGAATGTGAGCTGACATAGGGTCTTATGTTACAACAGTTCAGTTCAAAGCTGCAGGACTTTTGCATAAGACTTTGCAGATGGACATTTCTATGCTAATTTGTGGAAATACAGAATTGAGAGCCTCAGTAGTTAGGAACATTATATTGCGTTGCTTAGAAAATCTAGGTGATTTAAAATAGTTTGGGAGGCTCAGCAGCATCATGACATACAATTTCACTGAACTTTAGTTCAGTTACTTTCTACTTTCTGAAGACAGTAATATGTGTTGGCAGGAGTAGTCTGTTTATTCTGACTGATCACCTCTTCATTTGACAGACTGGCTGTAAGAAAAGATTAGGTGTCACTGTGAGTAGCTCATGAATTAGATTTCAATTTCTTATAAAATAATTGAATAAATACCCGGAGATGAAATCAGTAAAATCTAGAGGGTAATAGAAGTTTGAGTAAACAACCAGCATGATTTTTATAGAGAACAAATCATGCAAGACACACTTAATTGCTTGTTTTGATAGAATTACTAAATTATTAGCTGCTGCTTTTATTTTTTTGAGATAGACTTTCTAAAACATCATGAACAGTTAGGCTCCTAGTTCCTGCTGATTTTAAGAGCTTGCTCCATTATCTCCTAAAGTTTTAAGGAAAAGTTCATCTTAATTGGCTTGGAGTGTAGTCTTCCTACATGACTTTTCAGACCCCCAGGAGTGACTGTGCCCAGATGGATTTGTATTGAGTTACAGAATGATGCTGACAGTGCTTCTAACCAGTGTTACATGCAGGCTTGCTTGATATTTTCATTTATGGTAGAAAACTCAAGCTAAAATCAGCATGCTAAGGAAGTGTGTAGATCAGAATTCAGTAAGCTTTAAAATAACATTGCAGAACAAGAACTCCCTCCAATAAGTAAATAAATAAATTAATTAAATAAAACACTGAAAAACAAAAATCAAAGGAGAAATATCATGAGCAAAGCAGATCTCAAATACTTGTGCTAAGAAAATTTAGACATCAGCTGCAGATCAGAGCTCTTTTGACCTACAGTGTTACTTCAAGAACCTGTTACATTATGCTGAAAATTTTTTGAATTCATAGAATCACAGAGTGGTTTGGGTTGGAAAGAACCTTGAAGATCACCTAGTTCCAATCTCCCTGCTATAAGGAGGGACACCTCCAAGTAGACCAGGTTACTCACAGCCCCATCCAGCCTGGCCTTGAATGCCTCCAGGGAAAGGGCATCCCCAACGTCTCCAGACAACCCGTTCTGGTGTCTCACCACCCTTACAGTAAAAAAATTTCTTCCCAATGTGTAGTCTATATCTATCCTCTTCCAGTTTAAAACCATTTCCCATTGTCTTGTTGCTATGTACCCTTATAAAAAGTGCTACCCCAGTTTTCCTGTAGATCCCCTTCAGGAAATGGAAGGCTGCAATAACGTCCACTTCTCTTCTCCAAGCTGAGGATCCCTGGCTATCTCAGCCTGTCCTCTTAGGGGAGAAGCTCCAGCCCTCTGATCATCTTAGTGGCCCTCCTCTGGTGCTGTTCCGACAGCTCCATGTGCTTCTCCTGTTGGAGGCCCCAGAACTAGATGCAGTACTGCAGGTGGGGTCTCACAAGAGCAGAAACACCAGTAGAGCTACTGAATCACCAATTAAAATTGTTTAAACTCATCTAATTACTCTAAATTGAAGAAAATTCAGAGGAAACTAATTCAGCTAAATTAAATAAAGAATGTAGTAGCACTGACGTATAATAACACACATTTTTAAAACAGGTCTTTTCTAGTTGAAAGATTTAAGAGAACTCAATTATTTGGACCAATAAATGTAAAACAGTTAACTCATTTCACCTGTCAGAACTTCTTGCAATGAAAAATGGACATGTCTACTGCCATTGTACAATGGGAAGTTCTCCAATGGTGGCATATATTGAATTTGTTCCACTAGTGGAAAGCTGAATCACAGTGGGTAATTTAAGAGGAATACAGGAGGGAGATTTGGCTGAAGCTAACATTATCTGATTTGAAACAGATGTCCTCAGACAGCTAACGGTCAAGAATGAGAAGGAGTTGAAAACAAAAGATACAGGAGATGTTTCTGAGATGTTCTATAGCAGAAAATGTATGGAAGACAGAGTCATTCAGAACTGGGAAGGAGAATATAGGAAGAATAGGAATAATAAAGATGAAAAACAAACTACTGAAGGGTAACTAGTAGAGAAAGTTGTACCAATTGTGTAAAAAGCTGGTTGTTAATGCTTGAAAATTATGTAGAGGTTAAAGGAAGGCAAAACCAGCAGCTATTTCAAAGCTAATTTAAAATTAAAAAGAGAAAAATAAATAAATAAGTGTATATATATATTCACTTATATATATATGGCAGATACCAGATCACTGGAAAAAAAACTATATATATATATATAAATCATATCATAATTAATATCATTATTGTATATTATCAAAACAATATCATATGATATAAATAATATCATATATTTTTTATAGTTTTTTTCCCAATGATCTGGTACCTGATTGGTCTCTGCATGTCTCAATGCTTGACTGGGGACCTCTGAAGTTTCAGACTGTGGTCTTACTTTAAGTAGAACTATCACAGATGAAATCATGAATTTAATGAATTTAATTTAGTGTGAGTTGATTTTGGTGTTGACAGTAGTGCCACAGCTTAATATGATTTAATAGCAAATAAAATGGAGGAGCATGAAACATCAGTAAGGCTGAAATTCAGTAAATTCAGGTATTGAGTGAGATGTCTTTTCTCAAAGCTTCTAGTCAAGGAAAGTTTAAGAGTCTGTGGAGATGCAAGGCAACATAAAGTTTGGATCTGAAAGATCATTGTAGTAAAAACAAATTAATCTTCTCTGATCTGTATAATCTACTAAGTGATCTGAAGTTTGAAGACAGTATTTATCAGCTATCAGTTATTGAGATAATAGGTGTAACTCAGTCATCTGACAAAATCTGTACTGGCCTGAAAGGATAAATTGTAAGTAAATAATTTAATCCTTTGTGTACAAACAAAAAAAGGAAAAACAAAGAAAAAAATACAGGTCATAATACAGGGTTTCTTATAACTTACGAAATAAATTTATGGAGCCATTTCTCAAATAGTTCTTCAATTATAGACTGTCATTAAATACTTATTAGGATTCTGCTTCTAAATTATGGTTAGTTTGAAAAAAGACATAGTTTTACCATGAATATGTTGCTCTTTTCTAGAAGGTTAGCACAGTGTGATTCAGATTACTTGAAAACTTAAAATGAGAGAAAACATAGCCATCAGTTGGGTGAATTGCCCCTTATTGGCAGCAATTGATACGGAATTACTCAGTCTTGCAAGATCCTTCTGTAGCTTTACACAGTTAACTTTCATTTGTGCTGCTGTGAGTAACTCAATATCTCCTGCGAACATTGTCAGCTATTTGTTATTCTCTTTTTCAGATGATTTATGTCTATTTTGAATTGCATATGCACTAACAGAGACTTCACTAAATGGTTCCTTCTATGGTGAAAACATGTCTTTTATTACTATCCTTTATTTTCAATTCTTGGCAAGCTGTTAACTCATTTAAAGACCTCTCCTCTGAACTCTGGAGAGTGTAATTTCTTAAACAGATATTGATAAAAGATCATCTAGTACTAGTGATTGACTTCCTACTACACATTTTACAAATCCACACTAAAATCTTTACTATCATCAATTCAGTTTAAGATCATTTTTCTAACTGTCTTGTGTAAAGAAAGATGCATCAGGAGCAGAAATGTTTTGGAAAAAACACTAATCCTCATTACAAGCAATTCTTGCAAATGAGGATTGCAGCCAAAAGTGTTGGGATTTTTTGTTTGGTTTGGATTGTTTTGGTTTGGTTTGGATTGTTTTGGTTTGGTTTGGATTGTTTTGGTTTGGTTTTGGTTTTCTTTTGCTTTTCCCATCAGAGATTTAGGAGAATTTTCTTTGTGTTACTGAAAAGAAAAAAGTCAATGTAAGAAAAAAATAATTAAAACTTAAGTCAGAACCATCCTCAGAGCATAAGAGGAGAATAAATACAAAGAAGTTAACACATGGAATTAAAGTTGACACGTGGAATTAAATGCTTTAGAAGATTAAAGAGCAGAGTGTAAACATATGATGGAAAATATCATTTTGGTGTGTTAATATCCAGATATTGCTATTTGATGGGAATGTACTTGTCTAGCTTCATCCGGGTCAATGGCCCACATCCAGTTCCAAAGGCTGATGAAAGAGTAATTAAATTTCAGTGTTATGTTTTTTTTATTGAGTGTTCTGTTACGCCATCCTTTTCAAGGATTGTACCTTTTATTGAAAAACAGCTTAAAGCATGAGTACTACATGCCCAAGCATTCATTGTGATATTCTTGCACTCCTGGGACCTGAAACTGCCCTGGACCTCTCCCCTTCTGCCATACACAAATAATATTCACATTATAGGACAGTATAATTTTCTCAATCTATTCGTGTGCTGAGTGTTTAACACAAAATCCACATATTTAGGCAATATATGTTGAAATTATAGCAGAAGTCTTGAAACCAGTATAACTGAAACTTTTGCTGCTCTACAGAGGGCTAAACTAAATGGGTAATGTCGAGCTGTGCTAGTAGGTGTAGAGGAAGAATATCGTTAGAGAAGGTTTAATGGGAACACATGGTTTTCTGGCTATTAGCCCAGTGATCTTATGCTGGTTGGTGTTTTGGTGGGAGGAGGTTCTTTCTCTTCAAATATGTTGTCAGTCATTAATTTTAATCTGTTCCTGTTTGTCTTGAAGTACTGCAGCAATGTTCAATGATGTCTGTGCACATGTGAAGCTATGATATCCAATATTACTCCCATTGCTCCTAATACATACAGATTTGATCCAGGTTCTGTGCAGAACTGCACTTATTCAGTTTTCTCTGTGTTTTTGCAGGTTATATACCAAATTGTAAATGGAAAAGCATCTTGTTTCTGTTTTCCTAGGTGATCTCGTGCATTTTGTTTAAGAGATGTGAGCTGTACTCTAGCTGACCTGATGAAAAGGGAGATGAGGATACTTTAAAGGCCTCCCTTAAGTGTTTCAAAGATGCTTTACACCAGTGGAAGGGGAATTCACTGAATTCCTAAATTGAAAATGATGCAGAAGCAATACAGGGAGAAAGACAGCAAGACCATAAAGAAGGAGAAAGAATAAAAGGGAAGAAGAGAACAGATTATGAGACTATTAAGCACAAGCCTGCAGCTAGCACTCGATGGTGTCTGCATTTACAGCTTAATATTAGACAGTTGGTGGTTATGTAAAGACTTTATTTTACCTTGACTGTTACTGTGGTATCCTCCCACTGGCATTTCCACTTGAGGATGTATTTCTTCAAAACTTCACTTGGGAAAGGTTATTAAAGATAGGAATGGTCTTTATTTATTTATTTATTTTTATTTAAATCCTTTAATGAAAAGGATGTGCCCATTATTGCTAAATGTACCCATTCCATGGCATTCTGTTGGATCTCCTGTATGTAAGTAACTGAGCTCTTGAAGTCAGATTAACACTTAGAATTATTTCTGTAGCAGAGGAACAAGAAGGTGCAAAGTAAGTTGCAATTGTGCAGTTATTTTTATTTTAATTATATATCACCTCAGTATAGAATGTGAAAAGGAAATGTTGCTATCTGCAGATGTGATGTATTGATGCTTAAGTATGTTTGGAGTTCTATATGAACTTCCATATATAGTTATATATGTATATATAGTGTATATAGTTCTTTCAATATGAACTTAATCATGATCAGAATGTGTGGAAATATCACCTATATTTGTCTAGAGTGAAGCACTGGATATTTTCTATAGTGATATTGAGTGAAATGGTTGCACTTGGCCACGTTGGACCTCATTTGGTTCTCATGGGACCATTTTTCAAGCCTGTCCAGCTCCCTCTGTATTTCTTCCCTTCCTTCTGTTGTGTCAGCTGTACCTGTTAACTTGGTGTCATCAGCAAACTTGCTAAGGGCACACTCAGTCCTATTGTCTAAATCACTGCTGAATAGCAGTAGTCCCAAGACAGACCTATGGTGGGCAGCACTCATAAATGCAAGGAAGTATGCTGGTGTGGATACGTAGCCAACACTGGTCTTTACATGTTGAAGAGATTGTAAAGAGAAGTTTAGGACATATGAAATGTAGCAAAAACTATTTGTTGGAAAGAGCCTTTTCATCACTAACAGAGTATTTAAATCAAAATCAAAAGACAGTGTAGTTTTTCCGTGCAGAGCATTCAGAATACGTTGTAAGTACTTCATATAACAAACAATGTATGTGTATGAGACAAGGCTATATTAGGGAAAATTAGAATACATTCACAGAAGTAAGGTTAGACCTATTGGGTCATGGATCTCATTTCCGTTCTTGGATATGAGAAACTTTTATTCCTTAAGGATATAAGGCTGTTGCACACTTATGAAATCCTTTCCAAGTTTTCCTAACCTCTCTGTGGGTAAAGTAGTTACAGGAGTTTTGCACATTCTCGAGAAAATAAAGTAATAGAAGTTTTCCAAACTTTAGATTGGCCATTTAATGTACCATGGCCCTTGAAGAGCATGCCAAGTGCCCATTCTGTCCCACTATTCCATGACTTACTAAAGGGTTGCTCTGTGCTTTAGAACCTCTCTATGGAGTGCAGAACACTAACTTGTGCCAGAGAAAACAAAATAGTGTGCACAAAGGGACTGGAAGATGAGGGCTCACTTACCACTGTCAATGAAAATAAGAAATGAAAAACTAAAGCTCTGTTTGGGCCTGGAAGTAAACTAAAACTTTTTACATAATCTATTCCTTTTTTTTCCCCCTGCAACTATCAAAACAGACTTTTAAAACAGTAAAGAAGTTACGACTAAACATATTACTTTGAGTTTCCTACATAGTCACAATTGCCCTCTGCAAAGGTTTTGCCTCTCTTTTTGGTCTGGTAAGCACTCTCATCCACAGCAAGCATGGACAGAGAGGAGGACAGTCTTCTCCCCAGTATATAAAGAGGAAGGAATGTAAAGCACAACATAGCTGCTAATAATAAGAGACAGGCAGTGCATTATGTGTTCTATTTTCTTCCATAGGATGTTAATGCTGGAAGCATTGAATAAGTTGTTCAGGAACATAGGCTCTCAGTCATAGGTGGAGCTGGAAATTGGGGATCTTCATTAGCTCTGTGCTAATACCAGATGCACTGTTCTGCATTTATAATCATATTTAATACAAAACGAAGGGTTAAAAAAACACAATTTGATATAGTCTGGTATTTCTGTTCCTTATTAATTAGCCCAGAAATACCCATTCCCACCTGCAGTCATGTGTGGATCTGCAATTCAGACCTCCAAACAAACATTACCTTGAGTTTTTTTCATTACAGTTTCCTGCTTTCTCCCAGAAATGTCCTCAGCAAGGATTTACTGTAGAAAATGTTGTAGACAGAGTAGGGAAGGGGAAAGTGCATTAGGATTTCCCTGATACAAAGCATCCTTAATATTCAGTAAGCATATTCTGTAGCTGCTAGCAGAGCAGAAGGGAGTGCTATAGGGAATGTTCTTGCTCTCCTGGGGGTTTGGAAATATGGAGTTAAACACCTTCATGCATGGCATATTAAAACTCTTGCACTCTAATCTTTAGGTGCAGTATGAGAAGAAACCTTACATTTTTGTTTTTATGTAAAACATCTTAAAGAGAAAAAAAAATGAAGGTTTAGTTAAGGGAGGTATATGGAAAGAAATTACTTCAGCAGCAGTTCCAGGAAGTGTGATGCCAGCTGTGGTTCTCAGTCTAAACTCTTCTAGGAGAAACTTGAGTCTGAGGAAATGTGAGAGTTTGGACACAGCCTCTCTGGGGCACTTTGCTCTTTCCAGTTTCCTCTTGCTCAGTACACTGGTTTTGTGATTCCCAGCTTCAGCTGCTTCACTTGTCTTGATCATATCTTGTAGATCATGTTCTGAATCTATTATGAAAAATCCATGGCCTGAGCTATGTTCTCATGGCAGTGGCAGTGCTGAATATCACCAGGAACTTCTTTATTCTTAGGTATCTATATGTTGCCTCTTCCGCTGTATGAGCAGACATAACAGAAGAGTAGCAAAAGTAAAACCCAAAGCAACCCATGATAGCTCCATGATATCAGTGGAACTATATATTATTTATGCACACTTGAATTTTAATGAAGAGTGAAGCCGTTTGCTCATTAGTTTTGAACCAAACATACCGACCATTTATTTGGTGACTCTCAGCTGTCTTCCTTTCCAGATATTACGTTTTATTCCACTTCCCAGGCAGAAGATATTAAATGTCAGTGTTTGACAGGCATTTTGTTTTTTTTTTACTCTACCAGTAAGTAATGCAGATTGTCACTTACTGTAAGGGTTGACTGGGATCCAGATGGAAGGTTCCTATTCATAACCCCACCTGTTATATATTGAAATGAGCTACAACATAATGATATTAGAAGTTATATAATTTAGCGAATAGGTAAGACTCAAGCAGATTCTTTTTCAGAACTCTGGGAACAGGATGCTGTATGAAGTGCATTGCCAGTCATGGATAATCTTAGCCTAGCTGAAATAAATTGCAATGTTTCCTTTGTCGTTTTTTAGATCAGAATGTTACCTTCTGGCTTCCCGTTTCTTGTTCAGGTCATTCAGAATATAGTTCCCTTAGGACATCTGAGCCAGTTTGCTGTGCACCAGCAAAATGGCTGTGATTTTCCATGGGACCATCTGTCCTGACTTATTCAGCATGTGAGTAAAAGTTCTGCAGTTAGAGAAGTCCTCTGGAGTGAACCCAACAAGATTTTACAAAATGTCCTGTCTTCTATTAAGCAAATTTGCCTGAATTTTGACAATCTGCATGCTCCATTTTTGAAGATGGAAAATGAAATATGTGGTTAAAATAGGCTGGCTAAAAATGTCTTCATACTGACTTCAGACACAGTGCTATAAGGAGGAAAAAAACAAATGCACCCAGAATTTCCTTCAATTTCTCAGTAAAACTACATGGGAACAGAGTCAAAGTAGTAATTCCCTATCGTATACATATATTTTTAAGTAGACAATTATATATTAGACTAAACAATGAGGAAGAGACCTTGCAAGCTTGTAAATGCACTCAAATCACTACATCCTATGAATTTTAATTTTCTTCTTAAATTGAAGTTGATGGTAGTTCAGCTGATCTAGGAAATGTGCCTTGTACTTGGAAAGCTTTTATTAGGCCTTCATAGTTTTGAATATGCTTGTTCTCATATTTCATTGAGATGCCACCTGAAAACACAATTTTAAAAGGTCATTTTTGCAAAAGATGTGACAAAAAAAAGTGTAACAGGTTGGTCCAGGGTAAAAGTGAAGGGATGAGTCATTCCTCCCCTAGGCTATGCTGGATTTATGAAAAGAAAATTGAAATAGAGCTTGGTGAAAAGTGCAAGACATGGTAAAATAGGCAAAGAAAGGGAATGAAAAGGGCAGAAAATGTGATAGTAGGCAGCAGTGGGGTGGAAATTAGAAAAGAATCAGTAGAAAGAGGCAAGAGGAGCAGGAAACAAGGAAATACTATAAATAGTCAGTGTCTCTTGGGAAGAAATAGCTGTCATCTTGTTATATTCCTACAAATTGACACTTCTATCACAGTTACTGTCAGTGATATTCTGCAAATGCTCCATTGCAAAAATGTTGCAAAAGACTTACTGATGAAAATGACATTATTATTTTTTCAAATGTGAATAAAGATACCAAAGTTCAGCTTCTAACTGATGATATATCCCAAGTCTTAGCAGTTCTCTGCAACTCCAGATAATTAATATTTTGAGGTGACCTGAAGCCCAGAAGTATAACAATATCTACAAGAACAAATCCTAACTGAAAACATTCCCAAGGTGTTCCTGTTGTGGCTCCTCAGTTCAAGAAAGGCAGGGAACTGCTGGAGAGAGTCCAGCAGAAGGCCACTAAGATGAGTAGAGGCCTGGAGTATCTCCCTTGTGAGGAAAGGCTGGAAGACTTGGGTCTGTTCAGCTTGGAAAACAGAAGATTGAGGTGGGATCATGTCAATCACACAAATATCTGAAGAGTGGGTATTAAGTAGATGGGGCCAGGATCTTTTCAATGACAGAACAAGGGGCAGTAGGTATAAACTGAAACACGGTAAGTTCCGTACAAATAGGAAGAAAAAACGTCTTTACTTTGAGGGTGACAGAGTACAGGAACAGGCTGCCCAGTGAGGTTATGGAATCTCCTTCTCTGGAAATAATCAATGCCCACCTATGTGACCTGTTATAGGGAAGCTGCTTTAGCAGGAAGTTGGGCTTGATGATCTCCAGAGGTCTCTTCCAACCACTATGCTTCTACGATTCTATAATTTTATGAGGTCATTGCTAAAGAATTCCAATTTACTGTATAATTACACATTAAAATTACCTATATACCATCAGTATGGTGGGACCATTAAAATAAAGCTGAATACTCAATACCTTTATATCTGGCTGTCTGATCATGTAGGTTCATTTTTCCCTTAAGAAAAGCAAATGAGACAATGCATTTCAGTGTGGCTGTTTCATGATTCAGGTCATCAGCTCATCCTCTCACTGACTGTTCTTAAGTCAAACACAGTCTTAAACTCAATTGCTCAGGTTTTCAAGCAAGACTTTTTCTGGAGCTGTATCACTTCATTTGTATACTCTAAAACATATCAGCCATCACTCTAAAACATGTCAGCCATCACTTCCTCAATTATTTCTGTGATTGCCCATAGTTCTCTTTCAAGATAGACTAGATACTTAAGTAACTGCCTTTATATGCTGCTGCTTCCTGACAGGATTTCAGAAATGTAGAATTTGTGTTAATTGTTACAAAAAAAATAACATTCTTAAGGCAGTTATGTTTGATGAATATGCACAGTTATTGTATGCACATAGTGTCAGTTGTCATTATGCATTCTCATTTAGATAACTTTGAAGATGCAAAACTAGAACTGATAGTGTATGTAGTAGGAACAGTGTTTTCTTTCAAATAGGACAAAGTAGAAGAAAAAAAGCTGTCAATTTTTATCAGAGCGTTTGGAAATTTTGCTAAAATAAAATGAGAAGTGTCACAGGGATATGCTGATCATTCATTTGGTTTATGTGCAGGGAGCTTAAATTCAGTCGATAAATTATCCTTTTGAATATCCCGAGGTCTGTGTACAGGGAAATTCTATAGTGCAGAAAACTAAAGCAAGAACATTTTGGAGCATTTACATTGAGAAAGGTTTGCCAGGAGGAATGAATCCAAATGGCACTAAAATCATAAAGCTCTTAGCAAATTTAATGGTATATAAAGAGAAGTTATTTTGCATTGCAGGCTATGTACTGATTCTAAGTGCAATCAAGAAGCTGGAAAAGAAAGAATATAAAAAATGCAGCAAAATTATAGATTTGGTACTTAAATTAATTGGAAAAACATGGAACTCATCCTGTGATTTAACCTATCCTTAACCTAGTCCATGACTTCTAACTCATGAAATAGACTGAATGCTGGAGTAGATTGTAAACATGTCAGGAGCTTTAATTTGAACTGCCAATGAGATAGATTGGATTGTGCATGCTGCCCAGATACTAGCAACATTTCTTATTGTTGTCAAAGAGCATTCCAGCAGTGCCTGGCCACACTGGCAAAGAAATCAATGGCCAGTATGACATTCTAAAGTCACTTTTTTTGAGCATTTCAACTCTTTTCACTACAAAACTGATCAGTTCACAGAGATGAAGTCCCTTCCATAGTGATAAGCATAATACTGGATTTAGAATAAATAGAAGTACTAAGAAAGGAGAAGACAGGATTTAGGAACTAAACTTGTCCTGCAGCAAGTCAACTTGTGTATTCCTGCTAAGCTATTCTTCAATTAATTCTGTTATACTGGCACAATGTGAAATTGTTTGGCTTGCAGGAGGAGCTTTCTCTAAAGCAGTATAGGGTACCTAGCAGCAATTTATACTCCTGAAATTGCCAATTTAAAATATATTTTACTGAATAAAGTCATTACAACACAATTTGAGGCACTTTAAATACAGTCAGATGAACTCAGTTTCATAGCACTCTTGTGCACCACTAAGATTCACCCAAGCATTTCTTCAAAATGAGCTGTAGATGTTATAGGATGGCACTATGGCAATGACTATTAATTCCAAAGATGCTTGATTATTACCTGTACACACTTTGCATCTTTGGCCTTTGTCCTGATCCTTTATTAGTCTACAGCCTTTTATTAATTTTCAGGCATGATGATCATGTATCACCATGTCTCGAGTAAGAATGCCCAATTTTGTTTTCTTAAGATAACTGAGTGTGTCAGTTGTACAGATCATTCCTCCTCATTCTTGTCTGTAAATGAACTTGTGCTCTGATATGAAATTTGATGTTCTGTTGTTTAAACGTTCTCATCTCTGACCTTAAGCCTTTCCTGAAGCCACCTTTCCTGACTTTCAAAGTAGACAGCAATCTGTCAGTCTGACATTTTGATATACTATCTGCCAAATCATCTAATCTGAAGAGGGAACTGTGCACTTAGGAGATACTGATATGACATCCTGATTATAGTTAAACCAGGCTTTCCCCATATGATTTACATGGAATTAAAATATATTCCAAGAAATAAATAGTTAATCATGTATGAGAACAATGAAATAAAAAATGTGTAGCTGGAGTTGTAGACAATATATTAATTTTCCATGCAATTTAGTTACTATTGGCAGGATATGAAGTGGTACAGTTTGCCTTAAAAAAAAAAAAAAAAAAGAAGGTAAAAAACTGATATATGGATGGCATTCTTTAGACTTTTTGACATTGAAAACTTCCACTTCATAGTGCAGTGGTGCTTGGCTGCTATTGCTTAATCATTCTAATGGTAATGAGTCTAAAGGTTTTATACTGGTGTTTTGGCTGCACTACACTAGTCCATCAATGTGTAATGATATTTTAAAGCCTTATATGAACCCAGAACAAATGCATTTAAAAAATCATGTTACTAAATCACCAAATTGAGATGAAATTAAAATTTGATAGTTTTACTGTTCTTATAACAGCAGTACAACAATTCAGTGCTCTACAGTAAGCTCAAAGAAGCAGTCACTCAGATTACATTCAAACAGCAATGGTAGTGTCTGGGGTGTAATTATTATAATATTTAACTTGAGTGCTTGAGGATCCTGGATTTGTAGGGTCACTGGAGTCAATGGAGACATTCAATTAACTCTGAGAATTTATCATGTAGAAAGCTGGCTTGAATGTTATTCCTTCTTCCCTGTTTCTGCTTACCATGTATGTAAAGAGCTATATTTTGCAGCCTTGAGGGCAGGTCTCTTGGTCTCAGATGCCAAAGTAGTAGAAAAGTCTCAGTTGAACATTTTCAGTAAGTAACCAGAATGTGGTCAACATTCAGCACATTTCCAACTATTCCAGCCCAGTTTGTGCAAAAGCAGAAGGGAATTATAGTCCTTCACGTGAGAAAAGGAGCCACTCTGTTGCAGTACGTGCTCCAGCTGGTGCTGAGCGACTGGGTGCTCAATGGTCACTCAGAACTTCCTAAACTCAATACAGGAACCTGATTTATTTAGAAACTGCTTCTAGGTTCACATTACGTAAGATAAAACTGCAGAAAAAGAACAAGAATGTTTTAAGGGAATGTTTATCAAAAGAGCAAATTAACGTTGTTCCAAGGAGGCTTAAGAGAATAAGTGCTGCATTTCCACCCAGTGCTAGCAATTAGAAAACTGTTTTATCATCATTGTCATCTAGCGTGTATGGACTGTGTACCCATTTTCCATTTCCTTCTAATTTTGGAGCTACTTCATCTGTGCAAGGTAAATCTAAAAACTATGGACAGTATTTAATAATCGCAGTCTCCTCATATTCTGAAGGACCTCAGGTTATTTTTAGTTCATTCTAAATAGTTAAACACACAATAATTTATAAATAACAAAGTGTTGGCAAGGCAAGTTAGATTGCTAGATCACAGAGACCTTAAGCATAATTATTATCACTCTGATCACCATCTATCTCTTTAATCCCTTGTAGATGAAAAGCAGGCTGATTTCTCTTCAGCCTGGAGAGAAGACTGTTCTCCCATATGTACTTAAGAAATTCAGTTTGACTTGGACTCAGTCACAGTGAGACAGATTTTGTCCAAGCTTTTGGGATTCATAGGAGTCAGGCTAGATAAATTCCACTGCATCTGCAGCTCCTTGGGACTGGACTTTGGTTTAGAAGTATTAAATATTTATAGTCCCATGGCAATAAGGGCAAAGAGCTGAAAAGAGAGGACTGAAGCAGGAATTCTTCAATGAGTGTCTCAGTGGCCTCAGACTATGGTATGGAAAGCATTTGCAATTGCTTCTTTTCTTGAATGCTACCCTCTCTACATGTAAGCATGTGGTGAAAATGGAATGGATTAGAATGTAATGGAATGGAATAATAGAATTATGGAATCATAGAATCATTAAGGTTGAAAAGATCAAGGAGATCACCTAGTCCAACCATCAAGCTATGCTTGTGATCACTCTAGACCATGTCACTCAGTACCTCATCTTTTCTTGAAAATCTCTAGGGATGGTGACTCTACAACTTCCCCGGGCAGCCTTTTCCAGTATCTCACCACTCCTTCTGAGAAGCAATTTTTCCTAAACCCACCCTGAGCAACCTCTCATGGCGCAACGTAAGGCCATTCCCTCTTGTTATATCACTAGAATGGAATGGAAGAAACAGGGGGAGAAGAAAGGAGGAGAGGGGAGGAGAGGAGATCATAGAGTCCAAACGCCTAATCTCTTGAGAGCTAACCAAAAGATAAAACATTTTATTATGGACATTGTCCAAATGCCTCTCGCATAGACACACATGGAACATCAACCACCTTGGTAGGAAGCCTTTTCCAGTGTTAGGCCATCCTCCTGGTAAAGAAATCTTTCAAAATGCCCAGTCTGATGAACTCCTAGCACAGCTTGTTCTGTTACAATCCTGTCATTGGTTCCCAGGAGCAAAGCCCAGCAATTCTCTCTCTTCCCATCTGCAGGACGTTTTAGGGAGCAGTTAGGTCACCTCTGAGTCTCCTCGAGACTGGACAACCAGATAGCCCTCAGCCTTTTTTCATAGGATATGTGTTCCTGCCCTTTCACAAACTCTGTTGCCCTCTTCTGGATGAATTCAAAATCTTAACTTCCTTTTTATATTTTGAGGAGTCCAGAATCACATGCAATAGTCAAAGTGAGGCCATACCAAAGCTAAATATAGTGAAAGAATCATCTATTTTGGCAGGCAGGCTGTGCTGTGAGATATTCAGCATTAGATACAGAGATACTTGTTGAAATATTTCAGAGGCAGCTTTGTGACACAAGATTCTTCAACATACTGGGTGTTGAATTCTGGAGAATAGGAAGCACTCATTGGCTTAGTCTTACTGTTGTTCATGAAGGAGAGAACACAGAACAAAACAAATTCCTTATGGATTCTGTGCATTACTTCTGGTGAACCCATATGGTTGGAACAAATAATTTTGTGTGTCTTTACAGAATGCCCTAACACATCATTAATAATGTACCTACCTGAAGAGGAGATAGAATGAAAGACATAACCATCATTTTGCTAGAAGAGAGAAGGTGGAGAAATGAGGAGTATAGAAAAAGAATAAAGTGCCTGATCTCCTCTCTGCAAACTGGATTGTATGATAAATGGGACAAGAGGGAACATCCTCATGTAGTGTTAGGGGTGGTTCAGCATTGAAATTTGGAAAAACTTCTCCAAAAGAGTGTTTGGTCAATGGAACAGGCTGCCCATGGAGTCACTGTCCCTGGAGATGCTCAAGAACCACAGAGATGTGATACTTAGGGACATAGTATAGTGGGCAATATTGGTGGTAGGTGGACTGCTGGACTAGATGATTTTAGAGGTCTTTTCCAACCTTAATGTGATTGTATGATACGATTCTATGAGAAGAAGTCAAAGAAGAAAGCACATTGGATGTTTTTGTTCTTTGATTGGCTTTTAAAATGAGTACTATTTTTTATTTAACAAATAAATAATGGACATTTGTGTGAAGTATAATTTAAAGTGCATTCTATTTGCTTAATATATTATTCTGAATTGTTCTGTAGAACATGAAATTTTGCTTCATTCTTCATTGGAATAGATGATGTTGCAAAGGTAATACACTGAAAAAGTTCAAAACTCTCAGATCCAAAGTTTCGCTAATTTTCAGAAAAATAAGTAAAATACATTATTTTAATTTAGATTAGGGAACATAGCCTAATCCTGCTAAATGTACTTTTTTGGTAGCAATACAATACACAGGCAACCTGAGAAACACAGCACAGTTAGCAGAGCCTTTACTGATTGTTCTCACTTCATATGCATGGCTTGATTTTGCAATTGGCCTTTTTTTTTTTTCCCCAAGCAAATACACTTGCTAACAGGATACCAGCTGCTGTTCTAATTTCACATTGAGTCCATGTCCCAGTTTCACATTGTGATTTGATAATAGCAACTTAGCTGTGCTTCTGTGGTGCATTTAATATGGAAAGAATTTTGTTCCTATTTATTGGGTCACATGATATTATAGTACTGGTGCCTCATAGTACCATGAACATATATCAGAATGTTGTATTTTCTACTGGATTGAAAAACTAATTGACAGTGTAAAAAATCTTGTTGCATATATTTCTCTTCCAAATAGCTGTTTTGTTTTATTCTGAAGTGTTTACTACAGATAGGAAAAACAGCTTGTCATATTGATCTCCCATGTATATGATTATATGAATATACTTTACTTTCCTTAATTACCACTCTGTAGATCTGCTAGATTTCATGTGTAGCTACACACACAGCCAGAAGGCACACTAAAATCCTTAAAGTCAGTAGTAAGAGTCATCAGAATCAATGATTTGGCTTTAATTCGTAGAGCCAGATCTTCATTTTGTGGTCCATGTGTTTACATATGCAGACACACTTTCACTTTGTCTCTTTATGTTCCTGCTGCACCTATTCCTGGTTTACAAGCTATGACAGTGGAGTGGGAAAGACTCTGAGGTATGAATTCTGGCTTTAACTCTGCCTTTAGATTACAGTGTTTCCTCTCTTTGCATATGAAAGTAAAAACAAATGATTTTTTTACCCTTGAAATAATATATATATCTGTAACTGACAGTTAAGAGTGGGAGTCAGGCAAGAGCTGATGGGGTGAACAGGAAATAGATGAAGCAGTGGCAGGGCAGATGCCTGAAGACACGTGGTACGCAGTAGGGAGGACTGCAATATATCATTCTTGGATGTTTGATGTAAATATGAATAAGATAGTAAGACTGGAGAAAAAAGAGTACTGTAAACGTCTAGTGTGCACACTGGCATAACATTTCAGAACTGACCCTCACCTTGGAAACAAATGAACAGAGGCCGTGTGGCCTTGTGGCCTCCTCCACCATTTTTCTTACCATAAAGCCAAAAAGCAATGCTATGGGATGCTGTTTGTCTCTGGCTGCCATGTGTATTTAACAGGTTGGTGGTTGCCTACCACATCCCAACCAACATCCCAACCTTTTTCCAGCAGGCAGCTTAATATCAAACTCTGACATAAGGAAGGTGGGAGAGGCTTTTGAAGAGCAGTTGTGAAACATGAGCAGTCATCACATAGGTGAGAACACCAAGCTTAGCTTTTGTTTGATTTTTTTTTTACATTTGGTTAGTGAAACCATTGAGAGGAAAGAGGCTGTGGTGACAAAACAGATAAAAAGTGGGAGTTGGAGAGAGTAATACAGGAAGAGCTTTCTAAAGGCCAAGTCTGTCAATTACATCTCTAATATGTCATATGTAACCTTTGTGGAAGGTTGACAGTGTCTTGGAACTGAAAATTTAATGAAAGAGATGTATGGTTAATATATCAGTGATCTTCAGGTGTTGCAGCAATCAGGGAAATGTTGGAACTTGAAAGTAAGCAACTCAGACCAGGAAGAATATGTTAACTAGGGGGTAGAAAAAGGAATGAAAACTCAAAGATTTCTCTTGTTACTGTGTGCAGAGAGTGCTCTACTTCTATTTCATGTCTCAAATCTAGTCGCTGGGAACAGAGAAGGAAATCCTGTGATATCTCATGTGTGTATAATTGAAATCTTGATCCTGAATTCGGACTGGATTAATGAATCAACTGGGAATTTTGAAATACAAAGATGAAGGAAGATAACACAGAACTCCCCAGGACAAATTGTAGTGCTGTTAAAGCTAAAGAGAGAGAAGAACTGCTGAAGAGGACTAAAGGTGAAAGAAATCCATAGTTAACATATTTAACCATACTCAGAATTCTACCTCCTTTTGATTTTCTATTTTTTCACTAGAATGGACATTTATCTCTGAGATGATCTAGATTCCTTCACAGTCAAAATTTTTGTCTCTAGCCAGAGCTCTAACATGAAATGTGCTGTAGAAATCCTCCTTTCTCTGGCCAACTGTGAACAGTAGGATCAGTGATCAGCTATCTCTCCTGCTTACATGAGGCAAATCCACACCCTTACTTATAGTACTGTAATCAAGAAGTTATTTGCTGTACAAAATAAAAAAAATGCAGTTTCATTTTATGTTCCTCTAATGCTTAAAGCAGTCTGAACTAAATTTGTCAGGCAGGGTGCGCCCTATCTTGAAGACAACTCTTGAATAAATGCAGTCTATGTACCAAGCCTTGGGCTACCTAAAACCAAAGCTTATTTTATTGGTCTAGAGGTATAACTAATTCTCATAATTATACTGAACCTTAAGACTGAGAAATTCATTGTCTTATCAAACTGCATTTGAAATAATAAGTCTTGAAAAATAGAGCAGTACTTCTGATGCTTTTCTCCTGCTGAACTGCTAGAAGTCATTAAAAAACCTGGGGGCAAGGGAAAGAAGAGAGAGAAAAGAGAAAAAAGAGAGAAAGGAGAGAAAGAAAGAAGACAAACTCTCTGAGCCAAACACTATTAAAATTCCTTCTGCTGAAAGGGAAGCTGAAAGGTGCAGAATCCATCTATCATAGAGATATTACATTAATTTATAATTCATTGTCTTTTTTATTAGGAATATTTTGTGTCATGGGATTTTCTGGGCCTGAATAGGCTCATGTTAGAATTGTGCTTGGGGTGACTGGTATGAGTTTGCAACACTTGTGGCATAGTTTTTTTTTTTTGAGGTGCACTTTATACCCACATTAATTTAGAAGTGATAGACACTTTGGGTCTGGCACCTACTGATTCCCACTGCAGGTTATGATTGGTGCCACTTTTGTCTTTGCTGAAAATTTCATGATGAATGTTAAAGTGAATCCTGATTTTCTGCATGTAGACAGACATCGTTTGATGCTTCACCTGCAGCCCTAACTGAACACATTACTGGTTGGACTGTTTATAGTGATTACTTCACTGGTAGTTTTATCTCACAAGTTTGCTTTGTAATGATGCTGTTACTGAGAAAATTGGGAAAAACACAATAGAGGCAATACTTTTCAAAGTCTCTGTATCTAGTAGATGCATAGTACACACTTTACTCTTCAGTGGTGCCCAGTACCAGGACTAGAAGCAACGGGCACAAAGTGGAACACAGAACATTCTTTCTGATCATCAGGAAGCAGTTCTTGGATGGAGCACAGGCACAGGCTGCCTGGACATGTCCCTGGTAAGCCTGCTCAGGGTGTACCTGTTGGAGCAGTGAGCTTTTGAACAGATGGACATACAACCCCAACCATTCTTTGATTCTGTGTCTCCACTTAGTTTCTCTTTAGCAAAGGGAACAGAAAAAATCATTTTTCAATACCTTAGATGGGCTGTGGATTAGGACACAGTACGTACAAAGAGAAGACAAAACAAGTGTTGAAAAGACATTAAGAAAAAATTGACAGAAGAAAACAACTACAAGAAATTACAGGCTTCTGGCATGGAATAATTCACAAGTTGAAACATAATCACAATCATAACATGTAGCAAGAAGCTTACAGCTTGAGAGGAGTGTATCTTATTTTCTAAGGCCGAAAAATGGATTGATTTTTACTGAATGACTTGAACAAAAAAATATTTTTGTTAAGTTTTTCTTTTTAATGAATGCTTCTGTAGGTCCTTCAATGAGAAGCACAGTGGCATCTCATGAGCTGTAATTCATTCTCCTTTCTCACTGGAGTAGCATGATACAGTTTATACACTTGAGACACATGAGAAATAATGATGAATCTGGGGAAGGCATACTAGTGAACATACAGTGCTTAATCTTTAGTTTATGAAAATTTGCAAGAAATTGAAAAGAGGCTGGCAGAGGTCTAACCACAGATGTATAAGACTAAGTAAGCTGGGATGAAGCAGATCAGGCCTGAAGCAGAGATATAGGGAATTCAACTGTTCCTCCTGGCAAGAGAGAGGAATCCTGGATCAGTGCTTTGGCACTTGCTGATGTGCTGGGTTGAAGCAAGATGTTTTGGGATTTACTTAATGCTTTAAGCTTGGGCTGGAACAAGTTCTTGGTGGCTCTGTAAGCACACGTGTATTTGTGTGTGCGTGTGTTTGTTTTTAAGTTTCTTCTGTGTATTGACTGCATCAGTGAAACAAAATCATATCACTTTACATAGTCTCTTTCAAAGTCTCAACTAAGCTGAACTTGAAGCAGGCCTCCAAAGGCATATCCAATGATATCTGCATTTTACATAACTGAAAAAGAAGGCCAAATTGTTTCAAAAGAAGGAAGAAAGAAGTTTCTGATTAGATGTACATTTGAGAGCAATAGCCAGTTTCTAAGTTCGTATGTTTGTTTGCTGTTTGAATAATTAGACTTTTTACTTGACAGAGGCTGAATAGCAATTTAAGTGTGTCTTTCAGATTACTTTCTTTGCTTCTGACTTCTTCTCAAGACCAGGTATATGTCCCAACTTTCTCTAATTAGAATTTGATGTTTACATCATCCACTTGATTCTACCTTAGTCACATCAACTTGTAAACTGTGATTTTTGTAAATTTTCACTGTGCCTTATGAAAGACACATTCAAATTTGTGCTTTTTTAAAGAACCTCACATTTATAGATCCTTAGTGGATTCCGTCTGGAAAACATCGGTGAGATGAGCCAAGACCAGTGGTTTTTAAACTTCAAATTCAAGCTCATTTTTCCCTCAGAATCTGCTGATGTTTGTGGCATTCATGCCACTTGTTTTTCTTTATACTGCCACCCACAACAGATTTATCTTGAAGTTACAGCAAGCCTGTATTGTAGCTTAATACAATAGTATGCTTTATCAAATGCATCTGCCATATTTTCCAGAAATATCCAACTGGTATATATTTACAGATTATTGATTATTGACATGGAAAGAAAAATAATAACAACAAAAAAGTAAATGTATGAGCATATTCTCTCACTAAACCAACAAAAGAAAGTAAGTAGTGGTTGTCCCACATTTTTTTTTTTTTCAGAAAACTAAGAACATGAGGATTTGATGATTGTAAGTTGACCAGATCCCTTGTACTGACCACTTACAAACCTATATTTGCACATATTCCTGTAAAATGGAGGACTGTCTGACCCAATTAGTCTGAAAGCTGGATAGAATAGCATGAAATTCATTTTTCTTTCAAAAACTTTTCCATTATCTGTCTTGGTTTCTTCCTCTTACCAGTACCATTGCTAATCCACCTTCTTTCCAGAAGTTTTTCTTTACCTTAGAAATTATTTTCATCTGTAAAAGTGAAAGATAGGATAGAAAATTTTCAGTTATTTAAGGAAAACATAGTTTGTGATTTTAGATAATTTCTTTATTCACATAAGTAGCATAGTTGATGAGCCTTGACATCCTGTAATCTCTGTTTTTACTTCAGTGACTGATTGCCTTCTGGTGTCATCTATTTTGTGTTGCACAGTACATTCTCCCATCCACAGAACACAGGATTAAATGGATTCAGACAGAGGCTGAGAACAATAAATGGATAAATGAATAGAGGAATAACCAGGAATATGGAGCCCCTGGGTGCTGCTGGGGAAGGATTTATCCTAAACACTTTCTTCTCCAAGCAGTAGTCCCTGCTGCCTGTTGGAGGTGGGACTTCTGAGCCAGCTCATTCACTGTGTATTGTCTAAAACACTTCTATTGCAGCTGGAAATAAGTACCTCTCCAAAGGAGTATGTTTCAAGTTTTTGGCAATCAAAGGTGAAATTACAAATGAATAGTGCAGAGGTTTTGTTGAACCAATCATATGCCTTTTCATTAGCTTTACTTAGCTTTTTCCTTTAAATAGTTTTTGTTCAAAGTTTTAGACAGGCTTGCTTAATTATTCAGCATATTTTTGCTCTGAGTGCATTTGATGATTTCTTGGCTTCCAGCTGTCATTAGTAAGCCATTCATAGCAATCCACACGTGGAGGGCAGTCTTGATCTTCAGTTAATTTGAATATGAAAACAGGTTCCAGATACTCTACACTGCATTTATTTAATGCTTTTTTTTTTTTCCTTTTTCTCTTTCTCAGTCTTTTTTTTTTTATTATTTTATTTCATAGACTTCTATATATCTTCTTCATAAACCGCTTTTTTATACTTTTCCTTTTCACCCACATTCTCATCAAGTTCAGAGCTCTTCATGTCACCCTTAAACGTGCACACACCAACGCTCACAATTGCATGTAAATATATTGCTGAAACAAAGTTGCTTTCTAACCATAGATCCCAGATTAAGGCTCTCCCATTTATGTGCAGCCTTTCCCACTGGAGAAAATCAGGTTCGACAAAACAATACATCTTCATTTAAACAGACATTATTAATAGCTTGGAATAACAAGATTGAGACCTCAAAACTCTCTGTACCCTTATCAGAATAATTAGCAAAAGCTAATCATGAGTCTCCCTTGCTGCCTTGTTACCCCAATGTGTGTCTTATATTTAGCCAACACAGAAAGCAATTTATTATTTCCTTTTTCCCTCTGGCAGCATCTGACATTCTAACATTAGACATGGGAGTTGGTGACGACTGCTCTGTCACTACTTTTGATCCCGTTAGATGATTGGAGCTACCAGCCTACTGACCATGTGTCAGAGAACAAACATTATTAAGGGGGTGAAGGAAGCATTGCAAATTAACTGTAATCAGCTTAGTCTGTAAGTTGATACTAAAGATGTCATTTTAACGTGAGGAATTTTGTATTTTCCAAAATGTTTTCTATTGTTCAGAAGATTTCTGCAGTTCTGTGGGTAATGACACAAATTTCCTCTTTTATGAAACATTGGAGCAGACTCTACTTTGGAATTAGCACAGTGGCATTTCTCTTCCCCCTCTTCTGAGAGACAGAAAAGAAACAACTGTGATTCCTGAGACTTCTCAAAGGATAACATTCTTGTATCATTCCTTATGAAAAAAGTAGGAAAGATTCTACTAGAGTAGAAGGAAACTTCTACTAGACTTATGACAATAGTTTGACTCAAAGGTTAGTTATGTTGTTCTTTTCCCCGGGAAATGTCCTATCTTGCTGAATGAGACATCTGATAAATGTTTCATTAACCCCTCTCATACACGCAGCCCTACAGTGTCTCAGCATTATGAAGTCAGGGTAGAGAGAAACCCTTTCTCTTTGTCACTGATCTCACCATGGCCGTTGGCTTTCTATGACTAAGAAGTATATGGAAAAATTTTCTTCAATAACATTAACTCTCTGAAAGTCATCAGATTTCTTGATATAATTGGATTCTCAGTAAAATTCCCTTATTTTGTGTAGAGTATAAAATGTATAGAGATCTGTCGCTATATATTATAAATAAATTTCTGGTCTTTAGTTTGTATCAGTACAGATTTTTTTTTTTTTGCTTCAAAATATGCTTTTTGGTTTAATACTTCATAGTGCACCCAAGGTGCATTATTATGGCATAATACTGCATATCTTGCTGTGCTGTATGTTCCACCAGATGTTCTTCACAGTTATTTTTCTACCATTTGAAATTAATTTGAGAAGATTTCTTAATTATATGTTTCCAGTTCTTCTGCAATTCAAAATGTAAGGCTCTTATGGTTTGAACATGTTTCATACATACATACACACAATTCATATTAATTTTTATACCCAGTATCCACATTCCATGTACACAGACAAGTCTGATTAATGTTAATCCATAGCCCTGTAATGAACAACATAATTGGAATTAATGTTTAAGCCAAGATCATTAAAGAGGTAGAAAATTTCTAGTGTGGCACTTTTAGAGCTTCAGGGGAAATTTGTTATATGTGAACTATTTCATCCTACCACTTGTCATCCTTTTACATAGATGATCATGAAGGGGAATTATTGGAAGTGTAGAAACTGTTTTCAAAGGAATTTGTCTGCCTCAAGATAAAATCTCAAGTACTAGCCAAATAACTTAACCCAGTGTAGTGATTCACATACAGTTCTGTTATGGATTTGATTACTTTATTGACATAAGTTTTAGACATATCTTAAGTTTATTGTTCTTTGTTTTGTTGGATCTTGTATTATTACAAAAGAATGAAACTATTTCTTTAAATCTCTATGAAGAGATTCAAGTGTTATGGTCTTCTTGGCCAAGAAGAATTAATTAGGAATATCTGTTCTGTAAATGTTCTAGATTTTCTGTTTTAATGGCCTGATGTTTATGAATCTGAGTATTTAACATGTGTGGTTCAACACTCGTGCAAGGAAATCAGAAGACTCCCTCTGAATTCGAAGGTCTTGGAGCAGTGTTTAAAAACAATAATGAACAAATCTGTTTCTCCTTAATGCAGATCTTGCTCATGTAAGTGTTTTATCCATTTATTACAAAGGAGATCTGAGTGACATAAAGTGAAGCAAGATTTTCACTAAGTCATTATCTGCAATGTTTTTGGTGGAATGAGTAATATTTCAATGATAATTAAGTGGATCATTACAAATGAAGCAATGAATTAAGTGAACAAAATCCTGAGCCCCAAAGCTACAGAAGTTGGGGAGGGTGACAGTAATCCATTTAGAATTTTGGTTTTACACAAACTGCTTTGCCAGCATTCAGAAACCAAGCATTAGGTCCCAGAAATGTCTTAACATTAATTATGCTTTTTATGAATTCCATTCCTTGTGTTTGTCTTCTGGTTTGGGAGCCTTTTGGGCTTCCATGCTGATGTTTTCCAAATACTTTTGTATAACCTGGAGAGCAGGAAAATGGCTTCTGTTTATTCGTTAAAATGGAAGTTGAAATTCTTGTAATCTGTGACTCAAAGGTCAGTGGCTCTAAGGAAAACACGTAATACTAAGATGGAATCGTGAGACATGGCTAATTTGCTCAAATGAATCATAAAGTTTAAGATGCAACAACTTTTGCTCTAAGAAATATATATGCCACTTCCACTTGGATGTACAGACAGTTGGCATAAGCATTCTCATTATATATTTAAGAAAAAGCAGCTAGGGAGCTTGCTGTTGTTCACATCAAATATTTCTTTCTGCCTGACCAAAGACCTTCTCAGTTCCTCATCCTTGCAAACTCGATAGTCCTAGGTCTGAAAAATAATCTCTGAGAAATAATGTGCCTCTCTGGAACGCCTCACTTGTCTCTGTCAGATCATGCTATGTGTACCAATGAAGCTCAGAGGTGAGTGGTGAAGGTTACTTCAATGATTACTTGCAAACTCTGTAAACCATGTCACCCTGTCTGGTGTTCTGTAATTTCATTGTAATTTTCATGCTTTCTTGGGTAGGGAGTAAATTTTCCTAGACTTTTTTTTTCTCTCTTTAATGAATCATGGATATTGATAACCTTACAAATGTCTACAACTGTTTCATACCTTTGGATGCTGTTTCTCTGGGTTTTTGTTTGTTTGTTTGTTTTTTAAATCAATATCTCAGATCCTTTAATTTTAGTGAAGCAAAGACTTTAAGTCCCACTGGGAAGTCAAGAATCTCCCTTTACCAGCTATATTCATGGTCTCCTTTCAGTAGATGCTGGATTACGATAATCAAATTACTACAGATTGCAGACTACCAAATTAAGTTCTCAAACTGCTGACAACTTAAATACTGTCACATGTTAATGTTATTACATCACTGAAAGCCAGAGTCGTCTGCACCCAGAAGACACATTAGATTGTTGTTTGTGCTTTGCTACCCATCTGGTGAGCAGCTAATTATTTGGCCCCATTCCAGCAGGGTCTAACAAGCACCTGGCAGACGATGTACATCTGTTTCATTTTGCCATTGCAAAGGAACATTGCAGACCCTTTCTAGTTATCACTTTTTAATTATAAAATTGTGTCTGATTGGCAAGAGTGAGCGTGGGTCACTATCTTGAATAGGACTATGGAGTTTGGGTACCTATTAAACCTAATCTACTCAAACTCCTTGTATCATCAGCAGATAAAGGCATGTTTCTGTAGTTAGCTCTTCAATGACTTGCCTCTCTGGGCTCAAGTTAACATTTGTGAATTTCTCCCCCTCTCCTCATTATCTAATTTATCAGCAGAATTTTCTGAAGCTAAAGTCTTCTGGGTATCATGCTGAACGATGACCAGGGTATTTCAAATTCGGAATCAATTGTGGTAAGGAATTTCTACCTTGTTCCGAATTTTGCTCTGGAAGAATAAATTAGATAGTCCCAGAGTATTATACTGAGTCACTCATAATGATCACTATTCTCCTTCCAGCCCAAACCAATTCATGGGATGATTCTCTTGAGCTTTTCAAATATTTTTGCTCTGATCTGGAAGATACAGACTTGTCTTGAAAGCCTTCTAATGTACCCATGCACCTCCACATCCTCTGCCATCAGACTGACATGGAAGAACTGGAATTGTAGGATTATAAAAAGGCATGGGTTGGAAGGGTCCTTAAGGATCATCTTTTTCAAATTCACCTACCATGGACTGTATTACCAACCACTAGATCAGGCTACCCAGAGACCCATCCAACCTGGCCACTTTGCAATCTATCCACTTCTTAACAAGAGGGAAATTTCCCTGCCCTTTTTACTCTGCCTCTCCTTTTCACAAAGCTTATTAGCCCTCGGCTGTAGTATTTCAATGGTGTGATTCATTCCACCATGTTTCTGTGACAGCAAAAATTCATAGTTTTCTAATTAGCTTGTTGGAGTTGTTGAAAGGCCCAGTTTACTTTACTTCTGAGTACCTGTGGCTTGACAAGTTTAGGGTCTGGGAACAAAGCATTGGAAATGTTGAAATACATAGTCCAAGAGGGAATGGCTTGAATAATGTCTAAGTGTCAATGACTGTTTGTTTAGGATATGAGTCGCTTCTTTATATAATCCTATTTATTTCATTTATGTTTGTAAAGCAAGAAGGGTTTAGTTTACATTGTGTTTTGGGATTCATATGAGTACTTATATTTACATGGGGATAAGGTCTTCTGTCAGCTATAGAATATTGGTGGTCTGTGGTATGCAGAAGGTCTTGTTAATAAAGACCCCTTATAGCCATAAAAAACCTGCAAAATCTGTCCAAAATGCTTCAGAAGTCCTGTGAGGAAATGAGAACACCATGTGCCTCATGTGAGCAGCTACCTGCTGTGAATAGTAAGTACCCAATGAGCAGTTAAATTGAACAGGACATAAACAGCCGCCAAGGTGAAATTTCTCTATGTAAACTGTATGCAAAATGATTAACAAATTATTTAGTAAATAATTCATAAAGAAATATTTAGTATCAGATATAATAAAATCTGTTTGCTTTTTTTAATTTTGGCAGTAGAGAAAGAGTTGCTTTGATTTTATGGCTGGTCATTATAGCATCTCTGCTACAATTAATTCAGGTGGTATGCACGTGCTGATAACCAGCTTGCATCTATGTGCTGATGGAAAGGTCAGCCATTGCCACCAGAGGAGATGGAAGGATTTAGCTCTGTCCATTCTGCCTTCGACCAGGACAATAATAGCACATCTGTCCCTCCTCTTCCAACCATTGATCTCCCTGGAAACTCAGCTGAGTGTCAATGCATACAGCACTTGGAAAATGTAGGGAAAATGTATCATCACTGAAGAATGGCGTATAGCACATCTGTACTGCAGCTGTGCCAGGGTGGTGACATCACAGCTGAAAGGCAAATATATGACAAGTCTCATGTCCCTGTTCTATGCTAGTAGTAGTGCAACAGCTTTTTACATTCAGATTCACCATTTCAGTTTGCATTAGTGCCATTTGAAAGCCTTGTAGACATTCTGGTCTCTCTCATCTCACATGGTGCCATTCTGCTAACACTCACAATTGAGAGCAAAATAAAGCCACATGGGTTCACAAATATGCCTGTGAACTTTTATTTATTTATTTATTTGCATCAAGGTTTTGTTACCTTTTTTATGTATAATCTTTGTTGTATACATATATAAATTCTGTATGCATAAATAAACCAGTAGCAATGGTTCATTTAAGTCTTGATGTAATTTATTCAGAACTCCTGTTTATATTTCAGACTTCCAAAACAATGTTTTTCTCATAGAAATGGCATGAATTGCTGTGCTAGTCGTATACCTTTGCATAATGTTGGGCAACTAATCACCTGCTCTGTCATCTTCTTCCTCTTCATCTGAATATGGTGCCTTAACTTGTTGAACTTTCACTTCTAAACTCAGCCAAGTTTATGCAAGTCCAAGTCTTAAAATAATTTGGAACTGAAGCCTAAACAGCATCAGATCCTCTTGGATGTCAAGGATGTCAAACAGTGATGAGCCAAAAAGAAACTCAAGCTGAGAAACAATTACTTGAACCTACTCTGCTTGTCCTGACTATTCCTCCATTGCTCTTCCTCCTTCCCAGTATGAAGACAAACAGGTAACTCACATATTGATGTGTGTCTGAGGTCTCAGGCTGCCAGTGTCACTATGCAGGGCTGATTTCTCCTCCTTCATTCCATTCACATACAAATTAAAACAAACTTATGTTGAACATTTATTGATTTAACTTAATTCATGCTGTTCAGAGGTGATGGAGACCTAGAAACCACCAGCTACACTCTGAAGTTTTTGGATATGGACATAGCTTAGTGTAAGTGTAGGCCTGACTTGCAACCAATGGCTAAACAAGATTCACATCCAAGCCCTTATTGGAGAAGCACTGTGTTTAAGTCTGGCTACCAGTTCCTTAATTTTCATTTCCTGGAGAAATCCTCTTTCTCTTTTATCCTTCTCATCTTATTTTTCATCTTCTATGGGATCAAGAGCAATTGTTCTCAGATATAGTTTGAAACAGTTTCTAGTCCAGACTCATCTTGGCAGTAGCTGAGCATGAAACGACGGTGGCATTCCATACTGATACCTGAAATGGTGTCATTAGGACTATCAGCAGGAAGGATCCTTTCAGATAGATCTATTTCAAATTTCACCATGAACCCAATTTCATTCATTCTCACATACTTAATTCTGTCTTTCTCTGCTGGAGTGCAGTTCCTGTTATGTTTGTGCAGAATGATGATTTCTTATTAGATGCACCAGCACATCTTCAGCAGCAGCAGCAGAAAATGACAGTAAAAAATATTTTTGTAGTTTATATTTCTTAGATAGTAAAAAAAAAACAAGCTTGTTTCCTTAAAGTACAGTAGTCTACTTTCCAAATGGAGATGGCCATTCTGAGATGAACTCACTGCCTTTCATTTTTATATGATATGCCTTTCATTTTTATTTATGATGTCAACTATAACAAAAACAATTAGAAATTAAAAAGTAGTAAATAATGTCTTCTTGTAGTCACATTATATACAGTTTTGTGAACCTCAGGTAAACTACTTTGCTGTCAGTGGAACAGCATTTCTGAGGTCCAAAGACCTCATCCCTGTGCAAAATATTTTTTAAGTGATACTATAATAAAAACATGAAAACAGTGTATTATGTGGTATCCCATCAATTTGATAACATGGCTTTCTATTCTATCTTCTTTTTTGTTTTGTTTTGTTTTCTTCTTTTTTTCCCTGTATGACTCATTGTTATTTCTAGATCTAGAGTAGGTATAAAAATAGAAATGAGTAGGTAGTATATGGTAGAAAAGTCTCCCTGTCTGGGTAAAGCAGAAATCTCTGTGGCACTTGGCCAGAGCTATGCAGACAGGTATATATATCCCTGAGACATTTTCACTATAAAATACTGAAATTTAATACCAAACATATCTGATGACAAAACGAGACTAACTTTTTTTTTTCAGTAAGTTTAAAAGATCTTCCTGAAGTAATAAATATTTATTGAAAAATACCTAATTCTGAGACCATGTAGATCTAGAATTTCTCTTGGGGGACTTTAGTCACTCAGCCAAGTATCCAGCTTAAGAGCACAGTCCCATATGATATGAAAAAGGGAGGGAGCCAGAACCTTGTCTCTTTCCATCAGTTACCAGGACAGTAGGGCTGTCTCCCAGTTACAGTGACCCAGTTATGTGTCTAAAGAATGGTGAACTGAGCCCCAGTGCTTACAGCAGGAGCTGGTTTCTATGTTGTTGTTCTATGTACTATGGTTTTCTTAGGAATAAATCCTCTTTTAACTAGCAGCAGCATGCTGGAGGAGCAGTTTTCCAACTAGGACATATAAATGTAGTACTCAGGTCTGTAATAATAATTCAGATCCTTACAAAGTGCCTGTTCCATGAGCTTTGAGCAGCCACGTGAAAAAAATTAGATGTTCTATTACAGAAGATGTTATCTACGCTTAGCCCTGAGACTCCAAATACAATTTATCATATACTTTCATGATTAGTAAGCAATGTGCACAAACAACCACCTTTTAATCCATATATTAATAAAAATGAGTCATCTAGAGATTGCATGCAGTCTTCTGAGTTAGCTGTGTGCTTTCTTATGTGTGTGAATGAATGCGTGTAGAATGGGCCTGAAGGGATTCAGCAGAAATTGCATAACCTCATAGACCACTGTGTAGGGCAGAGTTCTGCTTTTATGTATGTGAATTCTCACTTCTGATTCACCTAAGTTTTCATTAAAATCCTAAATTCTTTTCCCTCTCTTTGATTAGCTCCTATACTTGGGAGTTCCCACATGATCTGTGATTGGGACAAAGACCTTCTGCACAGTGGATGCTTCCCAGTAGAGAACTCTTCATGTTTTATGGCGTTTCTCTTGTCCTCTGCCTTCAAACTGGTACTCTTTTATTCCACCTGGATGCAGGAAGATACAAGGCTAAGAGTCATTGTCTTAGCTAGGTTCATAATTATACATATACTTGAGAGCCTGAATCTTTCCTGAATTGAGGCCAGAGAACTCTATTTCTTTCCAACGAAGCATCACATTTTCTAGGCAAGCTGACACACTACCTGCAAGCTAATTGTTGGCTATTTGTATGCAAGATATACATTTAAATCAAAAGTTGGTCTAATGCATCACACACATTTGTGTATGTCAATCTCCACAGTACCTTCTTTTCTTGTTTTGGCCTGCGTCTAAACATAATTACAGCTTGCTTTTCCATCCTGTTCCACAGATGCATTTGGCTTTGATGGTATAGCATTTTTGTTCTGAAGTAAAGCCTTCCATTGATAGCAACATTATCTTCTTGGTTAAGAGACCCTGAGAAGAAAATATTAGTGTGCTGATAAACAGACAGTTTTGTTTGCTTACAGCAAAGAGTTAAATTTATCCCATTCGTTGATTCCTTACTCAATTAGTACTTAGGAAGACTATATTTTGGGAGTTTAGATCAGTTTATTTTTTTACTATTTCATCAAGATGGTAAATTGAAAATACTCAATATAATTACATTGTACAAAATTTGTATTTGCATACTATTTGAATTGTAAATGTTTGCACTTTTTAAAAACTTATTATAAGATATAATATATGTAATATATAATATATAACTCTCAATTCGCCTGCCTCCAAAAGATATTTAGGTTCAATATTATTTACCTTGGTGATGTACAAGAAATGTATTCCTGCAGTTTCATTCCAGAGTAAATCTCCTGAACTTGTTTGTGCAGACTGTGTGTTAAAATGAGAAGCTCAGGTAAATACTTTCATGTCTATTTTCTCAGAGGTAGGTAAAAAAAAATCCTGCCTGCAATAAAACAGCCGAGGCAGTATGGAAATATCTGTGTGTGCTAATCTCTATACACTTCTTTCACTGGTTCCAGAGACCAGGAATCAATGGATGAGAGTAGCATATTAAAGTGTAAGTTAATTTCCATAGACAGGCAGTGTCAGATAAAATTGATCAGCTTCGTGTTATGAAAAGTTAGTGTAATTGGATGTGGAAATTAACTCTGGGAAACATTATCCTCTATTCTTCATGCTTTTCTCTACTAATGAAATTTTTAATTGAGTTTCCATTCCAAATGAATGCCTGTGTTCATGTATGGAGTCTACAAACACGTGAACAATTAAAATTCTTCATCTACTGTAGGTTCTAAACTCTTTTTGATGGATAACTTGTCAGCTTGGCTGATGTTGTTTACCGCTGAAGAAAACACCTAAGAATTAATGTTGTGTATATGTAACTGATCAGTATTGTCTGAGATGCTCTAGGAAGCCCATGATCTGCTCAAAACTGCTAGATCTATTGAGAGACCTCTTCCCTGCTGTGTGGCAGATCAGCCATATTACTCTAAAGCAACTGAAGTGGCACTTGACACCTACTTGTGGGAATGGAAGTACAGAGGATCCAGCAAAACCCTGATTCTCTTTTTCTGCTGCTGCTGGGGAAAAGATGGCAGAGAGAGAAATGGATTGAAAGAATAGCCTTGTGGAAGAAGTCAAGGCTTTGAAGTTGGTTACATGTTTCCATCTTCACTCTCTTCTCCACTTCTCTTTCTCACTGATTGTTTGTATTTCTTTTGTTCACTATCTGGATATTTGATAAGCACAGTGCACATAGGTCATGACTTCAGTTTACCTGTCTTCAGCCCCTGGAGACATCTTTCATCTTCTAAAATATTGCCTTTTCCTCCTGCATTTCTGCTAGCTTAACCTTCACCTTTGGTTCTCTTGCCATTTATTATCAATCAGGGAAGTAGGAAGGGATTTTCTTTGTTAAGAGGGATCCTCAGGGTCATAGGAGAATGGCTGAAGTCCTCTAAATATAGCAAAAGATGAGTTCCCAGATACTTCAAAAGATATAAATACAAATTTTCAATTCATATCTTTCTTCGGGCATTATGAGTACAGAGATTTGGCCAGGCTCTGTCAATTCAGTCTATCAGTATACCCAATGGTTTCAGGAAGATTATAAAGTGTGCAAAAAGTACATCCTCAGGACATCTCCCCACCTCCAGAAGTCTTTAATTCCGGAATTTCTTGAATCTTTCTATTTAACAACTCTATCATTTCTGGGAGGATGTGATAGGAACACTCTACAGAACATGGCTCTGTGTCCTGAAATGAACTCTCCTTTGGCTGCTCTTGCAGATAAAATATTGAGCTAGAGGAACTAACCAACTAAGGTAATTCTTAAGTTCTTAATGTCTTTAGAGACTTAGCCAGGCAGTTTTTTGAATGCCTATAAACATTTAGTATTTACAGACACCAGCATCAAGGTGTTCAGCAACTTCAAGAATGTTTTTATGCCTTTGGAATATTTATCGTGTCCTTCTCTGAACAAGGTACCCTGCACAGAGTAAGGGAGCCACAGCAAACAGCTCAGCTCTGCAGAAGATGTCTGTGTTCTACAGGAACAGATGTTTATTTTTTCACCACCTTCTATACTTTTCCAGTTTGAGTCAAAGAAGGTTACTTTTCCCTGTATTTCTTTCTACCATGACTCACTGTAATTCAGATAGAGAGGGAGGGAGAGAAATCTCATTCTCTCTATCACCAGATGGCAGAGAAAGGATGTTAATATGGATGTTAGGGCATGTATGTAATCTCATGCATATGCTGCCATACACTTGTTCAAATTGCTGGTGAGTGAGTCAGTGTTTGGCTGTATTAGGACATCATCATGCCCAGAAGCTTTATATGTGGTTTCTGAAAAAGATTTGAAATGCTGTTTGGCCCTCAGCTGGGAGTAAATTCCATATCATTTTTCTAGTACCACAGCATTGTCTCCCTAAGCCAAGAACTACTCTGCTGTTTTCTTTTCTTTCTGGTGGGCTCCAGGTGTCACCACAGTGGGATCTCTATGCAGTGGTCAGCACATCATGAGTTTCATAGGGAGAATATATCCTACTTAATATCTAATTTAAGATTAGTGGAAGAAAGCAGCACCTCCTACCCAAGTGGGAGGATAGGATCATTTGAAAAAAAGCAAACTCATAGATCATGCAAAACACTGACAAAATAGGCTATAAAAGCTGGCAAGGAGGAGGTAATGGAGAGAGGTCTGTGACCTTGCTGAGTGTTATGCACTGATCTCTGAGCCAGCACTGACCTGAGCAGACAGTCCAGATGGTGCAAAGGTGCAGGTCAGTGCTGCACAAATACGGCCAAGTTGGCAGGTTGCCTCTGGAGCTATTATTTTTTTTAATATTTTTTAATGTGACACTGTGTCTGAGCCACCTGTATATGATCAAGATTGAGGCAACCTCTTTGGAAACAGCTCATGTATTTTTCACACTGCAAGTTATGCTGGTAGAGGTTTAAAAGTGAACTAGGTGCATCTGCACTCCTAGTACAGATAATACAGCTCAGTGTAATTAAGTGCAGATTGTGTTAAGTATTAGAAAGAAGAAAGGGAAGATAGTGTGGTGTTTTTGTTTTTTGGTTTTTGTTTTGTTTTTTAACACAAAAATATTTCAGAACTTGGGGTTTCACTGTAATGCTGAATTTCCTTTCATATAGATCTTGAGATTTGCTCTTGAATATCACTCTGATGTTAAGGAAAATGATTAGACATTTATCATTCTTTCTTAAGGGCCACGTGGCAGTCTATATTCAAAGAAAAATAAATGTAGTGGCAATTAACAGCATCGTAGAGTTGTAATCCCAGGCATCCAGACATCTCCAGCGTTACAACCCTTGATTAATCTTTATAACTGAAAGGAAACAAGTACTAATGAGTTTGTTTATTAGCATTTATATATTTTTATAGTTGCCTTTAATTCTTAGAATGTTAATTACTATCTGTGCTTAATCCCTCTCATGCTGAAATGTTTTTTTCTGGCGGCTATGTCTTTAAGACTTTGTGTTGATTCTCACACAATTCAAGTTGACAAGAGCTCCAGCAGTATAAATGGGAACAAAGAGCCTGGTTTCAAGGTCTAATTTGGTTGTGGCTTCTGTGTCGCTGGTGTAGGACTGACTAGAGGCACTTCGGCAGCAACATTCTCACCACTCCTGTGTGAATATTGAAGTACTTTGAAGGGGTCTGTGCCAGAAGGCAATATAATTCACCATACCTTAACCCAATTCAAAGTGTATGGCATGATAATTTTAGTTAATTATGGTTTTTCAGACCTCTGATTTTTCTTTGTTGAAGGCATTCATGGAGAATATTTACCTTCTTGTTTACTATACACAGTTCCTACCTGGGTTCTTATCTAAGACCTTTGCACATTTTATCATCGAATCACAGAATCATTAAGGTTGGAAAAGACCACTAAGCTCATCTGTTCAACCCATCCCCACCATGCCCACTACCACAGTTCTGTTGTTCTTGAGCATCTCCACACACAGTGACTCCACCACCTCCCTGGACAGTCTGAGCCAATGCATTACTACACTTATTGAGAAGCAATTTTTCCAAATATCCAACCTGACCTTCCCCTGACACAACTTAAAGCTATTTCCTCTTGCCCTACTACTCTCCATCGTACTTGTGTTCCAGATCTTTCACCAGCTCTTGCCCTTCTCTGGTCATGCTCAGTACCTCGATGTCTTTCTTGTAGAGAGGGGCCCAAAACTGAACACAATAATGAAGTATTATTCTTGTAGTTTCCAGAAATAGTAGAAACAAGGAATTGAATCGGGAGTTGCAAGGGTTTATAGGTTAGACTGCAGGTCATGTACGTTTAGTGTATATACTCCACAGAAGGGTTGTACTGCTCACTTCAGTTTATCAACATCCAGTATTCCCGTTTCTTTGAGACTCCAATAGTTCCATGTAAACTCCATGCAACCTTGAAATTTTGTGGATTCTCACCTTTTCTTTTTTCTTTTTTTTTTTTTTTGCAAAGGATACAATTCTGCAAATAATAAGAAATGATCATCCTGACACCTTGTTTTGTCATTTGTAATAGAATTATCTAGTTTTATGTAATAAAAAAGGCTTTGATATTGCTTCAATGATCAAACAAAATTGAAATGATACTTTTACCCTATCAAAGTCATTCTGTTTGTTCAATTTTTCTTTGAAAGCATGAAAGAATTCAAGGCATTTGTATAAAACATTTTTATTTCTTTGAATTCACCACTTAATGGCTCTGTGTTTGTAGATGCTGCTTAACAGAAGAGAAATGAAGGCAGCATTTCGCTTTTAACTGTTTATTTGTGAAGTTACTTCCCAAGCAGATACTGATGCTTTTTCTACCACATATTTTTCTCCCATATATTTTTATACTCCAAATATCAACTAGCAATGACTATATGAAAACCAATGTGCATATCTTTCAGAGATATTAAAGGCATTTCCATCATCCACAGTTTTGGGGTGGTTTATATGATAATCTCCCCACTACTCAGTTGTGTATGTGCACTGCTAGAAAATTTTCATATGTGAAGCAGTAGTAGACTTAGGCTTTGCAGTAGCCTATGTTAGATGGTTCTTTGGCTCACCTTTGACAGTATGCCTTAGGATACAGTTATTTGCTTATAATCTAATACCTAAGTAAGAAAAGATGTTTCAGGATAGAATTTCTGTATAGGTGCTAAAGCTTTTATTTATTTAGCATAAGATTGTGTTAATATCGTTTAGCTCAGAGTAAGCAGGGAGCTGAAATGCCTGTATGGTTACAAGCTAGTACTTGGCAAAAGGACTTCCTTTTTTCTCCAGTTGAAAGAGGTGAAGAGCACATCCCACAGTTTAGTTGACCAATTAAGATTTTTGGTGTGAAACAGCTCAGCTGGAGCTCATTCTGTAGCTGTGGTTTGGACTAACTCACAGATTTTAGAGAGGGTATTGGAGTTTCTTCTTAAGAACTCAGAATCATAGAACCACAGAATCAGTAAGATTGGAAAAGACCACTAAGATCACCTCCACCATGCCTGCTAACAGTGTGCCTCAGTGCTACATCTCCACATTTCTGTAACACCTCCAGGGACAGTGACTCCACCACCTCCCTGGGCAGCCTGTGCCAACGCCTCTCCACTCTGAGAAGTGTTTTCCTAATAATCAACATGAACTTCTATTACCTCTCATCTTATAACTAGTTATGTGTGAGAAGAGGCCAACCTTCACCTCACTACAACCTCCTTTCAGTAGAACTCCCTTGAGCCTCCTCTTCTCCAGACTGAACAATCCCAATTCTCTTAGCACAGACTGAACAATCCCAATTCCAGACTGAACAATCCCAGTTCTCTTAGCACAGTTCTCTACAGAACTTTTTCTCCAAGTTCCAACTTGTCAGGGGTGTGGTAATTTTCAGAAAAAAAATTTTTTTTTTTGAAATGTAATATGTTGTTTAGAAAAGAAAAAAATTCAAGATGAATTTTCCAGTCCAAACTGAAGAGAAAACCATATGCCATTAAGGCATAATGCTCCCTGTATTTGCTCCAGGTCAAGAAGAGCAGGCTGTATAAGCTAGTCTCCAGTGCTCCAATGGAGCATCTACTCACTAGTTATTCTGTCAGTCTTTCTTCTTTATAGTTCTCTCTCTTTCTTTGGGAGAAAAAAAGAGGTTTCAATTTCTCCTTCTGCAAAACTCATACAAGCACAGAACTGGCTGTACCTTCTCTCCCAGTACCACTTGACGGCATTTTGTCTTCTCCCTTATCCAGCTGCAAAGCTGCCTGGTGCCTAACTATTGCAATAAATCTTTCTCCTAATAGTTTTCTTTCTTCAGGCTAAGTAATTGCAGTTAGTTTATTCCTGATTATGGAGCAAATGACCTAGATTCAGCTAACCTGACTTTTGCTTTCAATCTTGAGTATATGTAGTCCAAGAGAGGCATAACAATTCCCTAAAAGCTGATTTAGAGGAGAAACTGCTTCCAAAGGATGATTAAACCTGCTCCACACCAATTACCACCAAGGAAGCCTATCTTTCTCCTGATTATATGGAAATCCTAGGACTCCAGATTAAATTAGAGGTATAACATTTAGACAGCTAAACCTAGATGAGATCTCTCCCAAAGTAAGATTTCCCAAGAAAGCAAAAAACATGTTAAGTTTTAAGATGTTAAGTTTTTTAAGATGTTAAGTAGAGAAAGGCATTACAGGATAGGAGAGTAGGAGCTTAATCCAAATTCAGACTGGAGATCATAGAATCGTAGAACCATTATAACTGGAAGAGACCTTTGGAGGTTATCTAGTCCAACACCTACAGCTCCGTCAGATGCTCAGAGACCCATCCAGCCTGATCTTGAATGTCTCCAGGGACGGAGTATCCACCACCTTTCTGGGCAACCTGTGCCAGTGCCTCAACAATTTTACTGTAAAATACTTCTTCCTTATATCCAATCTATATCTCCCCTCTTGTAGATAGAGACATTTCCCCTTGCCCTATCCCAGCAGATGCTGCTTAAAAGTCTGTTCCCTTCCATATAGCCACCCCTTTAAATACGTATAGGTCAAACTAGATCAAGCTAGCTGATTTAGTACTCCTACTAACTAGTTGTTATGTATGCTAAGTGGCTTTTTAACACAAACACTGGAAGGAACATCAGCACTGATATAAAAATGTTGAAATTAACATAAGGAGTTAATAATGACTTGCAGAAGATCTGCCAGCCAGTGTTTCCAACACAGTTAACATACAGAGTGTGGCAGTGCTTGAATTTTAGTGCTGTGATGTGAGAGCTTTTTGACTGATCTACAGCCCTCCTCCTCAGCTGTTCTTTACCTTGGGATGTGGTGGAAAACAAAGTTTTGTAAGTCTGAAGTGAATTGCAATGAAGGGTCCAGTTTTGTAAAAAATATATGTATATATGTATATATATTTTAAAATGTTTTGAAATGACTCAAATACGTGACTCAAATACATCTTTCAATTCTTGCTGTGTTGGCCCATTGCTAGCTTTAAAGGATATTCTTGGCTAACAACATTAAGCAGTGGTGTATTTATTCTGTGCTCTAATGTTAGAAGAACAAAAGATCCTTAGTTATGTGTACTTCTTTCCATCAAGTTTATATTCTTATCTGGCATTTCAGCATTTAGCCTGAATGTGTTTTTGTACCTCTATGTGTAAAAGAACAGGAACAAATTATGCTTTGTGTGCTTCCCTGGCTTCAGTATCACTACAACTCTGTGTATAAGAGGCAACATCTTGCATTTGTGTTGTGTGGAAGTAATTAGTGCATTCAACTATGAAAGGCTAGGAGCTTATTTAAAATTAATTCTATCAAAATAGCATCTTGCTGCAGTAAGAAGACAGCGTACTGTATGTCAAAAAATCTTCAGCTGAAATAAAAGAAAAAAAAAACCAAACAAACTACACAACATATTTCCTGGCTGCATTAATTTACCCACAAATAAATAAATAAATAAATAAATAAATAAATAAATAAATAAATGAACTAGCTGCATTCTCCATTGACAGACTGTTATTCTAAACAGACCAGCAGGCCTTAAGATTTTATACATCTTGGCTTAGAGACACTAGGTTACATTCTGAACACATTAAAATCAGAGCTAGAAGTCCCATTGTGAAGTATGATTTAGACTGAAGGAGTAATAAATTAGTCTCATATTTAATGAAATGCATTTCTATACAATGAGCCATCCCAAAAGCTAATAGTACTTTAATGTTTTTGAGCTGACACAGACTTACTTTACAGTGGCCTCTTTATGTGTAGTTTATTTTACATGTGGGAATGAGGGCGGCTCTGAAAGTAATGCCACCTATTTTATGATGCTGGCCCAGCATGTCAGAGGTGGATGTTGTTGGTTTGACAGTAAGGTTTTAACATTTACACCAATATTCTGTTACATTTTCTTGCTGTGTGATAGATGGCAGCAGAGAGTCGATGTGACAAGAGGTTGTATGACCTGGAAGTGTGTATGAAACAAAGGTGTGTGATTGAATTCCTCCATGTGAAAATTGTTGCTGCCACTGGTATTCGACACTTGCTGAATGTTTATGGAGAGCAAACACTGGATGTCAACACAGTGAATATTTTCATGTAGGCAGCATTTTCCACCATAGCATTTGTAAAACTGTGAGTCACCTCCGCTGGTGTAAATTTTGATGAGAGCAGAATGCAGATTCTTGTCCATCACTAGTGAAAATGCACAGCTAATGGTGGTGCATATGTAGAAATAATGTGCTGTAGCTGAGAATTTTCTCTATGAAATAGTGTTGTTCTCCTTGCAACTGTTGTAGTTTTCACAGAAATAAATAGGTGAAATTGCACTTGGAGTGACCTACATATATGCAGGGCCAGATGTTCAGAAGAGCTCAGTTCCCACAGCTGGAACCTGTAGAAGAAGCTTCAACTTCTCCAGTGTTGCTTTCTACCCAGCTGTGTATTGCATTGTGAGAGCCGTTGAACGCTGCATACTTTTGAAAATTTTATCCTAATTGTGGGCATATTTTCAAAAAGATCTGTTTATGGGCAAAATACAAAAAGTTAAGCAGTCTCCACTGACGTCCATGAATACTGCACCTCTGAGTGCAGATCCAAGAGATCTACACCAGAAGTGGAGGAACTTGTTCCACACTCACAAGGTTTGTGTGAACATTACAGCCACATCCCATTTCTGTCTCAGCATGGCACAACCACCTGAAAAGTATTATGGGTGACTGCTTGACTTATCATCCCTTTTACAAACAGAGGAGAAATACGCCTTATTTTCCTTCTTTATCTGCAGACAAAGCTAGCAGGTGTATTTCAAAGGTGATCTATCTTTTTATTATGTTTTCCCTTGTGTCTGTTTCTTTGACAGCCCACAACTGCTAAGTGGATATGTGCTATCCATCATAGTCTTAAAGAGCTGGGTGAGAAGTTCCATTATTCATTTGTCTTCCTCTTATGTAGCACTATGGAAATGAGTAAGGCTTTTTTCCAAATCTGCCTAGTTCCTTAAACAAGATGAGAATTGATAATAATAAAAAATGAGATAATAAGGGTCTACTTTTTGCTGTAGAAATATGTGCTCCCTGGAGGCAGTACCTGATACTGCATGAAATTCTCTCCTCTTCAGCATGAGAGCCCCAGCTCCTCCAGGCTTGAGGAAGCTCTGAAGGCATAAAGTAGCTTGCAGCATCAAACCTAGAGCATCCAGCAACACATTTGTTCATTCAATCAGTTGTACAGCATTAATCTATAAGCCTAGGCATTTCTTGTGTAACGGAAAAATTGCAAGTAAAATAAATATGGAGATGGATGTTTAATCTTTCCTTCCTTTTTGTTATTTGTATGTGTGAACATTCCTTATAATTCTTCCTGACAGATATTTTGGGTGAGCTAAGCACTTTCACAGAACACTGCTCTTTCTCCACCTGCTGCTGTCTTTTTCTGACCTGAAACTTTTGTTATCTTTTAGACAAATTAGCAGTTCTTATCAATAACATTTTGAAGGTACCTAAAGGGCTCACCATGAGGTGAGTGCAGTAGCGTGGGTGTGCTGTGGTCCCATGGTCAGACATCAAGAACCAAATATTTACCAGGGAGAAAACTAAGTTCTTGGCACATATGCACTTGATACAGATCTCCCTTTAGGACTATCTTCACCTCAAAGCTACTTTTGGAACTTTCAGTATTTTATTTTGTAAAGAGAGGTAACAGTGTATAAGTGAAGAGGTTCTGATATGGTCATTCCTGTTATCCTGCACCAGCTTCTGTATGGAATTATTTTCCTCTTGAGTTAGAAATAACCCAGCAAGTAAAGGCATACTGTGGATGTTCTCTTCCTTCTAACGTATTTTAATCTGTAGTATCATTTAGCACCATTTTAAATGAGTGAATCCTACTAAGTTAACTGTTGGAATCATTCATTTTCTGCAAATAGCTTAGGAAAATGTTGTATCAGAGTTATGGTAGTAAGATGAGCGTTTTGCTCACTTTTGCTCATGCAGATTTTTTCATCTGGAGATGCCACAGTGCCTCCTTTGATCTATGTCATTGACAATCAGTCAGATCCATTCTTAATATTGATTTGTAATTCTTAGTAATTTAGATTACACGCAAGGATTAGAATATCTAGTTTCATTTATACCCACTAGCTTCCTAAATATTTTATTGTGTTATTTCTATACATTGCTTTAGTTTCATTATAGTGCAGTGACTCACTGCATTGTGTTTAAGATTTTCATTTACTTCCTTTAACGTTTCTGGCACTTCAGGCTTTTTCTGGCATTCCTTATGAATCCATCTTCATGTTTTCAAGTCAAGAAGATGCTCTTCTTTAGCTGATCTCCAGTCTTCAAAACAGTCTCCATCACTTCATGGTATTAGCTTCCTTTTGAAAATTCTGTTAGTAACTCATAATAACATTAGCAGAGATGAAATCTTTTTGATAAACAAATTATGGCTATTCATGTCCTCCAGATCCATGAAACTGCATGGTTCTTGGAGAGTGAACACAACATTAACCACTTCAGACTTTGCCACTAACGCTAATGTAGACTAGATTACCTATGGCATTCTTTATCTTTCTGGCAACCTTACATTTTCCATGTTTTGTAGGAAGATGAAATCACCTTCTCTTGACAGTTGGGCCCCAAAAAGAGCATCCAGATCCTCCTAACTGTTTTCAGAACATTAAAAGCCTTAAAAATTAAACATGTTTTGGGAATAGCAGCATTTTTACCCAAAAGGAAAGTGAGCTGGCTCGAGTCCTATTTTTCCAGTGCAGCATAACTGATGGCACTGTACTTTCCTGTACTTTCAAAATATAGTTCTTTACATGAATAAAAACTCACAAAACCTGATGGAGTCATCTCACCTCCTACTTCGTTCTCCATTTCAACTAATAGATCTGGAGTATTGTTCAGAACAGTTCTGATTATATCATATATTGTATAAAAATTTTTCAGCATCACTTCGTTATTGACACCTAGGAATTTAACCTTCTAGTCTTTCTACAATACTACAGTCAGTTTTACAAGCACTTACGTGGTTGAATTTTCCAAATATTAATTCTGTAAAACCCTAGAAATCATCTTGTTTTTTTAATGTTACATATAGTTCATATGTGGGAAGGAAAGGCCAATTTCATCAGCAAATCTATCAGCTACTCAGGAGAAACATCATACTTCTGATTTTTAAATTCATTTTGATCTGCCTTCTACTGCGATGTGCTCTATGCCCACATCAATGAATATTGGTCAGCGTGGTTGCCATTTCTTCTCAGGGACAAGTCACAGGCCACACAATGCACTGTACAGGGGAAGAAAGGAAGGGAGGGAAGGAGGAAAGGAGAAAGTTGTAGGGCTGTTTGACCTAGATGGGTTCTATCACTCCAGTGCCCAAAGAGGCTGGGTTGGACATGCAGTTATTTCCAGAGGGTGCCAGCTGTGGATGCTTCCTCATGCTCCTGGGGGCTGCATTGCCCTTTGCCATCATAGCCAGCATGATGGGTCTGGACACCTTTCAGCTGCTTGTGAGCTGCCGTGGTGCAGGCACTCATATTTTGCATGGTAAGCCTTGCTGTTGCCACCGAGCAGTGAGGTGTATTTTTTCCCATATTTCACAAAGCAAATGACCTTGAACTGTGCACAACCTCAGTGGGAATTCCCATTATATATTGTAATGGCACTACTGATAATAGTAATTGTAGAGAAGATTAAAGACCAGAGTGTGCCCCTCCATTATTTCTTCTTGTCCATCTACCTTCCCCTCAACCACTGATGAAATACTAGGTTAGAAATGTCATCATATTGCTTCCACTCAGAAACAGTGAATACAGAGAATCACACTTCCTCAGCCAAAAATAAACCATTTCACAGTCAGCCCAGCCCTCCTGTGAAGAAACAAGGAGGAGACGGCAGGGGAAACACATGGCAGCGATTGGAATCGTCGGCAGTGCCTGTAAAGTAGGTTGGCTGTAATCGGGGGAAGGCAGCATCCTCCCCTTGATCTGCTGCCAGAAGCTACTGACAGTGTTCAAGGGACTTTGTAGGCGGCACTAATGCAGTGAGATCTGCTAATCCTAGAGGACACAGCTCGAGCTGTGCCTGAAAGGAGCTGCTGCTGGGTGGCAGTGCACAGTGGATGATTCTTCCATCATTCCCAATTGCCTCAGCCCTTGCCTTGTTGTTGCTTAACTCAAACCATTATTCTGAGTGGACAGACTGGCCTGTTAGCTTGAAAAAAAATATTCTGGGGAGATGCTTCTGGGATCAGACAGAACATACAGGTTTTTTAAAGCCAAAATCTCCCCTAAATATGCAAAGCTGACCCACACTTCTATGTCATTAAAAAAAAGAAAAAAAAACACCTTTATACTGCATTCTAACATTATTTCTGCTTTATCCTTCTTCACATACATTTTAGAAATATCAAGCAATTTTGTTTCCATTCACAGTTCACTCTTTAGTGTGGAAAAGTGATTTTCAATAATCACCCAACATCAATAGATAGCAGTATGCTACAGCCAGAGCAGATCAAATCTTTGTCCTCCTCCTCCTGTGATTTTTTTTCCAATAATTGGCATTTCTAGAAGAGTTTCCTAATCTGCTGAATGTATCATTTCTTTAACAAAAACCCACCTAGAGATAATGTCCCACTTCCAGAATAACCTCACATATTAATCTGGTTCAGCTGGAAAAAAATTACTTTGAAAATAATTGCCTGATAGTTATAGTTGTTCATTATAACATGGAAAATACTTTTTATGTCTGTAGTGTAGTCACAATAGTCAAATTATATCTGCAGTGTCTGCATTCAGGTACAAGGTAATATATATTGGCTATATTCTGCAGCTAGGGCAGATGAAAGGTAACTCAGCTGAAATGCTGCCAGCCCCAAAATTCATATAAACAGCTGTGCTATTTCTTTGCTTGTGTTTTCACTAGGTATAGACACAAGTCTGGCTTTTGGGATTGATATTAGCTACCCTGTGCTGTGGAAAGGGAGCCCCTAATCATGACGTAGATTCTCAGCCACCAAATTTTGCCTGGTGCCATCTGAGTGAGTTAGCCCAGCTGTCAGTCTCCCAAGATGTTTTGATTTTAATGATACCTTTTTAAAGCTGATTTTTAATGTCTCTTATCAATATCATGATGAAATTGATCAGAACAGCTTTCCTTGTTAATAAATTACATTTACGAGCATAGTTACATTTATTAAGATCAAATGTGACATCTTCCACATAATCATATAAATAAATTGTGTACATACATAAAGATAAATACACATATGTATAACAATAATGTATTGATGTCATAAACACTAAAGAATGGAGTAAGGAACACAGATTTCTGAGTTTCGTAGTGCAAACCCATCATGCAGATGGAGGAGGTTTTGTTCCTGGGCCTATGTAACTGAGTGTGGTACAGCCTCAGAACAGTTCATTCGAGGGTGCAGCACAACACCAGCACTGCTGTGTTCTGAAGATCTCTGCACTGATAAAATGATATTGCTTCTTGATCTGAATTATCTCAGTGTCTGCTAACTCAGCACCTCTGCACTTCTATCTATTACAGAACTGTTTTCTGAACAAAGTCTCAAAATTATATTTCTCTCAGTTAGCTATGGCTGTTGCTGATAGCACATCACTTAGCATAATGCCTTCCTTGGCTGGGAATCTCAAATGAGCAGCATCTTAGAGTGGGGGGAGGTGATGGCGAAGGTGCAGAGGGCCTTCAGTGTTTTTCAAAGCTCCACAAACAAAAGACAATAGAAGACACCTTGTGCAAAAGGGAGAATAGTCAAAATGGACTGCTGAATTTACTTCTCTGCAATGCAATAGGAAAATATCCCCCTCCTCCCACCCTAAAAGAGTCTGTAAGGGCAATGTGATACTGATAAGAATCCAGAAGCAGGAAGAGAAGGGGTTGAAATTCTGTTGACTGAATGGGACATCATGAATGTGAGCTTCTCACCTGCTACAGCATCCCCAGCTCCCTGCAGAAAGCCAGGAAGGCAGAGTGTTCATATAAAAGATTTCTATAGGTCACCTGGCGACTGGATTGCTGTGTCCAAATGACCTTACTACAGAGAAAGAAATGTAGAATCATAGTATCACAGAATCATAGAATGGCTTGGGTTGGAAGGGACCTCAAATTTCATCTAGTTCCAATCACCATATAGGATTCTGTATGAAACTGTAAAATAGCCTATGTATGGAACAACTTCCAAATACATGTGTGGGAAGGGTGGCCCTAAAAAGACAGAACATTGACCAAATGCTAGAAACAGGAATTTAAATAAAATCCAAGGGTGCAGGAAAGTAGGCAACAAAACCAAAGTATGTGTGTTTTAATGGGAGAAGTAGAAACAGACAAGGACTGGATGGTTGGATGGGGCCCTGGGGAAGGCTGATCAATTTATTGGTAACCCTGCCCATGGCGGGGGGGGGGGGGGAATGAAGATGATCATTAAGGTCTCTTCCAAATTAAGCTGTTCTATGATGTGATTCTATGACTGTGAAATAGAGACCTAGTAGTCATATTACAATCCCGATACCAAAGAGCAAGTTACATAAAACTATCAGAGAACAACATTCCTGTGACAAATGGTGCATAAAATCATGTTAGATAAATAAGTTGTGTTGAGAATTAACATAAAAATCCTTCATTTACATCTGAAATTATGAATCCCATGTCTAAACAGAAGAGCTTATTAGTGTTATTACAGGACTATCACTTACTGGATGAAGTATCTCTTCTACCGTGTGCCTTGTGCCCGAGTCTGCAGGACTGGAGCTAGATGGACTTTCAGTTGAAGCCAGCACAGCTCCCTTCCAAATATAACTTTGTGGGACTCCAGAAATGAATAGTGAGAAAAAGTACAGGTTGTGGACCATGTTCCAATAGGAGCTACGTACCCTGGCATCTTCATAAAATGCACTCAAGCTGTGGGAGAAACCATCAATTATGAGTTAATAGATTTCAGTTCCATTATTTACAAAAAAAAAAAAAAAAAGTACTTCACAAATATGCATAAAGTAATAACAAAGATTGAGAAAAGGCAGTCCTCAGGCTAAAACATGAAAAGGAGCAAGCAATAGAGAAGGTCCTTCTGCAGACATTTTTAACAGAAGACTGGCCACCCAATTTTGTTGTACCCTGTGGAGAGTGACACAGTCACTCCTAAGAGGTGGGATAAGTTATCCAATGTGTGTTTTCCTGTTCAGATCCTCATAATTCTATTAAAGCAGGGTAGAAATGGTTCTGGAATGGGTAAGATGATGGATAAAATGCCTGCTGTGATGTGTGCTCCTACTTGATAAGACTCCAGGCGTGCCATCTCCTGGGGAATTCAAAATAGAAGACACATTTAAATAGATAGGTATGGAGAGCATACAAATAGTGTGGACAATTGCTTTTTGGAATAAGGTTACAGTTAAGTGTTTATGTCGGTATTAGCTAGAGATTACCTGCAGGCAGCACAGCAGAAATATGCCTTTGGGGAGATCTTAATCAAAAGAATGTAACAAATCTTGGGACTGAATTTGTAGCCAAAATTGTGTATGAGGAAATGGAAAGGTTTTATTTGCTTTGCTGGACAACTGGAGGGTCAAAACTGGCATGGAAAGAATGGTAGAGACAGCAAGAGGCTTGAATGTAATGAGTTAAAGGAGAAACTGAAGGGAATGTGGGATATAATTAAAGCAAGAAGCAAAAGGGGTGTTTCTTAGATGCAGTTTTCAGACCTTGAGAATAAAACAGGGAGGTCAGAGAAGAGGATGCTGCAGTAGTCAGAAACTCAGTTAAAGATTTAATTCTAATAACAGATAAAGGCATGTTGAATTTGGTAAGACTAGAAAGTTAGGCAAAATGGGGAAAAAAAAAAAGATTACTGACAAGTTCTTTCTGTAATGGAAGTATAATGTGCCTTAACATTTTTACCTGAAGAATACTTTTTGCTTCGTCCATACATTGCCACATTATTTGAAAATGACTTAGAGTCAGGAATCCTAATTACCATAATCACGTCTGACAAGTGAGATCAAATATGTTTAGAATAACTCGGAAGAATTGCACTTAATGATTGTTTTGGAGACTAAAGATGATCTAATGCTGTTCAGGGATAATTTAGTAACTGTGAAGGTTCAAATGGGGCTTTGATTAAAGAAGCTGAACAGAAACTGCATTGCTGTTGTACCCAGAAGACATGGAACAAATAGTGCTATTTATTTTCCCATAAGCCCCATGACTCTCTTTTTGTAATATTAAGGTTTGGAATTATAGTAATAAAAAAATGACTTGTAATTTAGCTTTTCCAAGAGATCATTTGGATTCTGTTATTTTTACACCATGATAAGACCAAGAGAAAAGCTGATGAGGTGTAGTATAGTATGCTATCTCTGTCAGATTGTCAAATTCATAATGCAGCAAAAGAAAAATTCCAGTTAGTGATTTATCACACTGACAGACTTTTTCATTTACACTGATTCCTTTAAAAAAATAAGTAAAAAAACCCACCAGACTCCAGATTTAGAATTGCACAGTGAATTCCACACCTAGACAAAACCATAAGTTAACTCAGCAAATGGCATTGTTGTAAGGACTTAGTTACCAACTGTCTTTTCTCATGTTTTCCTGAGCCTCTCTTCATCTGATGTCATGACACGTTTGGCACTGCTGTAACTATGGAGTTTAACATTTGGCTGTTGCTCCTGCTTTCTTTGTCAAAAAGAAAATGTTCCACTCATCTAGACTATGAAGGCTGAAGAAAAGGAATGCATCCACTATGAATCACAGAATTGCAGGGATTGGAAGGGACCTCTATGATATGTGTAATCTCACTTACTTCCAAAAGTCCAAATTATTTTCTTTCCAAGTGTACAAGTTACTTGCTTATTTGTATTATAAATCGATCATTTCTGACCAGTTACTCCACTTTTTCTCATACTGTACCTAAGAAAGAAAGGTTTATATCTGGGCAGAGCAGGCAGATCAGAGATTTAAGAAAACCTTTAGTTGTATTGTAGAACAATTATTAGCAGTGGAATAAAATAATTATGTTAAACTGTGAGAACATTTGCTTTATAATTGGTTTAGAAATGGAATTATAGAAGGAACAATGTAGTTAGGAAGGGAACTGCAACAGGGGTGAATTAAAGGGAGCAGAGAAAGGAGCAAATGAATGATACAAAATGTGATGCCAGTCACCTGGCTACATTTTCCAAATTAAATCCCGCAGATCTGCTCCACATCTATAAATGTCTATAAATATCTAAGGAGTGGGAGGCAAAGGGATGAGTCTGGACTCTTGTCTGCAGTGTGTGGTGATAGGATAAGGGGAAATGGCCACAAACAAGGATGGGAAACTCCACACAAATGTGTGTGGGAACTTCTTCACAGTGCAGTGACGGAGCACTGGCACAGCTGCACAGAGAGGTGGTGGAGTCTCCTTCTCTGGAGACGTACAAGACCCACCTGGACTCCTACCTGTGCAACCTGGGCTAGGGAGCTGCTTTGGCAGGGGGGTTGGACTCGATGATCTCTGGATATCCCTTCCAACCCCTACAGTTCTGTGATTCTGTGATTTGTCTGAATTATAAAATTATAATTGAGATAATAATCACTAGTCACAAGAAGATACAAGGATTCTCCAAGTTTTTCAAACTATCTATCCTGGGAAACTTTTCCTGCTTACTTCACACCTAGGAAGCTTACTTCACACCTAGCCCTAGGAAGGGCTTGCTTTGTTTTTCTGGGTATGAAATAATAGAAGAGGTTTGCTGCTATTTCTCAGTGCTGAAGCAAATGAAAGGGAAACATTCACTTGTACAAAACATTCCAATTGCTTTACCATCACCGCTCTGCAGATTGTTATTCAGCCTCTAAATACTATTTAGACTAAAAGAAGTTAAAAATATTTTTAGTGTGTTCTTCACTTCCTCTGCTGCTATGAATTCATATAATCTTGCTGTTTCCATCTATGTTTTCTCTACATTTACTGAACTTATTACTGATAGTTATTCAGTCATTTGTTAAAGATAATTATTCAGTCTAAACATTAGATAGGAAATGAGGACGCAAGGAAATTTATTCCATTTGAAAGGGAGAAAATCACAATCAGTTCTCCTTAAAAACACCTTTTAGGAAAGCATTAATGTTTATCCAGCACTTGTTGAATGTTGTGCTGCAATGATGCAATTATTTTGAAATAGTATTTTTATTTTTACACAATTCAACTTACAAAATGCAAAGTAAGCATCATTAAAATAAAATCATAGCCCTTCGCTTATTATGTCCTGTATTCTTTTCTCTTCCATGAGAAGAAGAGCAGGATAAGCAAAGATATTGTTGCTTCACTTCATTGATTTTTTTTCTTCTGAATTTGAAGTGAGAATTGAAGGATTTCTTTCACTCATTGTGGAAAGAATCTTTTACAAATATATTAGTAAGGGAAAATAGAAGATAATTTTTCCTATATTTTAGTACTTACATAATTTAATAGGTATTTAGATATCAGAGGTTAAAATTACATAGATAGGTTGATCTTGAAAATGTGAAGATTTTTTCTTTGGTACATTTAATGTTAAGGGCTGATGTCTTGAATAAGGGAATAGGAAAACTTTATCACCCTTCTTTTTTGCAGCTTCTGCCGCCCAACAGGGGCTTATAGGAGTGGAAACACAGCTATGCAACTCACTTTGCCCTCTTTTTTTAGGAAACTCTTTTAAGAATCATGAAGCAACATATTCAGTGGCCAGAATCCTCTGATTAATCCCTTATAATCAAAGTTTCATTTTAATCTTGTTTTTAATGCAAGATCAGGGAAGACTTTAAGTAGTGCTTTGGAGGTATGGAATTTCAGTGTGCTTTACAAGAGTGACATACTTGCTTTATTTCAGTTATGGGGTTATTTTTTGTTGTTTTTGTTTTTTTCTGGCTTCCTGACTTTGTCAAACTATGAAAGTTGCACTGCAAACAACTCACAGTTCATGAAACCACCATAATGCTTCTTGTGCTAAATTTTGATTGTGTTCCATTCTGTCATATCAATTCCCTTTTTTTGCTCTTGGCATCATACCTAGAGCTGAAGGTAAATGCCTTAAATAATACTTCTGCAAAATGTTCTGGACTTCGAGTTCTTTGTTGTTAGTAGCTCCCTCCAGTGTCATTCAAAAGCAAGGAGGTCATCATAGTATGCTTGAGCAAAGTGCAAACATTTTTATTCCTTTCTTTTTCTGTGTAGTAAGAATGTTTTCAGTTTTCAGTTTGAGCCAGGAGTATAATTAGCAATAATGTGCTATGAACTAGAAAGCTAGAACATTTCATTCAAGAGCTCTAATTATTTACTAGTATCTTCTCTACTTTATTACTATTTGAAATAGTAATTCTTCCAGATTCTCCTGGGACAATGTGCACATACAGTAACCAGTATTCTTAAATGTTATGTTCCTCACTCAATAGTCCAAGAAATTTCTAATCACATGGGGAAGATATCTGTTCTACAAATCTGGAGTGCTATTATCACTTCTTTTTCATAACTGGCCAAAAGATTCAGTAAATTGTATTTCTTTAGCTCTTACAGTGAAGTTGTGGATCTATTTAAACTTAAAATAATTATTGTTGTAGCTCACAAGTATCTTCTGCAGACAGATTAATCAGAATAGCATAGAATAAGAGAATAATAAATCAGAAGAGCACAAATAACCAGAGGTCATTTCCCAAACCTGCGAGTCTGGACATCTCACCTTTCTGGAAGGAAGATGATATGGAACATGAAATAATGTTGTGTTTGGAGGATTGAAGAATATCAGAGGAGACAGAGGACTTATACCATGGTAAAAAGAGAAAAAAATCCAGACAGCAGGAATAAACAGCTTCTAGATAAACAGAATAAACAGCGAGGAACGTCTTCTCATAAAGGAAATAAACTTGAAGGATAAAACAGAAGTAAATGAGATTGAGATAGTTAATATAGTAAAGGACAATTGAGAGAGAAACTGAAGAATTTCTATGATTTGAGAGATAGTAACATTAACTATGCTCATAATTGTTTTTTGTTACTCCCTTAAATTTATGTTTATATATTAAAAATCACTGCAGTATAATGGAACAAGTCCTTCTGAAATCAGGATGACACAAAAGTAGGTAACATTTTCCTGAATGACATGGAAACATTGAAAAGTTGTATTCTGGTTTCCAGATCACAGGTTAAAGTGAAGAGCATTACTGTGACTCTCAACAGAAAGCTGTCCATCATCAAACTGTTAATCTTTTCTTCATCTCTCCAGCTGTAAATACAGGCACAACTGCACTCATGTTGCTGTCTGCATCCCCAGTGCTGAATCTGAGGACTCCATTTTGTGAGTTACATTGGCAACTTTGCTAAGTATGCTGACATTTTATCCTTAATATGATTTTCCATTACGATTTTTCTTTTTTTTTTTTTGTCTGGACAAATTGAGATTTATGTCAATGAATTTTGCTAGAGGCAGCTAGGTGCTGTGATGATGGGTTAATGGAAGTGTATAGCTAACTCGTCTGTGCTTTATACTCTTCCTCTGCTATTTTTTATTCATAAGACTGTACTTCTCAGAATAACTTCAAGTTTGGTTTCAGAGGATGAAAGAATTTCAAGTAAATATCTAGTCCGTATCCAAACTCTCGCAATAAATCAGAATATTTTCTTCAGTCTCTGAATCTTCATAGTGCTAGTATGATTTATTTATCTGGAACTGCAAGGTTGCAGCTTTCTAAATGAGTTTTTATTTTGTCTGTGGTCCATAAAATGAACAGGATTGCTTCCACAGGTTCTGTTACTACTGAATAAAAGCATGTCCTTCAGAGATTCACAGGACTTCAAAGTCAAGAGGTTTTTTGTTAATTGATAACTCTGCTTCATCATTAAGTCAGACTTCAGTGCTTGTATCAAAACCTTGCCCATGAGAAGTGAGGTCAAAGCATGGGTGTAGAAGAGAAGAGGCTGTGGAAGGTCTCATATATATTATGCAAGTAGGTTCAATGAAACCAAAGTCAAAAGTAGGGAGGGTTAACCATGTCAGTGCACATGAAATCTTGACATTTCAACAAGAGTGGTGGTTGACATTTTCCCTCTGTTGAAAGTCAAGATGGATTAAATCGTCTGTTCACTACTTCTATTAGCTGTGTCCCACATTCTAGTGTTTCCTGTTCTTTTTGAGAGGCCTCTTCACTTTGTGGGCAGTTTGCTCTCATTGTTGTCCAGAGATCATATATCCATATATACATAATATCCAACATTTTCAGCTTTGAGTGGGTCCAGTATTTTCATGTTGGCTTAACAGAAACACCAGGCACCTGCAAACGAATGCACTGTAGTGCCTACCCAAGGACTTTCAAAAGAAAGAAGACAGTGTCCATAAGCTTTTCTTAGTGCCTCTGTACTTAGGCTAGACATCCCTGGAAAAAAAAAAAAAAAGGAAAACAACAAGAGATAAGCTCAAATATTCAGGAGACTGAAAAAGGGCAAGACAAGTAAAATCTGAGATGAGCACAGGGTGAAGAACTAGCCAGGGATGGTAAATTCAGACTTGTGAAAGAGAAAGATAAGAATCGAAAGAGTTATGTCCTCCAGGAAAAACTCCACTTCAGAGTCCTGATGCTGTTATTTATTGATACATACACATCCATGAACTGTAGTAGAAAAGTATATGTCCTCATCACGGTCACATCTAATCCACACTGAAAATGCCTTTCTCCAGCCTGGTAGAGGGCAGAGGAATGGCTCTGTGGACTCCAACCATGTTGATGAGCTGGGGAGGAGAGAAGTTCAGTATGTTACCCTGTGACATCATATTTTCCTTTTCAAAATGGCCAGATTTTGCGATACTGTGGAAAGTTAGAATGCAACAAGAATTATGCATTTAGATAAAAGTGCCAAAATGGAGTTTAACCAAGAAGTTTGATTTTGACATTGAATTTGTCATTTGAATACTTAACTTTGGAACTTAGAGCTACTGCAACAAAAGTACATTCTACTGCTGAATTTTCTATACAGCTTGGCCTTGCACTGAGGCAGTTATGATCTGCTCGTAAGAGTACATTGAGGTGGTGAAGAATCTTAAACATTTCTGTTTGTTTATGGAGAAAATCTCACTCTTGTGAGTTGTTCTATTTTTCATACATTTATTCTCAGGAATTACTAATGATTAATGTGAATCTGGAGCAGAGTTTTAATCCAGAAATTCCACAAACTTGCTATGTGAGAGGCAGACACAGCATGCCATAGTCTCCATTCACTGTCTGGAGTTTGTTTGTCTGGCCTACATCCCTTTGACCAGCATCTGCCCCAAATTTTCTCTCCCGTTGCCATACAGCTTACCTTTCTTTATCTATCTGCGTGTGTCTGCAGCACAGGTTTGTAATACACTGTGCAATTTCTTGATGAGTCTAGCTATCTCCTCTGCTATACTGCATCTGACAGAGTAATACTGTCCTTGATTCCAGTGGGGCACTAATTACACCCCAAACTAAATGCTCACCATGCAGGCAGGGATGGCTGGCAGGGATTTTTATAGAGAGGTGAGGATAGGTAGCTCTCAAGGGTCCATAAGAGGATGAAGAATAAGGAGGGATTCAGGACATTGCTGTCACAGGGATGTGATGTAAAAACTTGCTGTTTTCCTTCATGAATGTAAAACTGAATTTCCAAACTCTCCCAAGAAAAGAGAGGGCTCTGATTAATCACTGGACTGATGCATCCTGAGTCAGGATGGTTGTGACCTGACTGCCTATGCTGGAAGTAGTCTGTGACCAATACTGACACCTATATTATACCCAAGCTGTGTCTGAGTGAACCCAAGATCAAACCAAGGGGACATTTATTAGCTGAACAGTGTAAATGTGCATGTGTGGGGCCTGATTCTTTTTAAATGTGCAATAAGTGCAGGCTAAATAAATTAGGTTAGATCTGTCAGCCCTAGAGAGATTTCCATATTGACATACCTGTCATGTCTGTTATTTCCTTTTTTGCAAGTTTTAGATAGTCCTTCCTCGTACTGAAATGGCAGAAATGACCCTGTACCCATGCTACAGAAATGATAACTATTTCATATTTCTGATACTATTTGTGATCCACTAAGTTCTCTTGAGTGTACCAGAATATTAGTATTAATTCTCTGATTTTCTAATTCTCCTTGGGGTTTTTCACATTTGTTGCTTTTCTGAGTCACTATTTCTACTAGGCTGATGCAGAATATAAGCTAATAACAAGGTGAAAATGGGAAAGCATCTTAAAGAAATGTTCTAATTTTAATGTGGATTAAAGCTCAGGTCCAGGCAAGGTTACATTTCTCTGGATTATATTTAATAAGATTTTTTTTTTTTGCCAGAGTAGCAAAAACTATATACAAATGATAGTATTCCATATGCAATAAATAAATAAGTAAATAAATAAAAATTTAAATCATATTTCTCTATCAAAATAAAAGTCAAAGCAGAATAACGTATAATTTAATACTATCCTCACAGAAAGAAAAATCCTTTTCAGGACTTGGTCTACTTTGACTTGAATTTCTATTTTTCTTTCATAAATAAAATTAGGATTGAATTTACTTTTTAAATGAGGGGAGATTCTAAATTGCTGAAAGATAATTTTGTCCATTATAATAGAAAACATCTCAGTATTATGTCTTAAACGTGAAATGTAAATGTCTTTCAAGCTGAAATCCATGCAAGTTTAGGAAGAAAATCCTTGCTGTCTCAGCAGAGAGGTTGGAAATTTTGCCTGAATTGCTCTTTCAGCCAAATGTTCTCAAACACAAAGTGAATGTTTCCCCTGCTACAACATTCGGTGGCGATGTGAGTTTTATCTGAATCTACTCAGAGCTCCCTTGGGAGTCAGAATGTCAGTGCTCTAAGTGACAAGGTTCCCATTTCTGGTGAGAAAATCAGCATCAGAGACTCTGACAACTTATTTGTGTGCAGAGAGTATCATTTTGAATATTAAGAGTGTTGGAAAGCTTTGTTGACTCAGTCATCAGTGGCTGACATGGTGTGTGGAGGTCTTCCTCCTGGAAGACAACTGAGAGTTGTGCAGTTGTTTTCAGATGGCTGCAGGCTCACTTGGCCAAATTCCCTGCTTCTGTAAAAGGCAGAAATGTCACTAAAGTTGATCGAATAGCTTCATTTTACACCAGTCAGCACATTCCTTCCCACACTGTCTTCATTCGGATTGCTGGGAATCTTCATTCTCTATATTCACATCACAAAGGTAATGGGACATAGCTCATCTCACTGAGCTGATTTTGAGACACGTGTTGGTAAAGGAAAAGGGAAAACTTCTTAAGCTGAATATGAATGTGCAATGTCTATATATCAGAGACTTATCAATCACCAAAAGTAATTTGATAGCCACTAGATGCTTGATTTTACAAATCCTTAGGAGAGTTGGGTGTGTAGAGTCTTCTTTCACTTAGCTCATGTGTAGAATCTCCTATCTGAAATCCTCTGGCAAATACTTGAGCCATCTCAACATAAACAATATACAATATTAAACACAGAAAACAAGCAGTGTTTATGTTTGGAAAAGGGAGAGTAATGGAGAGCTGAATCATTTAATCCAGAAATTAAGGGAACTGCTGTCAAGTGAGACAGAAATTTGGGTATGAGATTGCATTTCTATGCACACTGGAAGTAGACAACCACATTCAGTGTGTTGAAATCTGGAGGCTGTTTAGTCAAGGATGGTGAATGAAAATGTTTCTGGGGGTGGCAGCAAGGCAGTAGCATTCAGAGGAAACGTTACCATGGCACTCACAGGCTGATATGAGCATATAGTTGATATAGAAGAAGGAAAACTCTGTGGACAGTGCCAGCATACTGTCAAAAAAAAAAAAAAAAAAAAAAAAGCAGGTCACTAAATTCTCTCATTATCCAAAGGTGGCATTCTGCCTGCATGTGTTAGCAATTTCATTTTCCTTCACTGCAGCTTTTGTGTAAACCACTCTTTGACAGCAGTGCTAGAACATGTAGCTCTATCCCATTTGTAATCCATTTTAGTTTTATCTTTGCTAAAACTTCTTCAAATCATGCCTTTTTTAATATGAAAGGCTGTAGTCAACTTTTTGGACATTATTGTGAACGGATGGGTTCATTTCTCAGGGCCAGAATACCTGGTGACATCAGATTTTGTATTGCACGAAGCTTTGGTTTTATCAGCATCCCTGATAGAGATGATGATGTAGTTGAACACTGCATCATATGAGATAACAGTGATGTTGTAGGATAGCATCTTTCCAGAGAGATACACAGCTGAAGCCTTTGCTCAGCCTTCTGTAGCACTTGAAGAAAAATGCCAGCTTGATTTTTCTGAATTTGTCTTGTGTATATACTATTGGAAACTTCCCAAAACAAGCACTTTATTGCATATTGGTATCTGTTTGTACAGCACCTTCCACAAAGGGGCAACTCTTGTCACTGGGAATTCTGCAAGAATCCAGACAATCAGCACTACTGGTTATCATAGTAACCACAATGCTTCTGTAGTTCTTGAAGGTAAAATAGGTAATATATTTGTCATCCTGGATAATACTGTCATTTTAATTCAAACATCTGTTAAAGTCTAGGCTTGGGTGTTAGTGAGTACTTTGTAAGTAGAAATCCCTCATAAATACATAAATCAAGCTTGATTATTCCAAATATGTCTAGCAATATGAAAATCATATTTTTTTAATGTCAGCGCTAATGTTCATAAGTTCATAAGTTCATAAGTTCATAAGGTTGGAAAGGACCTATAAGATCATCTAGTCCAACCATCCTCCTATCACTATCTCTACCCAACTACTAAATTAAGTCCTTTAGCACCTCATCTAAACACTTCTTGAACAGCGCTAGGGATGGTGCCTCAACCACCTCCCTAGGCAGGCCATTCCAGTGCCTGACCACTCTTTCAGAAAAGAAATGCTTCCTGAGGTCTAATCTAAATCTTCCCTGGCGCAACTTGTGGCCATTCCCTCTCGTCCTGTCATTACTTATCAGGGAGAAGAGGCCTACCCCCTCCTCACCACAACCCCCCTTCAGGAAGTGGTAGAGTGCTATAAGGTCTCCTCTGAGCCTCCTCTTCTCCAGACTAAACAATCCCAGCTCCCTCAGCCGCTCCTCATAAGACTTGTGCTCCAGGCCCCTCACCAGTTTTGTTGCCCTTCTCTGAACACGCTCCAGGGCCTCAATGTCCTTCTTGTAGTGAGGGGCCCAAAACTGAACACAGTACTCGAGGTGCGGCCGTACCAGAGCTGAGTACAGGGGGATGATCACCTCCCTGCTCCTGCTGGCTACACTATTTCTAATACAGGCCAGGATGCTGTTGGCCTTCTTAGCCACCTGGGCACACTGCCGGCTCATGTTGAGCCGAGCATCAACCAACACCCCCAGGTCCTTTTCCTCTCTACATTCTTCAAGCCATTCTGCCCCAAGCCTATAGCATTGCATGGGGTTATTGTGGCCAAAGTGCAGGACCCGGCACTTGGTCTTATTGAACGTCATCCCATTTTGCTCAGCCCAGCTGTTCAGCCTATCCAAATCCCTCTGAAGGGCCTCCCTACCCTCAGGCAGTTTGACACATCCTCCCAGCTTTGTGTCATCTGCAAACTTACTGAGGGTACACTCAATTCCCTCGTCTAGGTCATCAATAAAGATATTAAACAAGATGGGCCCCAAAACTGACCCTTGGGGGACACCACTCGTTACAGGACGCCAGCTGGACTTAACTCCATTAACCACTACCCTCTGGGCACGGCCCTCCAGCCAGTTCTCCACCCAGAGAAGAGTGAACCTGTCCACACCACGGGCTGCCAGTTTCCTTAGGAGAATACTGTGGGAGACCGTGTCAAAGGCCTTGCTGAAGTCCAGGTAGACTACATCAACAGCCTTTCCCTCATCTACCTGTCTGGTCACCCAGTCATAGAAGGAGATGAGGTTGGACAAGCACGACCTGCCCCTGGTGAACCCGTGCTGGCTGGGTCTGATCCCTTTATTGCCATGCACGTGACGTGTGATCTCCCTCAATAACATCTGTTCCATAACTTTCCCTGATACCGAGGTCAGGCTGACAGGCCTGTAGTTCCCCGGGTCTTCCTTACGGCCTTTCTTGAAGATGGGAGTCACATCGGCAAGCCTCCAATCTTGTGGGACCTCTCCAGATAACCAGGAATGCTGATAGATGGCAGAAAGTGGCTCGGCAATCACCTCTGCTAGCTCCCTCAGCACCCTTGGGTGGATCCCATCTGGCCCCATGGACTTGTGGGAGTTCAGATGGAGGAGAAGATCTCTGACCATCTCTGCTTGAATCACAGGGGGTGCATTATGCACCCCGTCCCAGACTTCCAGGTCAGGGCAAGTACCATTTGGATAACTGTCCTGTCTATTAAAGACAGATGTGAAGAAGGTATTGAGAACCTCAGCCTTTTCCTTATCATCTGTGGTTATATTGCCTGCCTCGTTGAGTAAAGGAGGGAAATTTTCCTTAGTTTTTCTCCATTACATTCTACAAATGTAATGTTTGTAAATCTGTTTACACAATATATATGCAGAATATGAAATCACTAAGAGTGCTGTGATTTGAGAAATCAAAATCCAAATCATAATTCAAAGAAAGACAATGAAGCTGTGAGGGGTCTGGAGAATAAGTCTTATGGGGAGCAAGTGGGGGAACTGGGATTGTTCAGTCTGGAGAAGAGCAGGCTCAGGGGAGACCTTATCACTCTTGACAGCTACCAAAAAGGAGGTTGTGGCAAGGTGGGGGTTGGCCTTTTCTCCCACATAACAGTGAATGGGAGAGAATGGCCTCAAGTTGTGAAAAGGGAGGTTCAGGTTGGATATTTGGAAAAAATTATTCTCTAAAGGAGCCATGAGGTACACTGCAAGGCATAGGCAGCCCAAGGAGGTGGTTGAGTCACTGTCCCTGGAGGTGTTCAAGAAAAGGGTAGATGTGGCACTCAGGGATGTGGTTAATGAGCATGGTAAGGATATGTTGATGTTTGGACTATACAATCTTAGAGGTCTTCCCCAACCGTAATCATTTTAAGATTCTATGACTTTCATTTGCTTAGGCCCCAATTCTGTGAAACTCTGAAATGATGTTTTCTCTATTACCATAAATCACAGATATATCACTGATTCTAATAAAGTTAATGAAAATGCATTAAACTAAATATATGAAATATTAACTATGGGCTGGAATGAATCTGAAAAATATGTCAGAGCATGTCACTCCCACACACTGAAATTTATATTTCAGTGTTAAGGTATATTTCACCACTGCCATATATAGGTCACATACTTTCTTGCAGAAGTCATAAAAGTTGTACCTCAGCTAAGGTCACTAAGATAATCATTCATACCTGAAGGTTTTTATCACAAGAAACCATTCCTTAGGGTGAAAAATAACAAATCAACAACAACAAATCTTCAGATTTTATAATCATTAGACTTAATGCATGTTAGTATCACTAGTTTTGATTAACAATTTTACACAAGGTTGGAACATGAGAATATCAGTGATATTTTTAGTGACTGCTGTGATCTTTGTTAAAAACTGTCCAGCAGTGTCAACACTATTACATATGATTTAGCTGAGAATTCTTTATCTAACAGTAAAAAAAGATCTCTAAGAGGTTGTATAAGCATTTCAACAACTTGCTAGTCTAACTATATATAAAACTGTTCAATTATGTAAAATATTTAACATGTAGGAATAAGAAGCCCTTTACTCAAGACTGGGAAAAACAGGATTTTAGCTGATAAATGCTTATATGCATTTGAGCCCCCTGGGATACAGGCACTCTGTTTACAGGATTTTCTTATTAGCCCATCAGAGTTGCATTGCAAGGCTAGATTTTATACACGAGGCAAGTGTAATTGTCTGTTGAATTTAAATTGAATGTTGTCCACTAGAAAAGGGAGATTGTTTTTGTTAACTCTGGCCATACGGGTTCCTTGTCCAACTGCTAAGATGTCTCAACCAAATCAGGAAACATTCCTCATTAAACAATAGCAAAACCAAACACACATCAATAGAAAGATGGAGAGGTTACTGGGCAAAGATTACTGGCATAAAAATATTTTCAGGTAGTTAGTTTTGGTCTTCTGTCATAGAACAAACTTGGAAATATTTTGATGGAATTGTAATTGCAATGGTTCTGGTCACCTGGCTTGGATGGAAGCTTTTCTGAAGAAGAAACTCATTTATTAACAAGGAAGAAAAAGAGGCTTCTGCATAAAATAAAAACAGCTTTCTGCTCTTGCTTTTGTGGTAGTGAAGTCACAAGGCAGCTAATAGCCCTTCCCTCCCGAGCCCTCAGCTTTATATACACATAAAATTACAATGAAAAATATCCAGCAAATTAATTAGTTAATCTTTATAAAACTATTTCAAGATGAAAGGAACTCTGTAAGTTGTATGTATTATTAATAGATATTAATGTTTGTTAAGAAATTGGAAGTTGAAATCGTCCCATCACTAGTGTGCATAAATGAACTTTTTTCTTAGCTTAATATGTTCACTAATTGGCTTTGCAATTTTTTTTATTGTTTTGATTTACATGCTCCTTAAGAGTTTAAGCTATGTCAGCTAGCAGTGAGAAATTAATATGTCATTATTAATGTAAGAAAGTGTGTCAGAAGATTCTGTGTACAAACACCATCATAGTATGTAGTCTAACTTGCTTAGATCTAAGTTCAGTAGTGTTTCCAACAGAGAAGAATGAAAAGCAAATAGCAGATATACAGATGAAAGAGCAGCAAGCTTAAATAGCCATACCTGCTTCAGGAACTGGAGGGGAAAAATTAACAACACTCCTCTAAGCACTTAAATGTAGATGTGTCCATTGTTTCCACAGTTACATTAAGGAATTTGGATGAAGTTTTTTGACAACTTATGAAAGAATTCAGGACTAGGAAACGTTCCCATGAATGACTTATATCAAACATAAACAAGTGTTACACTGACCAGTGAACTTTCTGATTGCATCTTCCTTTCTCATTCACTGAGTTTATGTTTCCCCTATGTAGTGTACTAAGGTCTGCAAATCATAGAATCACAAAGTCTGAGTAAAAAAAATATCCTAACATTCTAATATCTAATCTAAATCGCTCTTCTTTTAGCTTAAAATCATTCCTCCTTGTCCTATCACTATCACATCATGTAAAATGTTGGTATCCCTCCTGCTTATAAGCTCCCTTTATGTACTGCAAGGCTGTAATGAGGTCTTCCCATAATGTTTTCTTCTCCAAGCTGAAAAAGCCTTGCCTCATCCTGTCTTCATGGAAGAGTTTATTCTTGTGGATCATTTTTGTGGTCCTCCTCTGGATGCACTGCAGCAGGTTTGTGTTTCTCCTGTACTAAGGACTCCACATCTGGACACACTGCTCCAGGTGAGGTCTCACCTGCTGGCCATACTTCTTTTGATGCAGCCCAGGATACAGTTGGCTTTCTGGGCTGCAAGGACACATTGCTGGCTCATGTCCAGCTTGCCATCCACCCAGGTCTTTTTTGGCAGGGGTGTGCTCTATCCTTTTGTAACTCAGCTTGTACTGATAGAGGGAATTAAAAGTGTGTGGTCATCAGCAAGAGGAATCTTAACTTTCCCATGCAGACACTGCTCAATATCATATCTACTTAATACATATATATAGACTGATGTGTTAGAAAGTGTGAACACTCTTACTTACTTACCGTGTCTTCAGTTATATGGTTTAGCAGTCTTTGGGATGCAAAATGACACTTACACTGACTTTCTGATAGCCAGTAACTTGTTGGCCACTGAAGAACACAATTGGATGTATGAATGGGAGACAAAGATGGATTCATTTCTCCTGAAGAAAGTAGACAGCACTGAACAACATCTGCTTTGAAGTGTATGAATATAATGTCTAAGAGGCCCTCACTTAGACCTGAGATACATGAGCACAAAATTTATAGCATTCTGTCAGCAACCAGTGAGATATTGTGTCTCAAGTGATAGTCATGAAGGTTGTGATCAAAGGCATTCTGTATCCCTACTGGAATTGTTTTTAAAGGTCTTTTTTTTCTTTCTTTCATATAAATAAAACTGAAATACCAGTGAGCCTGATTTATTTCCTTTGTGTATTGGCATAGATTAATAGATTAATTTATGAATATTTTAAGTGGAAGAATTATGCTTCCACCCATGGGTAGGTTTTACTCATGTTTTGTGTAACTTGATGCATTTTAAGGAAAAAGTTTTTCTCTTCTGTTGTAAGATGTCTTCTTGTGGTCTTTCTGCACTTTTGTTTTATAACTTTAAGCATGGATTACTGAGAGTACTTAAGACGAAGTTTAAACTTAATTTCTGTCCTTAATGGAGTGTGTTGTTTGTTTGTTTGTTTTGCTAGGATTTCTGTTTTTCTTTGCTTGATTTTCTAAAACAAAGTAAAACAAAACAATATACCTTGAAGAAAGATACTTTCTACAATGAAGAAATAAATAAAAATGCTTGGTCTAGGAGCTTGAAGGAAAAACAACAAATACTGTAAGTTAAAAAGAGTAGAATGATCAGAATAGTGAAAATAGAGTCGGAGAATCGTAGAATTCCCTGAGTTGGAAGGGACACATGAGGATCATCTAGTCCAACTCATGGCACTACACAGGACCACACAACATCTGTGAGCATTACCCAGACACTTCTTGAACTCTGGTGGCTTAGTTTGGTGTCCAGTGCCCTGTGGAGGCTGTTCCAGTGTCCAAACTCCTTCCTAGTGAAGAGCCTTTCCCTAACACTCAACCTGAACCTATCCTGAACATTGTGACTGCATGGCTATGGGAAGCCTGATCCAAGTCATAGAAAGGAACTGTCAAACCAGGGCTTTTCAGCAACACATAAGCTTGATCCAGAGTTCCTACATATTGCTCTCTCCATCTACAATTTGTATTCCACTTGTACAAACTGAGAGCTGCAACATGCTTGCACTGAAATGTATAATGAGGTATTTTGAAAAATGCTTCAATTTTGAGCAGAAATTTTAATGGTAGGTGTGAACTGTGGAGTGTCTATAGTTATGTGGCAAAACTTAAGAATACAAATGAGTTCTTTTGCCCTATGTTTTTTCATGGAGTTTCCTGGACTCCCTGCATTCCACCTAGGAGCTGTGTGCATATGGCAAGCAGAATATCTGAGTTAGGTTGTGCTTTGCAATCCGAAAAGAGTGAGTAAGAAAAATGGCATTCTTCTGTTCCCCATAAAGCTTCCCCAAATAGAGATCTACATTCATTAGGGTCCAAGAGGCACCACTGCCATTCCCATCTTCCCACTTTGCTCTCTTCCTTTGCAATCTCTGATAGACATGTAGCTCATTATCACAGGCAGCCTTACACACTTTAAGCTGCTTCACCTCCCATCTCCTCTGCTCCTGTTCTCAGTGACTAAAGTTTGGTATTTTTTTTCTCCGTTACAGACTTCCTCCTACCTTCTTTCCTGTGGTGTCTCACCCATCTTTCTTTAGAGAGAGGAAAGATTTTTTGAATTATTATTTTTTTTCTAGCAACCAAGGAAAAAAATCGTATGTGTAGATTATAATGCTAGAATTCTTTCTATTCACTACTTCGTTCTCTTGTACACTGTAAGAACTAAACTAGGATATTATGAACCCATTAAATCATTTATAAATATTCACTGGGCCAATAAGTACATGGACTCTAGCTGTTTACTTTTCCCTTTCATGTTTGTTTTCCAGTTAGTCTGACAAACATCAATGCTAACAGGACTCTGTAAGAAATACAACATTATAGTGGAGATTATGAGGTTTCACATTTGGAAGCTGATCATAGTAGTAAAACTTAACTTGCCTTTAATCAGAAACTGATATTAACAAATATTCCTGAAAGCCAGAGTATAAAAGATCAACAATAAACTCTTTTTAACTCTTTTCAGAGTTAGATAAATTAATATTAGCATAAAATATTTGTTGCATAATTGCTCCAGAGCAAATAATTAGGAAATGCATGAAATCCATGTGTAGAAAGATTCAATAAAAGAGACTTTAATTTTTCATTTGATTAGTTATTAATAAAAGAAGTTATTTGCTTCCAAATTACAGCCTGTCCCTAACAGCTTTGAATTTGCTGTTTGATAAGAAGTTCTCATTATCATGCGCCATACTTGGAAGGGGTTGTATGCAATAGCAATTATTGATAAAGTCAGTAACTGAGCTAGCTCAAAATTTAAATCGTTGTGCTCTATTTATTAATTGCTAATTTTATCTGTGATGTAAAACCATGGAGGAGAGACTCATATATTATTTAAAAGATATTACAGCCTTTGTCATATCTTGTCCACTCTGTGGTTCTCTTTTACTCTGTTACAAAAGTGATGTAGAAGAACTGTTTCCAACACTGGTATTTGATGACTAACCTTAGATTACTCATTTTTCAGAAATAATAGCATTTGCAGGATGGTGCACATGTGCACCGTAGCCTACTTAAATTGTTATTTAAACACCTGATTGCACAGCAGAATGGTTTATTCGGTCTTGTGCCTTTCTGTGCTACATGTTGCCTTGGCTGCTCAGGGAGCCCCAGGCAGAATATCATGGCAGGGAAGGAGGAAAGTCAACCAATACTGAATTTTCTTAGTGCCACTTTCTGCCTCTGGTGTGGGACACGGAATGGCTGAAATGAGCTGCAGAGATCAGAATGATTACATTTCAGTTTCTGAGTGAATATTTTCTGACAACATACTGGACAGCAGAGAAGCACAGTCCTGCATGTACACTGTAGCCAAGGATATGTTTGCTCTAGGCTAATTTATCCACTTAAGAAAAAGAAGTTACCCTATGAAAAGCCCTTGCTGTTCTAACAAATTCTGGTATCTCAGCTAGCTTATTAAAAGCTAGAACAGATACCAGTGCTCTACCCCACAGGCTGCAATATTGATGTGTGCTTGAATGAGAAGCCTGAGGTTCATTTTGAATAAAGTGTATTTCTCTTCAATATTTCAATGAGATAAAGCTGCTGGGTCACATATAATGTAGAGAAGAGTGTGAGATTGGGAGTAAGACCATCTCCTTCAAAGGAGAGAGCGGGTCCCTCCTGCCCATCTGCATTGTCATGTATGACTCTAGGTGTGCTGGAACCTGCTCCCAGCCCTGTTAGCTTCTGTGAGATGATGAGGAGTGACCTGGGACAGCTGGGTCCAGGTACCCAGAAATTCAGCAGTTCATGGAACTGGAGCATTAACTCTTTAACTCCCAGTGTCTCATATGATGTTATGATGAGGATTACTGTTAACAAAAATCATAAAACCATGACAACCTGTTATCTTACTGCTCATGGATCCAAAACATATATTAGCAAGTATCTATCTAAAAGCTTGAGGGAGGTCAAAAGACTGTAAGCTTATCTGCTGCATCTGTGTGTGCGTAGATCAAAGCTGTCATCATACTTTACCTAATGTTGTTGATGCCCCATCTGTGGAGATTTCAAAAACAAGGCTGGATCAGGCCCTGGGCAACCTGATCTAGCTGTGGTGTCCCTGTTCATTGCAGGGGAGTTGTACTAGATGCTATCAGAGGTTTCTTCCAACTCTAAGGATTCTATGATTCTGTGATCATTGGAATTACTGTCATACTAGCTTTTGAAATTGAACTGAACTATTTATAATCTTCGTATTGCTACTTGATGTCTACTTCTATCTTAATGATTTGCCTTACATTTTAATAACTTATTTTGCATTTCTTATTTACTCATTGATTTATACAACATCTCTTGCAAATATAGCTAGGAGCTATCATTAAATATACGGTTTTTTCTTGGAACGATTAAGGATGGCCTCTGGGAACTGTTGGTAATCCATCCACAGGAGACAGCTTATGACAAGAATAGTTTGGGGTGACGTTTCTCTTTCATTACAAGGTGGTAGGTGTGTCAGTAGCATGCTCGTTTTCTTCATACAGACCTATCAGTGCAGTTACACAGGATGGTATGGCTCCTTTGCACACGGGCTACAGTAAACAGCTTGACACTGCCCTCTGACTTGGCTGCATTGCTGCTTGTTGAGCCCAGCCTCATAAACCCAACATATTAAGAACGTTGGCTGCCATATCACAATAGTCAATATGTTCTTGCTATGCTCAGATCATTTCTGGCTTGAGACGTTGATAAATTCAGCAAGTTGTAAAGATGTGGCAAAGGTATATCCTGGACAGAATTTCAGTAAACCTGAAAAATAAGGGGGAATTGAGCCTACGGGAAGAGTACACTGAAACAATGCATTTAAAGGCAATGATTGTTCTCACAAACTACCACCTTCTATGATGTCCCTGGTAAGTAGCTCCAAGTCAATACCATTGTGTGCTTTGAAGTCTGAAATGGAAATTTAGACTTTAGGGCTAGTTGTGTTACCTAAGAAAATTGATTCCTTGCACTTATCCCTGTGGCATTGTCTAAGCACTGGACGACAGTGAGCCATCATATTGTACAGATCCTGAACTTCCCAAATACTTGCCATGAGCAATGCCAAGTAGATTACATTTGAAAAATCTCATCTAAAATCTACTGGAATGCATTTTAGCTGACATGAGCAAGAGTAATATTGCTAAACAACACTGAGAAAGTGTGGTTCGTACATTAATTTCAGACAATATATACATTATTTTAAAAGCCTTCCAGTCCCAGAAAAGAAGATTACAGGGGAATTTATTCAGCACTAAGATGAATGATTTTGCTTTTTCTCCTTTTGGCATCCAATTAAAAGGATATGTGACAAAGCAGTAAGTTAACTAGCACTGAAATGATATATGCTAAATTAGTATAGGGGCCAGGTAGGTGGGATCTACGTAATTACCAGTTTCCAGGTATACACTAAGATCATTGGGATGTTGATTTACAAAAGAGAAGTGAACAATTCCTTCCTTTCAGGAGATAAGAGAAGGCCACAAGGGTTGGAGAAGACAAGTTTGAATTTCATTTTTGAAAATCATTGCTTTTGCACAGAAGGCACTGGGTTCTTGAATTGATGTGGGGAATATTTCAGCCTCACTTTGATTCATGATGAGTCTTTTTAGTATTGCCTTGAGAATGGTAGGCTGAAAAAAAATCCCAAATGACTGTCCTCTACTGTCTCTGGTCAATGCTTGGGTTGTAATTTAGTGTTCAACATCCCTCTAGTCAATTCTGGTGCAGGAGTGTCCATTTACATTCCTGCCTTTCAGGACTGCATTCCTCATGGCAATCTGCTCTTTGTTAGTGAGTTGCTGAGTTCTTTGGTCTAGCATTTCATCACAGGGCTGGTTATCAAGTTTCAGGCTTTCCCAGATACAGATTCAATTCTTTTCTGGTCTATTCTTTTCACCTTTATCTATAAATCTTGGCTATTTCCTCTCAAGGTTAGGCTATTTCAGGCTCCAGACTGAATATCGAGAGGTGACTCAGCTTTAGAGTTACGCATAGAAATCCACCATCCATTTTTTTTGCAGCTATCTGGGAGGAAAGCAGGGGTATGAATCACATTTCCAGGGAGTGAATGTGGAGATGAAATTCAATTTTGATTAACCTTCCCTGTACATTTAAGGAGCCGTTTTCCTTTGACATCATGCACTGAAGTGGTAGCTTTATATGCGATGTTGACTAGTTTAATTTCTATAGGAGTAAGTAGTTTACTAATTGTTTATTAACTTAAAACATTATTTGGATTGAAGTTTATATACCTAGTGATACAGTTGTTGCTGATTTATGATGTATCAATAAATGCATCAGTACTTCCTAATGTGGTTCTGTCAGTTATATTCAGCCTCAGTTCTTAGCTTCAGCACTTTCTCCATAAAATGTTTGGTTCCTGTCAGAAAGCAAAGGGAATGATAAGTACACCTTACTACTACTGAATTTCCAAAAAGAACATGGAATATGGCAGTCTGTTCAGGGCACCTGGAGGACAGACAGCCTACTTGGCTCAGGTGCTTGTTGCTCTCTAAAAGCAGAGAGAACTCAAGAGTCTTCAAAAACATATCCAGTCTGCTTAAATTAAATATCAGACTTTTTCCTTTTGAGTAACAGAGGACCAAGAGGAAAAGTTAATCCAAACAAATTCTGAAAATGAGGTGTGTGAGTGGTCCTGAGTGAGATCTAAACACAAGATACTGAGGTGAAAAGAAGGCATAACATTTGTTGCTGCCCTATTGCCATGATGTTGCTGTTTTGATTTCATCTAGATTTTATGCCTTTTAGAGATTATTAAACAGAGTTCAAGGAGGGATTTAGTCATGGCTTAAATGAGTCACAATAGATTTTTAGGCTGGACATAGCTACCACCTTATCAGAATACATCTTTTGAGTAAGTGTGAATGTAAAGATGAAGACAACTTCCATTCTAAACCAGGATATAATAATGAATTTATGCATCTAAATGCTTTAGCAGCCCTCAAGAACTTTCAGAACTAGTACAATGAATGACTTTTTGAGTTTTTAGATAGGTTTTAGCTGTCAGATTATGTCCAAGACCACCTGGCATTTGGTAGAATTTGTTTAAACTTGCTTTTATTGTAGTTGTTTTTGTAGTGTCTTCTAATTCCAGTGTCTAAATCATGATGCTGAGCTAAAGGTATGTAAGAACTTGTGATCTTGCAGGTTAAATAACTTGCTCTTTTTCACACTGGTGTGTGCTTATGGCAAAGCAGAGAGTAAAAATAAATCATATGGCCCACAGGATTTTGCCCAAATGAGTGAACTCCTCCCATGCAAAGGACAGCAAGTAAATTCTGCAGCACTAAGATTTTTCAAATGTAATCTCTCCTTTTCTTCCTGCAATTAAAGAACCTTCTTTCAGTAGTTTTTTTCTGTGTCCTATTTCTGCAGCTGGACCTTTCGACATGCTACCTACATAGCTCTGAATTCTGTTTCAGGCATAAAACTGTCAGGATCTTCTTCAGAAAACTTGGCTAGAAGGCATAAATTTCCTTCCGCTCTCATGCCCTTCACCTTGAACTTGTTTTGTGTGGAGATTGTACAGTAGCTGGAAAAAAAATCCTATAGTAGAATAAGGAGTAAGGCAGTGCAAGATTCTTCCTATGTGTAAGATGATGACATTGCAGGCTGTTCAGGGTGCCACTTGGCTACTTTTGAGAGATAGGACTTAAAGTCATGTAAAACTATACATTAGAATTTTGAGGTTATTTTAGCAGAGATATGAAGAAGTTGTTATGTTTTATTCTAGTGGAAAGTCTGGAGAATTATTAGTGAATGGCATCACATTAATTCTGTCATTTCACTAAGGATATAGATAAAATATCAAGCTAAAATCTTGATTGGTATTTATTTTTTCTAGAATAATGGGGTGCTAGACTTGAGATATGCTGAGAGGTTTGTGAGAAAGGTCAGGTTCGGTTCCTACCATCAAGTAAACAGTTTGTGATAGAGGAAGACACAAATTCACATGGGAAAAAATACTTTGGGAAACGCTGTAGGTGGTAGAGCACAAAACTGAACACTGTCGGTGGTAAGGCACAAAGAGTCAATGAGCATGAAGATGCGTTTGCTCAGATTATGGAAATCAAATATTTCAGATCAGTGTCTAAAAATGACTTTAAAATATTAACTGCTCTTACTTTTTGTCATCCAAGACTTTCAAACTGAAGACTCATATAGCATGTCCTTACTGAAAGGTAAGGTGTACTTGCAGTGCAACTACAATACAGCAAGGACTGGAAGTTGTAGTAAGAATGTTGACGTCCTGAGAGGGATTACTGGGAGCAATACCATAAATACCAGTTTGCAGATGAGTAAACTGTGGGGAAGACCTGTTTACCACCCCTGTCAAGATGAGCAATCCTGAGAGCTGTGGATCCCAATGTAGGCTTTTACTTCTGTCATCTTGAGTTCTAGCACAGAGAAATAACATTCTAATTTGTGCTATTTGCTATGCAATAATGAATAAACAAATCATCCTTGTAGTAGAAGAAACCAGGAAATGAAACGTAAATTGTGATCTGTTTTGGTCTCAGATTTTTCCGGGTTTTAATAATACAAAAAAGGATTTATCTATTCAAGCTGTTTAGGGAAATATAAAGGCATAAAATGCTTTATGCATACACTTCAATTTTCATTCTGGTTTTAACATTTAGCATTGAATTTTGTGCTAATTATCTGAAAAAAAAAAAATCAGAGATGAAGTTAGATCTATAAGATCAATGATAATAGGAATACGTTACCATAGACACATCTGTTCAGTATGACACCAGAATACGGCTGCATAAAGAAAATAACTAAAGAAGTTTAATTTCACAATGCACTGAAATTATGCACTTGTGAAAAATTAATTATAGCTCTTTCACTGAAGCGGTGGTCCTGTGATGTTGATTCTAAAATATTCAACAAGCTATTTCAGTGCAGAGTGCTGTCAAATGACAGAAAAACTAATATATCAGGAAGTACTGAGAGATGTATAAAAGTTTTAATTATAGCAAGTGGCCAACATTTCTGAGCTTAGTTTGAGCACGGCTTAATTTTGAGTTTTACAGTTTCATTTATAGCTTCAGAATTTCTGCACGTCTTACAAAAATCCATCTTGTAAATTGGCATGAAATTCTACTATTTATAGAAAACAGGGGAAGAAGTAGAGAACAATGTAAAGCTAAAGTATGAGATGACAGCTTTCTGGTGCAGACAGTAACAACTAGAGAGTTGCAAACTTTCTCACATTATTGCAGCCTTGTGCCTTTTTTGGTGTGAATTAACAAGGAGGAATTTGGGCCAGAAGGCCTGGGCTGTCATCTAGCCTAGTTCCCAAGTCAGAACTCCTCAGAAATCAGTAGGCAGCAATCATCTGCCCATTTGGTGCATTTTGTGGTTCAGCTTGCTTTTCCAAGAAAATTATGTACAAAAGCAACATCCATTAATAAGCAGATTTCCAAAACAGTGTTCAGAAAGATTCATTTTTTTATCATTAAAAAGGTTAAACACGCATGCCAACCATGAAACTTTAATTCTCTCTACCTTTTCACATGATAGGTTTGATGAGGAACCAAGGGTCATCAAAGGTTGTGAGATGAACTACATTCCTGTGTTGGTTTGGTGGTGGATGAAAAAAAGCACTTCCTATGGTGTATGGTTCTTTGATTTAGTTATTTCCCTCATTTCTCTCTCTCTTCAGTCTCAGAGGGGAAAAAAAAAAAAAAGAAAACACAGCTGTATTGAATCTCTCCAGTACACAAAAGATTAACCCAAATGGGATCTTTTATTTTCTGAATATGAGTCCACTCTCACAACAGATCCTGTCTATCTTCCTCTTTACCTATAAGAGAAAAATCTTACAGTCCACTTTGGTTTGTTGTGCTGAATCACTAAATCTTGGTGGCCCTTCCTCAATTCCAGATGACAAGCATAAGCAGGAATAACTTCTCTTCACCTGCCCTTCAAATATACTTTCACTAGAGACCAACACAATATATAATTGGAGCCAGGACCAAACTCCCTGACTTTCTGAGAAATTACTTCTGATTTATATGCTTTCCATAATTTTTGCAGTATTTTTGCAGTCACGGAATGATAGAATCATGTCCACCATGACCACAAAACCATATCTCTCAGTGCCACATATCCATGGTTCTTGACCAGGAACAGTGTCTGTACCACCTCCCTGGGCAGCCTATGCCAATGCCTCACCACTCTTTCTCAGAAGAGGCTTTTCCTAATATCTAACCTGAATCTCCTCTGGTGCAACTTAAAGCCATAAGCGTGGTTTACACATAATCTCAATATTGAAGCATGTGTATTAATATTCACTCACTTTGTACCACAAAGAGAATGAATAAAGTTAATTGAAATTAGTAAAAGGATATTGCTTTCAGTAGAGTAAAAATTTAACGCATGTTTTATTTCAATTTTATATATTATTTTGTCCAAATTCTCATATTTTATAGGAATGTAGATCTTTATGACACTTCTGGAGTTTAAAAGATTGCTTCTACTATGATTGGCAGTAGACTCTGTCTTTGTTTTCCTGAGAGATTTGATGTTACTTTTGGTTAATGTGCAAAATGAGGCATGCTAAAAGTTCCTTGGGTCAAGGGGAGTGTAATTTGTAAAACTGGTTAGCTTAAGTATTAAGGGAACAGAAAATTTTCCTCTTAGATAAATATGGCTCTAGTCAATTGATATTCTGCTGTCAGCATGCATGTCTCATTCAGTCTTGTCCTCCATGTAAAAGAGATATTGACCCTGTGTACTACTCTGAGAGAATAATTTTGCATATACATGTATTAACTAAATGTTTATAGACAGCCCCATATCCACAGAGATTGACAGAGCTTCTAGCTTCTATAAATGGTTAAAGAGAAACAGAACTAAAGTCAGTTAGCTTGTGAAATATCATCAGATTATAGCAGTAATTTGCATTTTGTAAGCTATTTCAACTGAATACATTCTCCAAATTTGTCTGTTCTTCTCTTCATGTGACTCAAAGGAATACTGAAGTGAGAAGAAGACATCACTAGAAGAAATTTCTAAGGGTTGGTATTTTAAAAGGAAATTGACTACTTGGAAATAATAGATTCAGATAAATAATATCAGTGCAAAAAATTCTTTAAGTACTTGGAAATAATTGTCTTGCTTAGCTAATATCAGTGCAAACGTTTATTTATTTTGTTTTTTCTTTTTTCTTATTTCAGTAATGTAGCTTGTTGAAAATGTTTTGTGGGTTGAGCTAAAATTTTTGGTGATAAAAATTTGAAGTGAAACATTTTACAGGTTTGCCCAGAGAGGTTGTGAATGCTCTCTCTGTGGGGACGGTCAAGGCCAGGCTGGATGGAGCTTTGAGTAACCTCATCTAGTGGGAGGTGTCCCTGCCTATAGCAGGGGGTTGGAATTAGGTCCCTTCCCTTAAAGGTCCCCTCCAACCCAAACCATTCTGTGATTCTATGATACTATGATTTTGGCTTACTTGACTCATTTTGGTGATTAAATCCTTTAGTTTGGTGTTGTTCATTTATATTTGTTTTATAGCATGAAACTAGTATATATATTAACGTTCTACATAGAATTGTTTGTATAGTCAGAATTTTTCTTTGTGGATGTTGATGGTCATGTCCGTGGGCATTGTCAAATTTTGGCTTTCAATGCTAAATTCTCTGCAACTCAAGTCATCAAAGAATTTGGTGTCCAGAAGACAGTAATTGTTCTTTGTCTAAGGCATTTGCTGTAATGTGTTTCTTTGAACACAGAGCAACAAAACTGTGGCAATAGTGGTTTGGTCAGTACCTGTTGTGTGTTACTACAGCATGAAAATAAAAAAGCTGTTTTTCAGTGATTCCACGGGTTGGAAACTAACTGCTGAGCATCAGTTTCCAGATACAGTGACTGAGTTGCTCAAAATTAACAGTAGTTACAAAAACATTGTCTGATTGGGTGGGCATGATCTAGATGATGTATTACTTGCAGCTCAAGAGTAATTTTGTTTTAGAAATCTTGCTTCATGTCACTAGGGAAGAGGATGTCTTTCACCTTATTTTAGTAATTTAGAAATAATATTGCAATTGGTGTGTAGGAGGAATGGGAGAATGCAGCAGAAGGAGAGGGAAAGAATAACCACAAGCAGTGCTCTTTTCATTATACTTGTGAAAATTAACCTCTTAATGGTTCCAAAAAGTTGATTGCTTTATGCAAATTTACATGTATGTATATGTAAGTATGTATGTATATATCTCAGTTTTTATGCATGTATATATACCATTTTTAGCGCTGCCTGAGTTTTAAAACTCATTCTGAATACTTAGTGGGGGATAAATAAAATTGCATCACATTTGCTGTAAGACAGCTATAGCAGAGTAGTACAAGTTTACAAATGTCCAAAGGTGGTGGAGAAGGGAATCTTTTTTTCAAGGCTCTGGAGTTCCTGGATGCCATACTTAATGGAAGTGTAATTTACAGGCATCAGCAGTGATAGAAGAGTAATGAACAGAAAAGCTGAACTGAAGACAGAACTAAACTGTGCTGTTTTTGAGAAAGACACATGCCTTGAGAATTTTCTTTAATTTCTATTTAAAAAGTGAAACAGCTCTGTATGGACAAGTGGAAGAGAAATACAGCTGAACATATTTTGATTTGATGCCAAAAAGAGGAGCAGAGATAAGAAATGGAATCATTAGTAAAACTCTAAAAGAAAAGTCAGTCATGGGAGTTTGTTTGCTGATGCTATTGTTCCTACTAAGATAAATTTTTAAGTCTTAGTCTGGGGATAATTTTTAAGATTTAGATAATTCCAGAGGAAAAAATTTTGAAGTATCTAGGTTGGCAGAGTGTGTTCAGCTCCCAGCTGAGATACATATACAGCATACATCATTGACTTTCATAGAGACAAGTTGCTGACAGACATTTTTATAACATTATGTGATTCATAGGTAATATGGATACCTGATTCAAGCATGCTTTTCTTGAATTCCATAGGAATTGACAATTTGTATTTGTAAAAACTCTAATTAGCTCTATATGCATATAATTACACCGACAGAATTAGTCTGCATCTCTAAATGAATTCTCTCCACTAAGATTTTTTTCCTTCTTCATAAGGAAATAATAACTTTCTTCATATAATATACTTATTTTACATATTATTTTCTCTTTTGAAGTAAGATAAGTATTAGATTAGTTATAGTCATAGAATCATAGAACAGTTTGTGTTGGAAGGTACCTTTAAGATCATCTATTTCATAGGTTCATAGGTTCATTTCCAACCTCCCTGCTATAGGCAGAGACACCTCCCACTAGACCAGGTTGCTCACAGCCCCAATACAGCCTGGCCTTGAATGCTTCTAGGGAGGGGGCATTCACAACCTCTCTGGGCAACTTGTAACAGTGTCACAATAATGAATTTCTTCCTAATATCTAGTCCAAATCTACCCTCTTCCAGCTTAAAGCCATTTCCCCTCATCCTGTCACTATCTGCCCTTTTAAAATGTCCCTCCCCAGCTTTCTTTTAGGCCCCCTTCAGGTACTGAAAGGCTACTGTAAGGTCCCCCAGAGCCTTCTCATCTCCAAACTGAAAAGCTCCAGCTCTCTCAGCCTGTCCCCATAGGGGAAATGCTGCAGCGCTCTGATCATCTTCCTGGTCCTCCTTTGGACCAGCTCCTAGAGCTCCGTGTCCTTCTTGTGTCGAGGACTTCAGAACTGGATGCAGTACTTCAGGTGGGGTCTCATGAGAGCAGAGTAGAGGGCCAGAATCACCTCCCTTGACTTTCCAGTCACACTTTTCTTGATGCAACCCAGCATAAATTCGACCTTTTGGGCTGCAAGCACACACTACCAGCTCATGGTGAGTCTTTCATCTACCAGCATCCCCAAAAGTTACATTATTAGAACAACTGCATTACATATTTATTGTTTATTGAGCCCAATATTTTGCTTTTGATTTCTAAGGCTACTTTTTCAGAAACTATAGAATCTTGAATCTTGATTTAAAATTGTTAAAAAATAGAAAACAAGAACTGTTTAAACACATTTTCAAAATAAGGCATTTATCTCTTTGATCAGAATTTTAGCTGTGGTTTATTTATATATTTAGCTAATAACTGCTGTCAAATCAATGAATAGGAATACTTACAGCATGGCTAGTGTATATGAAAGCTGTAACCATCATTGCACTCTCCAGGTATTGTGAAGTCTGTTACTATGATGTGTAATGAAAATACTGGCTATACCGATAAAGTCTAAAAGTATGTTTTCATGAAAACATAGGTTACTTGCAGTATTACAAAATTTTATATCATATTTTTCAATCTTACAATAGGTTTCCTTCCAACAGTTTCCTCCACTAAAATAACAATACAGAAAACAAAATCTTAGGTGTTTTGACAAATGCAGGTCTTTATCAAGTACAGTATAAAATGAAGTTGTTGTTATGGAAATTTACTGAACTTTATTTACTTATTTTTTCATACAATGATTTCCTGGACAAAAACTGTTGGAGGTTTATTTTTAAGAACTGCAATAAATGCTGTTGAACTTTGGAGATTCGTTCCTCCTTCATTCATGCTGTTACCATGGAAATGTGCATTTTATGCTTAAATGAATTAGCTTAGTTCATAAATTACAGTTCATAAATTATAAAAGTAAAATGTTAATTCATAATTGGGAGGATGATAGCAAATAATGAGAAGAGAAACATAATTTTCCCCAACTTTCATTTTCCCTAAGTTTTCCAAACAATCATTATATATATACATTTTTGTAAGGGGAAAAAAAAACATAGGCCTCTAATCATCTTAGCATTTCACCTTGTCTTTACCTCTATCCACACAGACATTCTTAGCATTGTATATCAGTTGTAAAAGCCATCCACCATGTAGATTAATTTCTGTAGGAAGTAGCAGTGAAGAGTTTCCCTTTCCTATTTTGCTCTTGGTATCCTGTCTCACACTCTTTCACTTTTCAGACATGCATATTCCTATATACTTGTGAATTTCTATACCATATAGAATAAGTGGGAATCCATCTACATACAGTGCAATCAAGGTGACAGTCTTACTCTAGAAAGGAGAAAGTTTAAAAAGAAAAAATACCTAGACGACAAGGTTTAATATATATTTCCTCTTGCTGTACTTTACAGCTGTAGACCTCAGGGCTTCATATCTTTCCTATCCTTTCACTGGTCTTCATGAGACCTCTCAGTAGCTGGAAATATAAAAAAATATTCAAGACAGAGCAGTCAATTTTTGTCTAAATTGATCTCAATTGGAAAAAAGGCAGTGCTTTCCTGTTGATTTTCAAGGAAATATTTGCATAACAAGAATAAAAGGCCATTTAAAGCAAGTATATGACGCTTAGAAAATGTGGGATAGATGAATGGACTGTCAGGTGGATTGAGAATTAGCTGACTGGCAGAGCTCAAAGGTTGTCATCAGCAGCAGAGTCTGGTTGGAGGCCTGTAACTAGTAGTGTTCCCCAGGGGTCAGTGCTGGGTTGGATGTTGTTCAACATCCTTATCAATGACCTGGATTAAGGGGATGGAGTCCAGCCTCTGCAGGTTTGCTTATGATACAAAGAAGGGAGGATGGGCTGGCACACCAGAAGGCTGTTCTACCTGTGAACAAGAGCTGGACAGACTGGAGAGTTGGGCAGGGAAAAACCTGATGAGGGTCAAAAAGATTAAGAAGAGGGTCTTGCATCTGGGGAGGAATAACTGCATGTATCAGTACAGGTTAGGGGATGACCTGCTGGAGGCGAGCTCTGCAGAGAAGGACCTGCTGGTTCAGGTGGACAACAGGTTAGCCATGAGCCATTGGTGTGCCCTTATGTCCTAGAAGTTCAACGGTATCCTGGGGTGAATTAAAAAGAGCTTGGTCAGCAGGCTGAGGAAGGTGATCTTCCCCTTCTATTCTGCCCTGTTGCGGCCACATTTAGACTACTGTTTCCAGTTCTGTGCTCCCCAGTTCAAAAAAAGACAGGGATCTCCTAAAAGGAGTCCAGCAGAGAGCCACAACAATAATAAAGGGCCTGAAGTATCTCTTGTATAATGTAAGGCTGAGTAACCTGGATATGTTCAGCCTTGGGAAAAGAAGACTGAGAGTGAACCATTCTTCATAAATGTTTATAAATATCTAAAGTGAAGAGAGAGGCAAATGGATAAGGCCAGGCTCTTCTTGGTGGTGTGTAGCAATAGGACAAAAAGTAATGACCTAAAACTTGAACATATGATGTTCTGTACTAACATGTGGAAGAACTTCTATATGGTAAAGGTGACAACACTGGAAAAGGTTACCCAGAGAGGTTGTGGAGTCTCCTTCTATGGAGATATTCAAGATGTGGCTGAACACCTGCCTGTGCAGCCTTTTGTAGGGTACCTGCTTTAGCAGGGGGTTGGACTCAATCTCTTGAGGTCCCTTCCAACCCCTGCAACTCTGTGATTACGTGATTGTCCTTCCTTGATGTGAGTTTTTGAAGGATGGGTTATACAGACATTTGCCAAGAACAGTCTAGGTTCTGTGGAGATGTGTTAGTCATCAATTTGAACAAAGTACAGGAAATTCAACTGCAGATCCTCAGTTACGGGGTCAGGTCTTCTCCATCAGCTGGTAAGATGAGGCACTGGATAAACCTGATCCACAGGTTATAGGCACAAAAGAGGAAAAATCATAGAATGTCCCAAGTTTGTAGGGACCCACAAGGATCACTGAGTCTAACCTCTGAATCCACACAGGACCACTCCAAATCCAAACCCTATGTCTGAGAGCACTGTCCAAATGCTGATTGCACTCCTGCAGCTCAGGGCTGTGCCCACTCTCCTGGGCAGCCTGTTCCATGCCCACCTCCTTCTGTTAAAGAGCCTTTCCCTCACCCCTACCTTCCCTGGATGTAGCTCCATGCTATTCCCTCGAGCCCTATTGCTGTCACAGAGAGCAGAGCTCAGCACTGTCCCTGGGACTTTGAGTAACCCAAGATGTTTTATGAAACTTTCCAGTTCCTTCCTTCTGAACCTGTTTTTTTGTTTTGTTTTGTTTTGTTTGTTTGTTTTGTTTTTATTTTGCAGTCTTTGGTTTTAGGGTCACTGGGAACAATGAAGAGACGCTTACTGAGAAAGACACAAAGAAGTCACAATCAGTTTTTACTTATCATTTGGCCATGTACTTTCTTCAAATTTGCTTATTACAAATAGTTTCATAGTTCTATTTTGAAATAGTAACTACAATGGCTTTGATTATTATAATATATATATATATATTTAATATCAAGAAGGAACATTTTCTTTTATGTTATTCCACATTTCACATCAAAATCTTCTTCTGTGCAACCATAGGACAGAAAGCAGAAGGCTAGAACATTAAGAAGAAAAGTATTAAATGCTCAGGAATTAGAGAGTTGTATTAGCAAGATTTTGCAGGAAAAAAGAAACAGAACATTTTCGGGGAAACCAGTTAAATGAGCCCAGGGGAAGGACTTTGCTGTTTACTGGCCTGGAAGTGAAGAAGAAAATTTGACTCAGCAACTTTTCTTTCAGAATGCCAGGGTGCCAGAGAGATGTTTACAATACTGGCAAGGAGAATTTGCAAATAACCTCTTCAGCCTCTTTCGTTTCTCTTTCTGAAAGTCTGAAGATTTACTAAGCTCAAATTGCTGATTTAGTTCTGTGTCTGTTACATTTCACTAGATTTACTGTTGCATTTATAAAGGAAACCCTAAGGAAATGTTCTTGCAAGTTGTAGCTTTTTATCCAGAGTCTCGTTTCTTTAGGTATTTCCAGGTGCCCCACAGACTCAATCCACTCTTTAGGAGTCAGCTGTATTTTTCCATTTTAAACCACTGACTCTACAGCACCCAGGACCTGTGATCTGTATCAGTGCTTTCTTCACTATCCCAGTCTCAAGACATGGAGATTTTCAGTGTAATGAACTTCCTGTAGCTGTGTAAAATCGCATTTTCATGACAATTTAAAATCTTAGAAATGGGGAAAGGAGTAAAATCCTTCCGGTTTAAAGTTAATGTGCTGAAATCAATGCATTTGATCAATACAGGGCTAGAGTCCTGTATGGGTGGTATAACTGAGTGTGAAAAGCCAGGGTGTGATGGAGCATGACTGTAGCCATGCTGCCATGGCTGCACCAGCATCACTGCAAAGAGAGAGAAATGTACCCATGGCTGACAAAAGAAGAACAGGACTGTCATTTCTCCCTCTTCCTCTCTCCATTCAGAGAGTAATATACCCTTCTCACTTCTTACACTTTATTTTTCTGTCTTTTTTCTAGCTCATCTCTACTTTTCCCATGGATAGTGGAGTGCAGTCACAAGATCTTTCTTATTGCAGGATGATTTTCAAAAGCATTTTGTAATGTTTACCAACAGATGTTTTGCTTAAGTGTAGTAAAGCACTTCGCACTGTGGTGCAGACACTGGAGAGCATCACTTTCTTCAGCATGTTTTTAGTGTACTGCTCTATTGTTCTTCTCCTTTAAAATATCCCTGTTTCCACGATGCCTGGGAACAACCTCAAAAATGATTAGACTGCCAAAGATGAAAATATTACTCTCCAGTACAGTTTGTTTTTCTGTGACATTTTCCACGTACTGTCTTCGTCCTTGAATAACACTGTAGCACAATGGGGATCCTTGGCCACAGCATCAGCATATAATGGCAACATGCCATCTCTACTACTAGTAGTACTACAGCTAGTACTACTGCTGCTATTACTACTACTACTAAATCCTATCACACTTTTTTGGGCAGTGATAGTGCTGTTTCACTCTGCTACTGATAAATTGCAGCCATAGGCCTGTCCCCTCCTCACTTGCCTTCATGTCCTCCTGCGATCAAGACCCAACAGGACAACACAGGCCTTCTCCTCTCTTTGAAGCCCCACAGACAACCAGGATTCCCTTGCAAGTGTTTAGTTTTGCCATCCTTTGGCAGAGGAGCATAAAGTAAGGTGAAATCTAATAACTCAAGATAAAGGCTCCAGCAGTTTCTGTCATCTAAGAATATTGAGGTCATGAGTTCTTTCTTTTTAAAGAGGGTCTGTAGTGTGGCACTTTTGGACTACTGTCTCGCTAGTGTTTTCATGCCTGACCTATATTTTCTTTTTAATGCAGTAACCTCTTTCATTCATAGGGTTCTTTCCTGTGGTCTCCAGTTCAAAGAGGCCCTGAGCACCTGAAATGCTCTGCTATTTCTGGCATGTCTGGCAGGCTCAGACAAGGTTTTTCCTATCTCATTGTTAACTCCAGCGTGTTAAAGGCGGCAAATATCACCAATACGCAATGCTTTTGACCTGCTAGTAGTCATAATAAAATACTGTTCATTCCTTGATGAGAACGCTGCCTTTAAACATTGGACTGCTTCAATACTCAATGTTTTGGCAGGGGTGAACAAATCCTGCAGGGCTCTGCTTGTGTAGATTACCTGAAGTAGCCCCCGTTAAATGTGTTAAGTTGGTCTGCTATCAAAGTAATGCCTTGCTGGCTTGTACTGAGGTTTCAATTTTCCATCAAATTCTCAAATGCCCCACGGTTATTATAGGAGGCATGGCTGGGAGTCTTCCCTTTTCACTGGTACAGTGTCACAAGGGCCAGGCTCTGTAATTTCCTAGATAACTTTTCCTCCCAGACAGTTAGGAGTCATGTGAGATTATCCTGAGTGAAGACTCTGGGACTGCATTAACTCTTGTTTTCCTAAATGTATCTGAGGTCCTTTATGCAGGTTATCGCTTGGGAGTCATATAGTTACACAGCTCTACTTTTTCTTTGTCAGATCCCCATTTTCCTCACACTGGGTTTGTTTGCCTAAATACAAAAACATCAACTTTTTAGAATCAAGAGGTAGAAAGTTATTTTGCTGACTGAAACCTTGTATAATTCCTTTGGCAGAAAGGAGACTTGAATTTGATTTTCATATGCTGCCACATGTTTGCCTGAGCCTTGCCTTGCTGTTTGGGACTGTGCATCTATTCATCTTTGCTTTTTGAATTGCATTTCTCCAGTGGATCACAATTCCCCAAGATCTGTGATATTTTTTTTTCCAATGACTTAGATGCTATATTTTAATAATTTATGTGCTGTTCAGCATAATACATCCTGATCTTTTTCTCTTCACTTGAAGTCTGTCAGAAAAACCCATCAATTAATTCTTTCATGACTTTGCTGAGCAATATATTGCTCATTGGGTGGATTATGAACTCTCATAACTTTGGGATATCCCAGTTTTTTGAACTATGGCATATAGACCCCAGTTTAATTGCTAATAGAAGATGCAGAATTAGATTTAAGAAGAGGGTTTGTCTCTTTTGTTCTGGAAGTCATTGCTTGTGCCAAAGACAGTTGTGATTGCTAATTACTTAATTTGTATGACAGATGGAGCTGAGGATCAAATTAAGTAGCTGACTTAGAATACATCATAGAGCAGTATCTAGCTCTAAACACGACTGCTTTTTTCATTCCTAAAAAAAGGCACAAACAATGTCAGGCTAAAAATAGCAATTCGCTTGGAGTTGACGACAGTTTCTGAGAGCTTGTCTTTAGGAAGATGTTGGAAAAAACCCTGCCGTCTCTCCCCTCCCCCTGCTTTTCTTCTCTCAGTGCACATCCTTCTGTTTAAGCTTCTTCACCTTGTTGCCCACAAAAGATACCCACCGACTTTGATAGGACTTCAGTATTTCTGCAGGGTTCCAGGGGGTTTACGTAAAGGATTATTTAAAGAAATCCTAAAAGTCACTGCAGATATTTCTATTAAGTTACGCTTATCCTACACAAATTGCTCTGTGCTGATGGAGAAGGAGGTAGCAAAGCCTTTTCCACTCTCTGCCTCCCACAGTATCTGCTGCGGTGAAAAAAAGAAAAAAAAAAAAAAGAAAGCAGAAGCTCTTCTTGGATTTTATTCCTGAAGGCTGCTTCATAATTCAGTATGAATATTGGTGGTTCCCAGTGCTGTAAACAAAGAGTTGAGTCCCTGCATTCCAGTAAACAATCAGTTAACGTGCAGCATCCCAGCAGCTGACAGGAGTAAGAGAAGAGGTTTGATCTTATTTTTGTGCATGTGAATTAAAGCTTTGCCTTCTGGCTAGGTTCTGAGTTCCCTCCTTCTGGAAGATATCTCAGCATTTTAAATTCAGAATATGCAGTTACAAATGTGAGGGCACAGCCATCTCCAGGATTTTTCTGCTTTGATTTTAATTTTTCCGCTGTGTTTCTAATCCCGGAAAGCAAGGCAGTGGTTTGAAACCGATGTCCAGAGTCTCAGCTAAGAGCACAATGCGTTTCAGGATCTTCAGAAGTAGTCCGCTGCATTTTTATTAAATGAGAGTGAAGGAGTAGGTGGGACTTTTTATTTAAAAATAGATTAGCACAGGGGACTGAACTTGCATTTGAGGAAACGTTAATAAGGCAGCCAGCCATTGTCCTTAATCAGAGACGGTATTTGTAAGTAGAACATGTTGAATCTGTCATGATTGATGACGTTGTCTTTCTTAAAAGGGATGCTGCATCTTTAACAAGACCAGGCAGAAACAGTGCAGAATCTACAGTAAATTTGAGAATTGGCAGAGAAACCTTTCTTCATTTCCCGTGTATAACGTTTGTAAAATATTGAAAAGAAGACATCAAAGCCAGGGGGAAATATAAGTAACTTGCTGCTTACATTCTAATTCCTCACCTTTCCCCTCTGGGTGAGTTCCCCCTCCTTTTTCCCCCCTGAATTTAAAATGCTGGAAGGAAAAGCAACTGAGGTCCAAGTTTCAGCTGCTGAATTCTCTGCTAATTGAAATTACTGGGCATCTTGCTATATATAGTCGACGGAGAGCTATGTAGCTTTCACTCAGTGCCTTCAAGACATGTCTTTTTGTAGTCAGAAAAACAGAGATCAATGCATTTTCAAACTGACAGAGGGAACGGATGCTCCTTAGTAGCACATGCTCGGGATCGTGTGTGTACCGTTTGTGCAGAGCAGAGACGCTGAATACTGGTCCATATGCTCCTTGTTTACTGCAATGTTTTTTGCATGTTACTGTGCACTCCGGACTAATGTGAAGGTAAGAGGAGACGAGACAACAATTTGGCAGGAATGTACATGTAAAACCAGCTGCAGAAAATGTCTACCTTGTGTTGCTGAGTACTTTGGAATTGCTGGCTGAACAAGCATATTATTACAGGTGGTTGTGGAGGCTTTGTTTTATCGTTGTCTGTATTGCTAAAGCATAGAAGCATGTTTTAATTTTGCAGCATAGTGACCTTCAGTTTTTAACTGCTTGCTGCTCAGGTTCTAGGCTTGTATATCTTATAAACATGTTTTGCTACTGTCCAGGTAGGCCAGAGACAAGAAGCCAAAGGCTGTTTGTGCAAAGCTACATAGCTTTATATAGGATAAGAATTCCTATACTGTGGTCCCCGTGCATCCCCCAGGTGATGCTGCTTGCATGCTTTCTTGTTGATTGCTTGCCTGGGAATCGGGGTCTCGCTGCTGTGCCTGGTTTTGCCTTTGTGTCCCGATTTGTTTCTAACTGAAAACAAAATGCATACAAGCAAATTATAAGCAGTGTTCTAAGAAATAAACAAGAGATTATTACTGCAAAGTGTTACAGAAAAATGCCAGCTGGCAGCACTGGTCTCTCAATAACTATTAACCAGTGTTTGTCACTCATGTCAGCATTTGCTTGCTCTGTTAATTAGTGTCAGAACTTCAATATAAGTTGCTGGATGTATTACCTTCTCTGCGAGTAGGACAATATTAGCAGACAGGATTGGCATTGAATTGAGCTCTAAGCCAAGCTGTGGGCCAGCTGTGGGAATCCAGTTGCATAATTTAGATGAATTACAGTCCTCAGTCAACATATTGGGGAGCTACTTTCAGCTGTCTGGCTTTTTCAAGTTCAAATGAGTTTGTCAAATGATGGATTAACTGCTTTACCTGGAAAAATATTTGTTAAGAATATTTTGCTTTTAAACTGCTTTTAGGTTGCCCCTGCATTAAAGTACGTTTTCTGTATTTGCACTTGGTTTGATAATAATAAAAGTCATGTTTGTTTATTAGCTTGAAATAGTTGTATTGCTATTTAATTAAAAATATATTTTGTATTAGAAGCTCACATTCTAAGAATCTGCTTCTGTGGATGTGGTCAAAGTCTGTGCTGCTGGTTGCTGTACTGAATTGCTAAGCTTTCATATTTTATTACCTTCTAATTAACTTTTGTAGTTCATTTTTTTTTGTCTCTTCTGAGGAGTAAGGTGAAAAATATTTTCTTTGAATATTAGAGTAGCAAGCAAAAAAAATTAGTTAAAACTTTTAATGATCTTTTGTCTTAAGATACAGCAATTGTCCTTATGCTTTCCCTATAATGCCTTAGACAGATTGGTAAATCATACCTACATTAAAAGCCCAGTGTTCTTTGCAGCAAGTTGTCAATAAAGAAATATTTGGAGACCAACCATTCTTCATTGTTCCCTCTGTCCCCCAGCCTGCAGAACTGCGTTGAAGGTGTTCTGCTAAAGTGGGTCTGTTGTTGGGCACAGATTTGTCAGTTTAAATAAGAATAGGTACAGGAGAAATTTCAACATGACTATTTTTACTTGAAGTTCCATAAGATACCTTTATCAGTAAGTACCACAGCAACTGTGAGGAGTCTCATGGGTTTCACTCCTGAAATGTTTTTGCTTCCATTCATAAACACTGAAAAAAGTGAAAGGTTTATGCTAGCCCAAGTCTGATGATTGTTTCAAAAAGATATCTTTCATCTGTTGGGACTTTCACAGTTAAATGTCTCTGGAATAATTGTTTGAGACAAAGCATAAACATCCTGACTGTTATTTACGTGAGTTGTTCTAAGGACATTGTTCTCAGTTGTTCAAATTTTATCTAACCCATCTGTTTCTTATGTATACATTGGTCATCTGCTTTCCAGGCTATGCATTGGGGTATAACAACATAGAAAAGCGTTGTACATCCCTGGAGGAATTCCCCAAACATGGTAGTGTCACTGATGTCTTCAGGAATTCCTATACTTGTTTTCTGACATGAAAAATTACTTACTAAAAAGAAGTTCATTGGAAGGTGCTTCCCATGCCTGGTCATTCTAAAATGCATTGCAGAACTCTGTTGCTTTTAACTTAGTTGGCATTAACATAAGCCACAGCTTTATGGGTGGCCAAAATAAATGAAATACATTATAAAACATCTGTTTCTAGTTTTATTTTTTCCCCTTTTAAACGGGTGGAAAAATCTCAGTGGTTCTCAAATATTTTAGTCTTTAAGTCATAAGATAGAATTAAACTTTAAGTACAGGCTGTAGCAGGAAATAGATTTGCTTGCCCTGGAAAGTGAAAAAGAAAAGCGATTGGGTCTGTTTCTGATGGCAGCTGCAGTTTATGGCTTTAGAGAAGGCAGATTTTTCAAGTTCAAGGTAGGACTCTTGCTTCTTGATTGCCCATATGAACTTGGTTGACATATGCAGACTTGTAAAAAGAGCTCTACTCCATGCATTCTGAATCAAATTCTATGTTTACAGTTAATTGGAGACTAGTACAGACCATGAACGTGTACCTACCTATGTGAACTGCCTGTTTACAAGACGCAACACTATGAAATCACTGCCTTTTTAACTGGTCTCTATCTGGCTCTCATATACGCATGGTTTTGTACCTCAGTGGAAGACAGCACAAATGAGCACAGAAATCAGTGAATTAAAATCTAAAAGCAGTGCCTCCTAGATCAAAAGTGCTCTTGTATAAATGTGCAGCTTGCCTGAAAAATTACTCTCCCCCTCTCTGTGGTTGCTATATGTGTTGCTGCATTTTCAGTGTGGCTATGGCAGGGGGCTGCCCAGTGCCAGATGTCCATAGTTGTGCTTGTGTCCACTGTGTATTGAAAAATACTTTCTGTATTTATATATTAAAAAAACTGTCTGTTCCTGGCTTAGATAAGTGTTTCAAATTCCCTCCATATTAGCAGCATTTCTTGTAAAAATACGAGAGACATCGCAAATGTTTAGGTTGCACAACCCGAGACAAAGTCAAAAAACCTTTATGGAGAAGGGTCTTGTTTTTCTTGAAGTTTGCAGTTTCCTTCCTCTTCCCCTGGTGAACTGTATGTGTAGTTCTCACATTTTATAGTGGATCTGGGCTGCTATTTCTTGCTGACAGATTGAGGGTCTTATGGGAGGCTCAGCTGCTTCTTCTGGGAGCCTGGGAAGCAGAGTTGATGTCTTTTGTTGGTACTGTGGTGTGAGCACTGGATTTTCTCACCTAGAAGCACCTTATTCTTAGCAAAAGTCAGAAGAGAGCTTTGAGGCTATCAGAACTTAATACCCTTTCTGAGGTATCAGAGGTCTCTCAGGAGGTTCAGCTTTAGTTCAGTGGGAGTTTGAGGCACCTTACGGAACTGAGCTCCTGCCTGAACTCTGGGTTAACCAAGTGCCTTTCTTTGTTCTGGCTGTGGACTTTGGGACTCAGTGATGGTGACAGAAGTGTTTCACACACACTCCCTTTTATCTCCCGTGCTTCAGGTAGAAGATCATGCTAGCCTTGGTCAAACAGTAACCATGGTATGATTGATGACTGAAATTCTGACCCCGAAATTGTCACTTTTTGGAGGATCTCAGGTGATGCTGAGGACCTGTTGTGGAACAGAGCATAGCTTAAGTCCATGGAGAATGCTGGAAACTGCCATCCTTTAATCACTTTAGCTTTTTCTGTTCTCTTGTTCCACCCACATTTCAAAAATGTAAGTTATTATCTTAACCGAGGGGTTTCCAGTTGCAATGTTATCCTGTGGATTAAGTAATAAAGGCTGAAGAACTGCAGTAATAAATAGCAGAGCATTTCACTGCCAAAAGCTGTAAAACATCACAAAAGCCAACTGAGCTACCAGCTTCTGTCCACATTTCTACACCTAGCTGTAACTCTCCCCCTCTCCTGGTACACTTTAATGATATAGCTACATAACTAAGTTGTGTAGATCACATACCTCACCACCTGTATCAAGAATTGCTTTGGTCTTCCAAAGGAAAAGAGTTTCTGAATGTTTCAAACTTGAGACTGTATTGCCACAACATGTTCTTCTTTAGTCTTATATTTGCAAATGGAGGATAAATTCTGGCATTTATAGATAAATCAAAGGGGCTTGGACTCTTAACTCTCTCAGAGTTTCAGGCATAGTGCCTGTTTCTTACGCATATTTTTCTTCTTCAACTCTTCCAGCACACACCATCCTCTAGCATCACTCTATTAAGCAAGAAACAGTTCAGAAGTCACATTAATGAATTTGATACAAGATTTTAAAGGGAGTAAATAAAAAGCTTGTTTTATCACTTTTCCTATTTTAAGTAAGAATAGACTCTTAAACTGTTCTACTCTGAAGTTTTTATTTGAGTTATTCCTTTCTGTACTTCTGATGAAGTATGACATAATCTGGCCCAGTGTACCCTGAACAGTCCTAACTACAAACCAGGTGGCAGGACAAAGCACAGTTCCTCCAGTACTGGACACCAAGATGAAATTTAGGTTAGTACTAGAATGCAAACAAATCTGATGTGGAATTTCTACCTTATTTGGCTTGGAGATATAGCAAAGGATAGTAACATATATGTTGTGAGTATCAGGCTAAATTTCTGTAATATATATTCTTATCTGATGATAAAATATTTGCCTAGACTATAAAATAAGCAAGTCTTTATAAGGGATTTGCTCAACAGTTGTGGAATCTGACCTTGAGAGCTAAAAACTTTTCATTGCTGTAATTCTTTTGTTAAATAAAGGCAGAATTTTAGGGAAGAGAGAACTCATTAAAGAAAAGAGTTACATATCTCTTGTTCATGCTTCTATGAAGAGAACTCTCTCAAAATTACCACAGTAATGACACCACAGCATTTATTTCTTTTGGTAGTTTACTTTAGCTGTAATTAAAATACACTGTTACTGCCCACTCTTAAAGGCAGAAAAATAAAGTTCTACTTTCTAACCCAGTTTTTGCAATCACACCAGAGAAGCTAATAGAAGTTTTGGTAAATAGGTAATCTGAATCAAGTGTCATATCATTCAAATACAGTTCTTTCTGAATAAGAAATACATCATTTGAATCCTTAAGATTGGTTTCCCACTTCTGAAATCAAACTTGCCCAGATTTGCAAGTGCAAGCATTTATAATACCTAAGTATGTACTTTAACACTGCTCAGCTTGAAATGTTGATTTACGACACGTGGTCATATCAAGTAATGAATGAAAGCAATAATTAGAATAAATTAACAAGAGAGCAGCAGCTCTGGTTTTCTAGATAGAGTGGAACTATACCTAACCTTTATGCTAGAATAATATTATCTTAAAGGTCATCATAAATGAGTGAATTGATAGAGAGATGCTAAGATGCCGAGCACAGTATAAGAAGTTAATTCTAACTAAGGCCAAATTCTTTATGAACACTAAAGCAAATATGAATGATATACTATGGGGATATAGGGTACGTACCTAAAGGTAGGAGGGTTAGCCACAAAAATATTGTCCAGAATATACAGGAGCTGGGTGTTCTTCATTCAAAAATACCAACAAAAATATTTGAGTTCTGTTTTATATCTCCCATTCTAATGTGGGCTCATTAGAGCTTATCTGATGTGCTACTCTTATCAGAGATATATAATTGGCCTTTTTGCTGGAGGAGAATTGAAAAGATCTAGGACTGTAAACATATTTAAATTTGTTAGAGTTTTAAGATATGCAAGTCACTATAATAACATGTCTATATCTGACAATTTTATGTTTATATGAAAGTGATGGAAAATGAAATACTCTACTCCTAAATCACTACTGATGGCATTGCTCTGGGTACTAAATATGCCAGTGCCTGTTTGTTTTTTATGAGTTTGTGCAGAAATTAGATCAACACTCTTGACATACAAAATGCATACAATGCTGCATACAAAATGCTCAGGTTTTCTTTCAGGCAAAAGTAAGGTTTTCTTTCTCTAGGGAAATTCTATGAATCCTATCACTCTGATGGGAAGAAATGCAAAAGATCATTAAGTAGTGATGGGTAGAGCTGATAATAGCCAGCAGCAATTAGAGATTGCCCAACAGTGTCTCATAGCTGTCTCCTAACTACACACACTTGTAACTTCTATCTTTATTCTGTCCCATTTGCTCATGCTAAATTAGATAAAGTTATTAATGTTCTGTGGTTGAATGTAATGTTGCATTTTCCAGGGTAAGTCTTCAAAGATGTGTCCTCTCTTATTACTACTGGTTATGTGTGTATTTTGGAGACATTGAGATATTTTGTTCACATCTGGCCCCCCATGTTTTTGGAATGGGAGGAAAGTGTGACATGATTGTCCCTGTCTTGGGGGGGGGAAAGCCTTCACCATCTTCCCTCCATGATACCCTTACAGACAATGAGAGACAAGGAGATGTCTTTTGGAAGTAGAGAAGCCTAAGTTGAAGAGAAAAACTGGTATGTTTTCAGTTGTGGATGCACACTGGAGAAGTGAACTCTGGAGCACATTCAGGCAGCTTTCCTTCCACCTATATCCCAAAACCAAAATAATCACTAATGCAGAAACTCCACAGCAATAATAATAAAAAAATTATTAAAAGCATTGCCATCACTGTTTTCTCAGAGGTAGCTGATATTTCCCTTTGTGTCACCAGAGAGATCTGAGTGCATGAAATGGTATAAATTCTCCTGATAACAGCTTCCAGAGTTCTTCTGAAAAGACAAGTAGAACAAAATGCAAATCTCACAAAAACAAACAGAAGAAACCCGAGCATAAGCATTTTTTGTTTTAGTCTCAACTTCACCTAAGAGGTGAAACTCAAATTTCAAATTGAAATCTCTGAAGAGAAGTAATCAAAAAGGCTTGCCTTCTTTTGATAGCATGGAAGATCATTAAAACCTTAGGAAAGGAAGATTAACTGTAGAAGTGAAACTCGGAAAAGCATTTTCATCCAAGTTCCAGGACAGATGAGGTAAATATGATAGTTATTTCACATATATCTGCTGAAATTTTGCACAAGATTTTCAGCCTGCTCCAGATCTTTCAAAACTTCAGTTTTCATCTGCAAACAAGAATAATTGACCAAGTTTTCAAGTTACACAGAACAATCATTATCCAGTCTGATAGTGCAGACTGTACGCCTATTATGAATTGCTTAAAGATGCATTTGTGGAGAACTGACAGATATTTTACAAGAACAATATTTCTGTTTATGTAAATTCTGATGTGGAAGAAACTTTCACAATGGTTACATATGTTATTCAAGGGGTTAATTAATCCATAATGGCATATGTCATACTTCTCTATGAATCTATGAATCTTCTCAGCTTCCAGTTTTCAGGTCACTCAGATTTTTTGCTATATTTTATTCCACTAGACTGAGGATTCAAATGCAAAGTCTTATTCCTCCCATGAACCGCTCTAGACTGCTGTGAAAGCATCACCTAATCATCTCTTTGATTAAATAAATAAACAGTGCTCCTGGCATCTTTCACTACAAAGCACAATTGCCAGCACTCTCATCCCTCTCCTGACTTGTCTTTGAGCTCTCTCCAGTTTCACGGCAGGCTTTGTGATCTGTGCATGCCACAGCTGGACACAACCTCAGAGCAGTTGCAGCCCTGTGCAGAGGTAATGAATATCTTGGCTCCCTATAAAGGTACCTGAATGTGTGTCCAGGGCTACATTGGCTCCTTCAACCCTGTTGCTGCACTGGGAATTCCTGTTCTGCCCTATATCTACCAAGGCTTCCATCTGCTTAACAGCACACTCTGCCTCTCTGGAAAGTTTCTATGAGGAAGGATTGCTTTCTTTATTCACAAATTTAGGATTTTATTACTGTCTGTGTTAAAAAAAATACATTGCTCCATAGTTGTGACTTTTTGCAGCATTTACCACGCTACTTTTTTTTCTGTCATTTCTAAATCTGATCAGTAATTCTTCCAGACTGATCAACATTTAAACGCCTAAGACCAGGACCAGTCCTGAGGAGCCCACAAAACACAGCTGACAAACAGCCTTGTTTGAAATTACACTCTGAATTCTTTTGTTAGACACTTTTAATCCACTTAATGTGTGCCATTTTGATTTTATTTTTAATAAAATGTCATGCAGCACCATATCAAATGATTTACAGAAGTTTATTAGCATTGTTACCATTCTCAGCCAAATTTGTAATCCCATCTAAAAAAAGATAGCATGTTAGTTTGACAGGATCTGTTTTCCATTAACCTATCATTATGTACATGACTTTCTTTCAGATCTTTCTTAATATAAATTTTATCATCAATTTCATGCTAAGTGTTTTTGAAAAAATAGCCATAAATAAGATAACAGAAATTGAAAGGAATGAGTTTAAATGTTTAGAAATTTCTCTCTGACTGAACCTTAAGTCAGGAATACTTTTAAAATGCTGATTTTCTTGCAAAGTACAGGTCTCCCAGTTAAAATGGAAAAGCAAATAGATAAATTATGACTAATAGAAAACTTGTGTGGAATAGCTGGTTTCTTTGATTAGATCACATTCAGTGGTTGAAACACAGAGGAAGCCCATCTTAGTGAAGCCCTTTATCTTTACTTATATCCTTGGATTCTGATGGCTATGATCATGGTAAGCAATTCAGAAACTAGACATTATATAAAGCATCATGTTTATTAGAAATAAAATCACATTACATAGATCCATTGGAAAATGAAAATATGAAGACTTTGAAAGTTTATTTAATTTATTCTAGAAGACCACTGAAGAAACAAACCTGAATTCTTGTTAAGAAGTGGTCAGAATACTCACCATTGCTTTCATATCCTTATCTTCCTTTGTTCTTTTGAACGAATCACAGACTGACTGACACTGGAAGAGACCTCTGGGTCCATCTGGTCCAATCCCTGCTCCAGCAGGAATACTCACACCATGATGACCATGTCTGGGTGGCTTTTGGAGATCTCCAAGGACGAGACTCCACTGCCTCTCTGGGCAATCTCTGGTAGTGCTCTGTCACCCATGAGATAACAAAATGCTCTCTGAAATTCAGACAGAACCTCCTATGTTTCAGTGGTCCTCTTTTGACTCTTTTCATGTCACTGGGCACCATTCAAAAAAGCCTTGTTTTGTCCTCATTGCAACTTCCTTTCAGATATTTGTATAAATTGGTCAAATGCCCACAACACTTCTCTTCTCTAGGCTAAAAAGTCTCTCAGTCTTTCCTCAGAGTAGGCGTGCTTCAATTCCTTGATCATTTTTATGGACTTTCCTTAGATTCTCTGCAGTATTGTCTTTTTTGCACTGGGGACCCATAACTGATTGTAGTACTCCAGACATGGCCTCACAAAGACTGTGCTGAGTGAAAGGTTCACCTCTTTGACCTGCTGGTAATATTCTGCCTAATACAACCAAGAATATCATTAGCCTTCTTAGCAGCAAGGGCACATTCCTGGATAATGTTGATCTTGGGGTCCACCAGGACCTTCGGGTCCTTTTCTGCAGTTCTGTTTTCAGCTGGGTGCTCCCCAGAATGTTCAGCTGCTTGAGATTGTTCCTCCCTGGAGGCATAGCTTTGCAATTTTCGTTCCTGAGCTTCATCATAGAATCACAGAACAGCTTGAACTAGAGCTAGAAGCCCATCCTGTTCTACTCCCTTTGTTATGTGCCACTCACTAGATCAGGCTGCCCAGGGCCCCATTCAGATTTTGAGATGTTATCAATTCCTTATGAAACCTTGCTTTTGTAGTAGTGAATCACATGGTAGATGAAGGCCAATCACGTGTGTAACAGGGAAATGAAGAAAAGTAATTTTACCTCTAAAGCAAGAGAGCACTCTAAAGAACTCAGGTGGCATTCAGCTAGCCTATATTTAGACATAACTGATGTAAACATCTGTAACTAGTGATTTCAGGCTCCCTTTAGTGTCAACAGAGAGGAATTGTCTCTTTTGAGACATGATTCATATGACCTAGTTTAAATACCTACATGGAGATTAGATTAATTTTGTCCTGAAAGTGCCAGTTTCTCTCTACTTACCAGAGAGAGCTTAGGTGACTAGCTGAGATGTAGGTCTCCCTGTTATAGACATTTCCATCTGGTCAAATTAATCCCATCCTTCAAAGCAGCAAGGATGTTATTGCTAATGCTGGTCAGGGTGCTCTTTCTTTCCTCTCCTTTTACATGTAACAGAAAGATCACATTGAAGTGTGAGGAGGAGTAAACTGTTGTGAAGGGCCAGCCAAGGTGCCCTGGAGATGAGACAAAAGCAAGAGCTAGTGGGACAATAAGATCATCTGATTTGTTTTTCCTTGTTTTTGTTTCAATTCTTGCTTCTAAATTACTTAATTAATATTCAAAAAGTAAGCAGTGAGTAATTGAACTGAGCTGTTTGCAGCATGTTTCTCTCTTTGCCCAGCTGGTATATCAGACAGTTATTTCAAAGATGCTCAATTGTTGTATTTTATTTTAGCTGCTTTAAAATGATGTGAGATCAAATTAAGGAGAACACACTTAGGTTTGACTCCTTTTTGAGGGAAGTGTGGCTTTTGCAGTGCAAGTCATGAGAAAAAACAAAAAAGAGAAAACAAAATGGAGGAGCACGTAGACTGACTTGCATGTCAGCTGAAAAAAATTATGGCTCATCTTCCTACAAGTTTGATCTCTGTGAATCTGTAAAACTGGATAACAGAGAAACAAGTATGGCTTAACCTAAATTAGATCTGCAGTTGTACAAATAAACAGTATCATAAATCTCAAAAAGGACACAAAAACTCAGGAGTAAACATGGCTAGAAACGTAAGAACAAAGATTAAACTTGGGCCTGCAAGTGTAGGTGTGACCCCAGAAGACCTGAAGTGCTTCCATTGTTTCACCAGAAAGGGCTGATAGATGTAATAATACATCATCACACCAGAGGAGGGCATTTTGTGAGAATTAATTAATAAATATTTGTACAAAATCTCCACTATACATTTGCTTTATCTCTATAAGTGGTAAAACAAGCAAGCAATTCTAGTGTAAGGGACTGTTTAAGACAATTAATAATTTGACAAAATTTGTTAGAAGCATAGGTCACTCTAAAAGTAATGCCTCCTATTCAGTTAAATGGAAACTACAACAAAGAGCACAAGAACATTATTTGATAGAGCAAATTCTCAGGTATAACACACTACATTTCAAAATAGCTACCATCGCCAGTTGTGCATTTTCACCAGCAATGAGCAAGAACCTCCATTTTGAGCTCATAAAATTCTGCACCAGTGGAAGTAACCCACTGTTTCACAGCTGTGATGACAATGTTTTTGCTAGGAAAAGGTTGCCCACACAGTCTATCTTTCTACAGCCTGAACAGATGGAAGTCAGAAGATGTCAAATCCAGACTGTATGATTGCTGTGGTAGAACAGTTCAGCCAACATTGGCAATGTACTCCGTGGTCTTCAAAGTGCTATGGAAACTGGTGTTATCATGTTGCAAGAGAAAGATTGTCTTCTTCTCTGGCCTGATTCTGAAAGCTCTAACCTTCAGCTTAGTCAGTGGTATGATCTAGTGGTCAGAGTTGATAGTTTGTCACAGTTCTAGGATGTCCAGATAAATCACCTATTTCCTATCCCCAAAAAAGTTGCACATCACTTCACCTGCTGAGGGATGCATTATGAACTTCAGTGAATAATTCTCATGTCACCACTCCTCGGACTGCTGTTTTGACCCTAGCTCATAGTAGTGACGTCACAGTCTCATCACCTGTAATTATGTGATCTACCTTCAGCCTTGTATTGGTTCAATAAGTCCTGAAAAGCTTGCATATGGTTTTCTTTCTGTTCCTGTGTGAGCTTTCATGAGACCCACCTTGTGCAAGCCTTGAGATACTCTAATGTTGCCACCATCATTTCCAACTCACTGAAGCAGATATTCAGCACTGCACACAGGTGCCTGGCCATAATCTGCAGATTTACATGGATGAGCTGATTGAGATGCTCTTCATTTCATGGTGGGACAGCTATGCATGGTTGTCCAGAACTTTGCTTGTCTTTCCTTTACCCTTCTGCTTCCTATCTTTTTCTCACCATCATGGATCACCAGTGCCCAATTTTTAAGCAACCTTTGAGGCAATGGTATAAGATATTAGTCTCTTACACTTTCACATCTTGAAATGCAATGCCCACCACCTCACTGGGCTCACATCCACTGGTTGGTCTCTGCAAACATTCAGCAAATGTCAGTGAATGTCCATTTTTTCCACATTGAGAAATCCAGTTCCACATCTTGGCTTCATACACACTTCCATGTCAGATGTCATTTTGTCAGCCTGCCCCTCTACTGCCATCAGTCTCACAGCAACAAAATGTAATGGAATATTGGTGAGAAGGGCCAACATCTACTACTGTATTACCAACACGATGGCAAGGACCAACATAACAAAATAGGAGGCATTACTTTTGGAAAAGCTCTCATAATCGACATTAGCCATCTAACTGAAAATGTGACTTGATTCTGAGATTACCCCGAGCTAGATTTAAATGTCAACATATCATCTAAATAAATGAAATTTTACAAAAGTTTGGATATTTAAGTGAGCGTTTATGTCACTTTCTCACGCAGAAAATGCAATATCTCTCAATCTAAAAAAGAGTTCAGACTTAAGTATGAGCTACAGCTTGTTGCTATGTAATGGTTTTTAGTGGTATTAAGCTAAAGGAGAATGTTTATTGTCTTCTGCTTTTATGGCAATTCATACACTTAATACAGAATAAATGTTTATAAAGATTTCTTGACAAGCTGATAAATCACCAGTGTACACACTGCCCCTAGTCAGGATATTGTTGCAAAAGCATAATGAAACATAGATACATAAATATTCTTAATGCTCTAACATTAAAAACAAAACAAAACAAACAAACAAAAAGCCCAAGAACAACAACACAAAAAACAACAGAAAAAAGAGAGTTTCCCCGATGGTCAGCTAGAAGAAAAGTGGTGGAGGTGTCCCCAGATGAGCATTTTCCTGTGTATCTTCTCCTTTTACAAACCACAAGTTATGGTCCAAGGAGTGGAAAATTGTGAGGGGAAGCAAAAGCAATTAAAATGCTGGAAATGATGGTACTGCTACAGCAACCAGGGCATCGAGGTGGGGTCCTGACTGCAACCTTGTGCATGAAGGGCTGCAGAAGCAATGCCCTCAGCATTATACAGATTAAAGAAGCGTGCAACCTATAACCAATGCTGTGTAGGGAGGAAAAGAGAAAATAACTGTAATAATTTTTTTCCAAATGAGTGTTTACACAGACTGCTTAACCCTCAAAGTACAAAGAAGCTTGGCACTGATCTTACAGTTGACTGCATAGAACACCCCCTCAGCCCCTCCTCAGGACCCAGGAGACAGCACCTTTTGCTTCTTCTTGCCAACTGTAAACAGCAATGAGTCACTTCTGGGTTTCCCTGGTTTATTCTGATCTTACTCATTTTATTATGCCAGAATTGCATCTGCCATGACTGTCTCCTCTTTACACATGCACAGTCTCTCCACAACTGATATTTGATGCTATTTCCTGGCTTTGCATCCAACTTATCTATGAAGCAATGCTTTTCAACAGTCTCTGAATCCTCCAGTGATATTTTCTCGTTGAAATACTGCCTATTTCTCTTGCAGTGTATATCTTTCTGTGAATACCTTGGGACATAGCTTAAAAAACTGCTACCTTTACTGCCTCAAACCTTACAGATCTTCTTCCAAGGTTTTATTTTTTCTTTACCTTCCCACAGCTCTCAGAAGTTGACTGCCATACCTCTGAGATTTTACCTTCATATAGTGAGTTTAAGACAATGCTATATCAAAGCAATGCTCTATTCATCCTATATCAATGCATTTTGCATTCAAGAAAATGATAGCAAGAAGGGAAGTTAATTACAGGGTCTAATTTTGAATCTATACTCATTGCAGGGTGGTTTTCTACCACTCTTGTGGTGACCTCACTGCTATTTTTACCCATCCATCTTCTCCACCCTGAATCTGGGATCTTGGAACCACTGTTTTTTCCTTCTCATCATTTTAGTGAGCTGTGCCACTGTCTTATTCCTTGCTTTTCCCTCACCATGCTGGTAGAACATATCACTTCTATCCCTACACGAACCTCTAGTAATAACATGCCTCACTAGCTGGAAAACTGTTTTTCATTTAAGTTTCCTGTGTTCAGCAGTTTCTGCCATTTAATAACTAAGCTAATTTGCTGATCACTTCTTCCTGTCCATAAAGAAAGTCTTTGTTTTATTTAATTCCTTATTTCATGGAGAAAGTCACTTTGTTCTCTCCCCTTTCTTTGCCAGGAAATACCAATTCCTGGTTAATTAAAAATAAATAAGCAGGAGATTTCGCTGTTCTTTGTAGTTATTTGTTGGATCTGAAATTTTATCAGCCTGGAACAAACCTACTATACTTATCTGAAAATTCATCAGGTTTTTTTTCTTTTATGAGAAGGTCACAAGTGAGAAAAGGCTTCTAGGTTTTAAAGTCTAAGGCTGTTAAGTTTGGTAAATGGTGAATTAAGAGACCATAATTCTGAACAGTAGAAAGAACGCGTATTTTCTTCTTGTCTTGAAGTTTTCCTACAATTTCCACCGAAGTGACATTAAGTGTTGCTGAAAAACAACAGTCCTAAAACTGATGAAAGGAGATGTTATTGAGATAAGTAGCACATCACTGGAACTCAGCAACAAAATAGTTGAGAAAGACTTAAAGAAGAGAAGAAGCCCAGAAAAAGTGACATATGAATTCAAAATATGGACTTCATGCTCTAATGTAGAAAGTACATAAGTTATTCAGATGTTGTTCAGGTTTCTTGCTCATCTTCTGAAGCAGCTGGTACTCTACTCTGCCAGACACAAGCCAATGAATAAGATGATTTATGACAATTTTGTGTCTTCTGTTTATACAGTAATTAGGAAAAAAGAATAATAAAAAAATTTGTAAGAGCAGTGCTGAAATTTAATCAATCAACAACAGTCTTTGGAAATTAAGGTTTGAACAGAATGAGCAAAATACCTCCGACCTCCCTTTGTTGGAGGGAATTTCTAACATCTTGAATATTTGGTTTCAGTTTGCCTTTTTGTTCCTTCTGTTTAAGATTCTGGGAGAGGGCTTCTGAGGTCTACTTACCTACCATAGGCACAACTGTTTGAAATTCATAGTCCCAATGATGTAAGAAAAGTATCGTGTCAGTAGTAATATACCAGAACAGGAATGAAATGGAAATGTTAGTGTACATGGATGCCCTGTTCTTGGGGACATTCAAAGTCAGGCTGGACCAAGCTCTGAGCAACCTGATCTAACAGGATATGTCCTTGTTCATTGCAGGAGAGTTGCAGTAGTTGACCTTTAATGGCCCATTCCAACATTAATGGTTCTATGATTTCAGAGTACATCTAAGCTGATATCGTATTGAATATTGCCTTGCTGCCTCTGAAGAACTAATTGCAAGTGCAGTTTATAAAATAGATATAACTCAATGAATATGTGTTTCTAGGTGGGAAAGTAGTGGAATTTGCCTTAGGAAAAACAGTTCTTTCTGTGACTATCATCATAACAGTTAGCATCTGAGTGATGTTGTTTGGAAATCACTTCATGTTTCACCGCTGTTGCTGAGCACCAGATTTTGCTCAGGCTGTTGTGTTATTCTTGTTTTCTTAGAGACCTTCACATGCAGTTATGTTCTGAGATAGATATGGCCTGAAGGTAGACTGGTACTTTGCCTGTGACTTTACCATACACATACACACCTAGTGTTCTACTGTGAGTTATTCTTAAAACTTGAATGTGAAGAATACATGGAGATCTGCATCATCAACTTTCTTTCTACATATAACTTTTTCTTGATGAGACTTCAGGCAGCTGTGCTTCTCAGACTACACAAGAAAACTATGGTGAAGGAGGCTCTGGCTTATTAATTGAACTTCACTTCCTTGAGTAATCAATTTTCCCTATTTCCCTAAGACTTACGTTGGTTTTTTTTCTGTCAAGCGCTGATCTGAAGTAGGAAAAGGAAGAGATATCTGTCAAAGTATTTTGGTGATTGCATAGAGCTCATTACTAGAAAATCATGGTCAAGGCTTCCTTGGTAATTTTGTTCATATTTGTTCACTGGATTTGTAACTTTGAAAAAGCATTTAATCCTTTTGATTCTTTTTATTACTGTTGATTTTTTCTTATTTACTCTCTCCAGTACTGTACAGTACCACACCAGTGGTTTAACCACTGTTTTGAATTTTATACCACATCTTAGCACATGGTGAATAAATAATCAGTATGTGCAGACAACATTAAAACACCAAAGAGCTTAAGAGGACGGAGGAGGAAATAAGGTCCAAACCTACTTCATTTCGTGGTACAGCTCCATGTAATGAGTAGAGGCAAGAAAGCCTTCCTCAAAACGTTTGTTTAAAAGGGACTAAAAGGATTCATGATAGAAACAGAAAACTGAAAGATTTCAAAAGGTTTTAAGATTCCTGTGTGTAGCACTGATTGAGCACACTCATACACATACACAAGAAGAAGTATTAGAATACTGTGGACAATACTTTGAACTCAGAGTCAAAAAAACTTATTTCATGGGTCAATTCATTTGCTACTTTCTGATGAAATCACTAGGATTACTTAGACTTATTCTTCTACATCCAGAAAATGTCTTTCCCAAGAAGAGAGGTACGACTGTACAAATCATACAATCAGAATGGCTTAGGTTGGAAGCAACCTTAAAGATTACCAATTTCCAAACCTCTTTTCCAGGTATTTTTTTTCACTTTCATAAAAATGGGAGTGCTTTCCCTTTTTCCGGTCATCTTCACCTGACATCCATGACTTTCAGAAAATGATGGAGAGTGACTTGGAAACTATATCAACCAGTTCCTTCAGGACCCTTCTAGGATCCTTACAGTCTAGAAATAAATTTTCTTTATTCTCTATGTAATACAGATTGTGCCAGCTGTAATTAATATAGTATTTCAGGAAGTGAGAATTAGAGTAAACAGAAATATTTCATAAAGGAACTGCATCTGTTTGTGAGTCTTGCATTATCTTTCCTGGACTTGTTCTGTCAGCAAGGTTTGTATCCTTTCATAGCCTGGCAATTATTTCTTTTTTTTCTGCTTTGGTATAATCCCAGGACACCTTCTATCACCTTTTATCAGTGAAAACACCTTTCACATGATAGCTAACCAGAAAAAAAATCTGCCATGTAAAACAAAAACAAAAAAAAACAAAAAAACAAGTGGTGAATAGAGGGAACAGCTGTGAGTCTTTTCAGTTGGAGAATTTTATTTGAAGGTAGCATTTATCCATATGGATGGTTGAGATGGGATGTGAAAATGCGTTATCATACTACAGGATGTGATGTTATTAGAAAATGTTCATTATCTGGAAGAAGAAAACTTGGATGGAGTCAAAGTGTTAAACTGTTAAAAATGAACTATACAGATTATATCTAGAAAATGTTGACAGTAATTGTCTGTGGAGAGAAATGATATCTCTCTCTGCTAACCTATTTAGTAGATAAGATCCAGTAGAAACATGGTTGGGAACCTCTAGCAATAAGTTAAATTATATTCAACGGTAAAAATACCAATTGTTCTTCAAGTCTGAATCTTGGGTCATTATTGTTTTATGAAGTGCTCATGAATTTAAAATAAGCTCTTCACAGAGATTTCAAAATGTACTTTTTCTACAGGTAAGGAAAAAATGCTCTACTAACATTAACAATAATTCCATGTAGGATTAAAACTTCTTTTAATGGCTACTTGGGCAACATCTTCAACTTTTCAGTGTTTACTTCACAGCATATAAAAATGGCATAGATGTTTTAGAGCTCTCAAGGCTTTTTTCCAGCTTTAGGAAGATTCCCTTACAAAAGCCTTTGTAGAAGACAACTGTAAACTCTGTGGAAAAACAACCTACTGCTTTGCAAAGATTTCCAATACCACTGGGTGGCTGCTCTGTAGGCCAAAGCCTGAGGCTGTTAGCTACGCTCTTTCCAGCTCTTTCAGTAGTGTAGGACAAAGACAAAAATATAAATTAAATTGTCCTATTGCCCTGTTGCTCATAGCTTTCATCTTCTCACTTATCCCAGTTAGAAAAATGCCAGAAGTCCCTGTATTAATCATTACTTCTTTTTCTTATTGTTTTGCCTATCATACTGGATAGAACAAACTTCTTGATATTCATGGCTGGGTTTAAGCCATGAATATTACTGTAACATGCTTGTTATTTTTCATTATTTGGATTGCAACTTATTACATTGCCATTTATAGGCATATACTGCTTTGTATAATTAACTTCACTATATGTGACCATAATACAGACAGAAAAGAAGGCAGGCACATGCCATATTCAAATCTGACTGCATCTTCTCAGCAGAGGGGATTTGTTTAGATTCTCTTTGTTTCAAATGCCTGCTATTGCAGGGTTTGTTCATAATGGTTATTTGCTCCATCATGCCTACTGTTTTATGCAGACAGTGTGTAACTCCATGTTCCTAATCCAGAAAACAGAAGTTCTGGGGATTTATAAGGAACACTAACTCAGTAAGAATGACGCCTTATAATTCAAGAAAGGGATTTCTTTGGGATATTCTGAATCATAGTTGCTCACTTTAGTGGCAAAAGTCCATTTTTTCACTGCTTTTTACTCCTGTTGAATCTGCTAAAGCAACGCAGCTAAGTTAGAGTGAGGAGACACCTCTGTCCCACTTAGTACATTCTCAAGTGAATTCTTTCCTATGGTAAGTTCCCTCTGAAAACAATGGATGTCCTGGAGATGTCATAGAGGCATAAAGTGAAGTTTGTGAGATTGCTCTGATGTTCCACCAAGGACCTGAAGCAGTCAGTACAGCATTTATTAATGAGGGTGAGTCTCAGAGGACTGAGTCAGAGACAGGGGCACATAGTGCATTTCCTCAGTAAATGGAGAATGCCTATTCCAGAGTCATAGAATATCATGACAGTTGTGTCCAAGAAACATTAAGATGTTGTAGTAAGGGACATGGTTTAGTGGGGAAGTATTGGCAGTTGGGAGATGGTTGTACTTCTCAAACCTTGCTGATTCTATGATCCTATGATTCTGTGACAACACTGCACAATATCATTTTGTGTGATTACTTTTTTATTTTTATGTATCTTTTGAAGACCACAGTTTCTTCCTTTTTACAAGCAAAAATATCTCAGCGAGTTTCTCCAATTTTTAAATCATAATATGTTATGAAGCCTACTTTTAAAGGTTTACATTGTAACACATGCAAGATGTTTTAGCTAGATAAGTTTATCAGTGGTAATAACTATCAATAGCACACAATGGAATCAGGAATCACGAATATTAGCAGAAAGATTCATACATGATTTTGCTTATGTGCCTAGTTGTTATGCCAGATTGAATCTTCCTTAGAATAAGTAATTACATTTGTAAGGTAAGCAACATTTTAAAGTCTATTGTTTAAATTGGTGGCTGTAGGCTAAGCTGAAAGGCAACTCTGCTAAACTAATTGCTGCTATGACTCAGATGTTTTAACAGATATGCAATTAGGTTTGGTTTTCTTTTAAGCCCCTTTCCAGCTCTGACTTTCTTTATAAGAGAGTGAAAAGAAGGGGAAAGAATGTTTTTTATTTCTGACTAGTTCCATCGAGAGTATAGAGCCTGTTGGTGTTCTTACTCTCATGGACATCTGGGCTCCACCACACTGTTCTCTCACTTCCCTTTCTCGCAGGAAGAGGGGGAGAAAATACGAAATAAATTGAAGGGAAAACAGCTCAAGGGACTGATAATGTCAAGGAGATTGCCACCCATTACTGTCATTGGCAAAATAGACCTGTAGGAAGATTAATGTAATATATTGCCTATTGCTAACAGACTAGAGCAGTAAGAACTAAAAGAGAAAAATACTTTCCCACCACCCCACTCTTTCCTACCACTTAACCCTGAACACTACAGGGAAGTGGAGAATGGAGACTGCAGTCAGTCCATAGCATTTTGTCTCTGCTGCTTCTTCACTGTCACTCTCTGATCCTGCTCTCTGCTATTATTTTTCATTAAACTTCAAATATCCATTTTTTAAAAATTCATTAAATTTTTGCCTCCTTTGACACAAGCTTTCTAAAAATCTCACTATTCAGTCTGAAGTGGAGCATGTAACAATAAAATCACCTCTATAAGCTAATTCATTTACTCTTTTATTTCTCTCTGGTTTATAATTGTTATTTGGTTGTGCAAATTCAACTTGAAATCTGAAACTCTGTTTGAACTTTCAGTTGTCTTCACATTACTGTTGGAAGAGAGTTGTTGAGTTAGAACTTTACGGTCCTTTGGTGACAAAAGGCAGCTCACTGACTCACAGTCTTGGGCTGGGTGTGTTTACCAGTGGTACTAGTAGCAACATTTCCTACCCATCAACTTGGTCTAACTGCTAAGAGCAGATAGTTTAAAGAAAAATGGTAATTTCATCACATTACTCTAATCATACTTTGTGTGGAAATATAGAAATGCAGATTGAATTCCTAGTTTTATTTGAAAACTTGACAAAATGTTTTCATTGCATGATTCAGAATGGGTTTAGACTTTCCTGAACTCTTCCAATCGTCTTCAAGTAAAGCAAGAAACCTAATTTATGATCATAGCTGCAGTAAGATCTCCTTGGAAGGAGAAACTCAACTATAAGTGACAGATTATACTAGAGCAGAAACTGGATAATAGCATGTCTTTTAACTTGCATTTCTCAATTAAATCTCTGAAGGTAGGTTGAATTAAGCTTCTTATCAAATCTTAGGATGCACAAAACCTTCCCTTGTATAAACAAAGATCAATAACTGGAAATTCTCACTCTGCTTGTCAGTGACAGGAGTTTGTTAACTCCCAAAGTTAGGGCATTTAAAATGGATTCAGACACCTGGTGCCTGCAGCTGATGTTTACTTCTTATTTATTTTTGTATGCTTTTGTGGAAAGATGGATCATCCGTCTGCATCATGTAGCATGTGTCAAAAAAAGGGAACTTATAAATAGTAGTTGAGTAAGAATCTTGTAAAATGATATCTCTAGGAAAGAGGAGTTTCAGGATGTCTAACTTTTTTCTTCTGTCTGTGATGTTTTGCTGCTACTACGAAGGTACTTTGCTTATTAGAACAAGCTGATGTAATAGTTCAGGATCATTTTGTACAAATAATTCTCTGTGTCTTTTGTGAGAAATGGATTGTAAATTAACCTCGCGTCTTATCATTTTGCAAGTGATTTAACATGATAAAACCTTCAAAAATGAACAGGAGATGGTACCTTTGTGCAAACTAACTTCTTAAAAGATAACTATATCTTTTTTTCAGGTACTTTGTTCTTCTAAATAAAATAGTAAAATGGAACAACTGGTAATTAAATTCCTGATTAAGTGTTAATCATTTTTCTCTATTTGTACTGTGGCTTGATATGAGATTTTGACACTCTAAAGGTACCTATTCTGCTATTCCTGCTGTTCTTAATGTTGCTTTAGTTTGTTAATATTGCCGAATTACTGCTATGCTTTACTTATTTTTTATTCTTAACTATCTAGATAGAAAAAGCAAGCATGCTCTTTAATTTACTTGATCTTTCAGTTTAAATCACGCTGGCTTTAATTGAGAATCAACACTTTATGTGTCTTAAGTAATGTAGCTCTTAATTGTCATTAATATAGACATTATAGGATTTTAGGATTTTTCCTTGAACTTGCATATGTTAGGATAAATGTGAATACAAACAATACATTTAGGAAACTTTGACTTAGTTTGTAACTAGAATATCAGACATTTGGAGAATTATGAAATTAAGAAAAAGATGATTAATATTATTAACAGAACATTAATAACAGATGAAAACTTAAAAAACAAACTTTTCAGCTTGTAGAAGCATAGAAAAGAGTGGAATGTATTTGGGTTTCATAGTAGTTATCATATTTAGTGGAATCTAGGTATCATGAAATCATAGAAAGGTTTGAGTTAGAAGGGACATTGAAGAGCTTCTAGTTCTATCTCCCCTGCTACACTCAGGGCTGCAACCTAATAGACCAGGTAGCCCAAAGCCCTATCAGTCTAGACTATTGCTCCAGGGATCAGACATCTACAGCTTCTCTGGGCTGTAGATGTGCCATTGCCTGTGCCATTGCCTCACCACTGTCTGAGTAAAGAATTTCTTCCTTAGAACTCATTAAGATCTACCCTCTTTTTGTTTAAAACCATCACCTCTTGGACTGTCACCAAACTCCTGATAAAGTGTCCCTCCACAGCCCTCTGATGATCTTCATGGACTCCTTTGGACCCACTACAATAGCTCTACTCCCTGCTTGTGCTGGGGGCCCCAGAGCTCAATGCAGCCCTTAAGGTGGAATGTCATGACGGCAGAGCAGATGGAGAGAGTCACCTCCCTTGGCCAGAATATCGTTGGCTTTATGGCCTGGAAGCTTGCACATTTCTGGCTCATATTCAATTTTTCATCTAGCAACATCCTCAGTTCCTTCTCTGTGTGGCTGCTCTCCATCCATTTATCCCGCAGTCTCTACTGGTATTTTGGGTTGCCCTTAGCTGTGTGCAGCACATTGCACTTTGCCTTGATGAATTTCACAAGGCTAAAGTTCATGAGGTGTAGGAGTTGTGTGTGCGCTAATCCATTGGTGTTATTTCTTCTTCTGTGGAGTTACAACTACTTTAATATGGGACCTGTAATGACTTTGGAGATGTGTTTTGTAGTGCACTGAAGACACACAGAAGTAAGAAAAGAAGCAGCAGTGAGTTACTGGAGGAAAAAAGAAGGTGGCACCATCTACCTGCAGGCCTGGCTGCTCTATGGCTCTGCCTTTGAGGGTGGCAAACACGGTCCCACTCCCACCATCACCTGAGTGTTCTGCTTCTGACTGCACATACAACTGGGCTGTTTTTGAAGTGGTTACTAAATGACCATAGTTTTCATCCAAATATTTAAGAAAAATGACTTTCAGTTTGCATTCGCAGGCTGTAAGCTGCCAAAGGCTTGGAGTCACTGGAAAAGAAACCCCACACTCTCTGTAGTAGGGTTGGGTAAGGTGGCATCTGTCTTGTAAACTTTTAAGTTTGTTCAGGTTTTATTTGCAAGAAAAGCATCCTTGGAATAGTTTTTTATTTTATTTTATTTTACAATGATTTTAGTGTACTAGGTATGAGTCTTAAGGAAAAGAAAAGCAGACTGTATTCCAGATCTGGACTTTTGCCATCATTTCTGAAACGCTAAGCTCACACATATAATTGATATAGTCATAATTATCAAATATCATCTCCATGGAAAGAATAGGCTGGTTGTTTCCCTTCCATTGACACATTAAATGCAATAAACCAAAGTAAGTGAAGTTATATATGACTTATAAATGATATCACCCAGTTGTTCTTGTCCTGAGTAAAATATTTAATAGAAAACATATTTTTATGTACTGTGAAAGTAATATTTTGCTGTTGGGTCCACAGCATGCATTTCAGAAAGCAGATTTCTCTCCTTCAGTTCCAGAAGTGGGGTTGCAGGGTATTTTGTTATTAACACTGCAATTCCCAAATATCACAGATTCAACAATGTTACAGAGCTCCAAGTGATGACATTCTCGATGACTCTGGAGGTGGAATTTCATTGCTGAGAAGCATCTGTTCTACCAGTGTCTTTTTCTCCTTGGTAGGTTAGCTATCTCCAGCCCACTATTACCCAACCAATAACCATGCCATATTCAGAAGCATGTTCAGGATTCATGTTCAGGAGCAAACTCAAGCTCTTGGGTAGTTGTCTAAACTGACATACTCTTGGAGTCTAAGAAATTATTGAAGATACTGATGGATTATCCAGAAAACAGAAGGATGAAGTCAGACATTGTCATTCAATGGAAAAAAAATGAGAGAATTACTCTGAACTATATATGAATTAACTGGTGTGCACTGACCTCTCCAAAAGTGAAGCCATAGGCAATGCATCAGAAATACATGTCTCTTGTGTGTCTGTGCTCCAAGTGTTCATGGAAAGATGAAAAACTTTCCAGTTAATTTTCTTTACAACAACCGAGTCAAGCCCTTGTACCCACAGCTCTCAAATAGAAAAACTGAGTTCCAGTAATAGTCTTTTTTATTTTTATATAATTTTAAAAAGTTAAGCAATTCCTTTTGGTTGAATAAACTGCAAAGAAGCTTTTGAATTTTGTTGTATTATAATCACGTGTTGATAACAGAGAGAATTCCAAGGTTTTACATATTGAGTTAAAAGAAGAAATAACCAGACTGCCGCAGTCCATAGGACTTTATTTGCAAATATATATTTTTTCTCTTCCTTCCTCTTGTGGTCTTTTGTACTCTTTCTTTTTCTCTCAATCTCTAATCAGATTTCCCTTTGGCTGGGAGTGTACTGCTTTTTGTAAAATGAGGGAAGGTGAATGGCTGAAATTAATGGCTTTCATAAACACGGACAAAGAAAGGTTGAAGGAATATGAATTTGCTTCCAGATGTGTGTTGCTTGGCAGCCTGGAGATGACATTAGAGATGGTGGAATGCAATCTTGATAGCGTAATATTGCTTAAGGGTACTGCTTAGTGTATTGGGAACTGTGATGTGCAGCACAGCTGATGCCACTTCTAGCATTACTCTAGCAGGAGCTAAGAAAAGGAGTCAGTGTTTAAGCCAGATTCCTAATGTGTGTCAATGTTAGAAGTGAAAATTTACTCAGAGGCATTTTTGTCCATCTGCCTCATTATTTAATGGGAAGATGCAGTCCATACAAGACTTGCACACCAAGATGGACTTTGAAAGTGGAATTTTGTGAATGTATTATCTCTCACCTTTAGCACTGTGGCAAAATAAGCCAAGCAATCTGGCAATTTATTTAAACACGTTCCTTAGTTCCTTACCCCATTCATGAAAAGGATGAAGATGCTCATGCAATTTTTCTGCATATTTCATATTTCTCATTTTTCCCTCCCCAACTCTCCACTAGCTGTGTTCTGGCTGCACTGGTACTTCTAGGAGCTGGCTGCTTTCAGTCTTACCCACTGGACATTGACTAGCCAATTTTTGAGTCCTTTTTCTGATTCTCCTTATATTCTCTTGATATTAAATTATATCAGGCCACCAAGAGACAGTTGGTGGGTGACAATATTAAACAAAGGCCCAGCTCACGTCAACCCAGACCTGGAGAGAGAGATTGCTCATCTCAAAGGCCATGAACCAGTTAGAGCAACTGCATTTGGGAAGCACGCTTCAGACTTCTTTTCTATGGGATGTCAGAGGCTGTGATTAAATGGTAATAGTACAAAGTCGGGAGTTCATGAGGAAGGTCGTGCCCTGGATGTTTGTGTATGAAGTGATGAGAAGTGAAAGGCAGGAGAGATAAACTGCCTCCATGATCTCTCCACTTCAGAGTCTTCTAGCTTTCTGCCTCAGAAATGGAAGAGCCCGGGGGTGACTTCCAAAATCTTGGGCATTCCAATCCTTACCAAATTTTTATATAGTGACGTAGCATGGAGCTGCCATCATTAATTTATTGAGTGTCACTAAAGAAGGGAAGCATGAACAGTGGGAGTGCTGAGCTGCTGAGGAAAGAGCGGGGCTGTGGGAAGTAATGCATCCGTGCAATGTGCTGTAAGGTGAAATATCTGCTTTTTCTGGCAAGAGTCCGATCATTAACTTTGGCAGCTATGAAATCATTGAACATAATTTTCTGTTGCACTGAACCTTACATAGATGTTTACCCAGTAGTGAATACTTGTTGAACCTTGCTGTTGAATTCAAAGCCACTTGGCCCTCACTCTACCCAAGTATAAATAATTACATCTGATGTAAGGCAACAAAGAATTAAGTCTGTTGGTTCTTTTTTTAATGAAAGAATAATAACCTGCTCAAGACATGCTATGACTCATGCTCAGTGAAATCACTGGTGCTGGCTACCTAGTAATCTGGAGCTAAATTTGATTTTACACTTGCACTTAAGGAAATGTGGCAGAATTGCTAGTGATTAAGTGAAATCAAAAGACATAATGAAAATCTTATTGTAAACCTTCGTCATCTTCTGTTTTGCCTTGTTTTAGGCTTGCTCTTTTCACAAAGGATAAAGTGACGGACTAAGCTTAGTTTAATGTTAAAAATCAGGCTGCATGGTTTCTCAGACCGAAGCATGAGTGTCAGCCTTTCACTAGTTTATCTATCAGGATATAGTTGTCTTCATACCAGCTAATACAGAGGTCATCTTCATAGGTTCTGAGTTACTCCACAAGCTATCTTCTTTTTGCTCTACCAATCTTTGAGGCAGGCAGACATCCACTTTAGCATGTCTTTTTCTCTTATGCATTTGATGGGCTGTATTTTCCATTTTTTAAATACAGGTTGCAATTGCTGATAATGTCACATATAATAAAACATAATCATCCTCGATCTTTCATTCTACAAAGCATGGGGAGAGCTTTTGTTAAATGCACTTCAGCCTGAAGTTCAGGGATGCCACAGATTTGGGTTTTGAGTATTTTACTGATAGGTGCCTTGATCACATCAGGCTTTATCATTCTTAGTGAGCGGAGATTTCTGAGTGAGTGCTAATGGCATTTTTCATCGTGTCAATTCATACTGTCGAATGCTGCTAAGAAATTTATAACGACTAAGCTATTGTTGAAGACTGATTTTAACCCTTAGGGTTTAAATTGAGAATGATGGACTCTTTCATGCATTACTGCATATTGTGTGACAGCTGTATATCTCTTGTATTTCTCTTCTATTAGCATCACCCACATCTACACAACTATCATCAATCTCACTCTCTTTTTTTTACCATTCCAATTTCAGCAGAACATATACAAAAGAACTTACTGCAAGAGAGAACAATTCTACTTGATTCTGTTTCCATCTGATACAACTATGTTATTTACACTAGCTCAGACAGACTGCTCTGTGTTGACTGATATTCAAGATATTTAGATGATCTGGAATTCTGGTGCCTTCATATCTCTCTCATATTTTGCAATCTGCTGTCTTGATGATGTCATAGTTTGGAGTTTTGATGGTTGTTTTTTATTTGTTTTGGTGAGTTCTTGTAAATACTGAGAGTGGGAAAAAATATCACTTTGCATTCTCTCTTTCAGTGATCCTCTAATTCTACCCTCTATTGACATATTCCTGCTTATTGTCTCCCATTATATCTCTTGATCAGGAAACTGGTGTTCCTCTTGTGCAGTCTCATTGTGATGTCTTCATAATGTAAGTATTTGTACTCCAATTAGTCTCTTCTCCATGCATCGCCATCTGCCACTGTTTACAGGTCATCACTTTGTTCTAAGCCATTTGTATCTCCAGTCCTTCAATGGGGAGGAGAGGGGCATGACAGTGTATGTTTTTGTCTTCTTTTCTACTTCTGTGGTCGTAGTTTTGTGAGTGGTTGATTATTTATGTACTGTGTTCACTGATTTTTGAGATTGTAACACCTTCTAAAAAAAGATAGCTTATACCTGGTGTTTTCATGAACATGATGCAAGTTGAAAGTATAGCATCTTTGCAGAACTTGGTGATCTTTAATTCTAGAAGAAAGATATTTCTTAGGTAGTGCCATTAGACTGTGACTGAATATGTCTGAGTGGTTTTGTCAGGGGAACTTTGAAGTCTATGAACTTAAAATTTGATTATTGGAAGTTGCTGCTGAGTTTTTGATTTGGGAGAGATCTCTTTTGTCCAAAGCATACTCAGTTTGAAAGTCATCATACAATTACCTCTTTCCTATTTTTTCTTACCTTAATTACTTCTCTGTAGTAATGGGAGCTATTGGGATTGCAATACCTTATTCTGACAGTATTTGCATTAGTGCTTTTTGGTCTAAATAACACTCATAATGAGACAAATATTCATAAGGCTATTAAAGCAATGAGTTCAGCTTTTTAGACATCCTAATTTTATTTTTAATGTGTAGGAAATGATAGAGATGAAAAGTCCGTGTTCATTTTGTATGCATTTACTGACTCTGAAAACCATTCCTGATTGTTGCTGTTATTCCACAGAAATAAGTATACTACTTACACAGAAACAGATATTAGGGAGCAAGACCATTAGAAGAGATGTTTTGAATGCAGTTTTGTCCTCAGTTAGGTCCTTGGGAACTCATCAAAATAACTGAATTACCATGGGTTTGGTAATGAAATTTTGGTAAATGAAAGCAAAGTTTGAGCCACTGTCACACCTCTGAATTTACTCTTGTCCTTTGTGACTTTGGCTCTGATGTAGGAGGAGAAAGAAGGCAAACTGACTACCAAGAATGTGGGGCAGCTACTGGCACATTGTCTGCCTTGATCTCCATTGTAAACTCCACTGTAAACATACCCAAGGTTTTCCTACAGTAGTCCCAGAGGATTCAGTAAGAGATTGATGTTACCTGTGCCTTTCATGCCATACAGAAGGCTTTCACCCTTTCAGTTCTATCTTTCACAAAGTACAAGGATCTGCTTGCAGCTCCCTTTGCGTCTGAATTCAGGAAGAGGAAGCACATGTTCCCTATGGTCTTTGCAAACATATTCCTCTGTGATAAACTGCAATTGTTAGGGGAAATTATGAAAAACTAGAGAAAATCTTCTGAAGAGATGGCCTCCAGCAGTCAGGAGAGGGACAAAGAAATGCTATTCCTCCTTTCAGTTACCTGATAAGAAGTGGAGGTACTGATTAATGAAGTCAAGTTAGTGAAATGATGATGCAGTAATAATGATAGTCTGACATCACTTTGCAGTTTTCCTTATCACAGTGCAATATCTCTGTTTGATAATTGATCACAGTGATGCAGAGTCATGAAAAAATGCTGTGATTCAGTAAAAGGACATTTGGTGTAATTGGATTTGTTTCTGATTATAAAACTGCGCATGTAATGCTCTCAATTCATTCAAAACCTATTGACATCAGCTACAGTATATTTATTGCAGGAATTTGCCAATAGAATGGAGCAATGTAATTGGGTAATATCATTGCAAGATTCTTTCCTCTATAGACTTTAATTTCAACATGACTTCTCTTTGAGTGCAACTGTGTCTACACAGTATTTTGTCAATATAAAATCCACAGCATCCACAACCACAGTAGATTAGTGGCTTGTACTTCAGGTATGATTGAAGACAATTCGTTTCTCATGACCAGTAGGATGAAAAAATTTGCAAGTTAGAACACTTGTGCCCTTTCCCCTTCAATCTGTGCACTTTGATGCCATTTCATAAAATGTTCAAAAAAATGTAAAGCTGTTTATATGAGTCAAAAAGAGTATTACAGTGCAAATCTGTAACAGGAATAAAACTCAGGCACTGAACAGCAAAATATAAAAGTAACGAGGAAGATCAATGTTCTTTTCAGTGCATACAGTCTATTCAGTAAAGGCTCACTAGTTTGGCCTCAGCTTTCTTGCCCTGCCTATGGGTCTGTGCTAAGTGTCTACTTACATCAACACACAATTGTACACATTAAATGAGGGTCAAGAAGCACGCTGATACATTAGCTTGTAGCTCCAAGTCCCCATGCAGTATACCTTCAAATTCTTGAACTAAACCAGATATCTCCATTGCTAGTTTGTTGATTGCTTTGGGAGTCACAAGATCACGGAATGGTAGGGGTTGGAAGAGACCTCTGGGGATCATCCAACCAACCAGTCATCCATCCAACCAGTCCAAAACCCAGCTAAAGCAGGTTTTCTACAACAGATTGCACAGGAAAGTGTCCAAGTGGGTCTTGAATATCTGCAGAGAAGGAGTCAAAGTAGAGCATAAATAACTGCAGCAAATCTTGATCCTGAAAGATGAGTGAATTCAAAACTTGAGGAATAAAAGAAAGGAGAAAAGGAAATATAGGCTTCAAAGATGAAGAAAGTAACACAATAGCTTTCACTTGCCTAGAGTCACAGATCAAGCAGCTGCTTAAACCAAGAATAGAAATGTGGGGTTCATGACTCGAATGTTGAGTTTAATTTATGCTTAAATAACGTGAGCTCATGGGAGATGTTAATCACTTGCTTTTCTTGCTCCTGCTTTAGGGTTCTAGAATATTTTGAAAATAAAAAAAAAATGATACTCAGCAGGATTATAAATTAAGTGGCAATTGCATGGCAATTAAAGAACTGCAAATAAGATTTTTGCATTGCAGCAGTGCTTAATGAACTGTGAAAGACTGGGAAAACACAGACACATTAGTGAAAGAATACAGACCAACTTTTTTTTTTTTTTTTTGGACATAGAAGTATATATGAAAGTGAACTTTCTAATCCATGATGGTGACAACAATTGCTGAAGAAGTAATTTTGGTGAGTGATGATCTTGTCATGTTGCCAGGGTTTGGTTCAATTTTGAAAACTCAGTGTGACCACAGCTCAGAAGATCTGCTGAGGCTGACATTTACATTCCACTTTTATTTCACACGGGCTGCCTACCTTCTGTCCTAACTTTTCTTTAAGCTCTTGTTCCTCTTTCAGTCTCCTTTTTGTAAGGATAGTTGATTTTCTGTCTGAGAAAATGGAGACAGTCTCTAGCTAGGCTCCTTTTCATTATAATTTACGTGAATATGAGTTTACACTGAGTGTAATCACTAATGAATATTCATGTAATCTAGTATCTTTAAGGAATTGTTATCCTATTTAATCATGCCTTGGAGCTTGTGATCCTCTTTCCTGTTGATAATGCTTCTTAGCATATTCCTTGTTATGGAGAAATGGAGCTACACATCTGAGCTCATGCTGACTATTTGGTGATATGGGATACTGCACAGAAATGGGGTATGTTTTCATCTCTTTTGAGAGCTGAGGCCAATGAGATGACTGACATCTCTGGGAAATCGATATGATCAAATATTTCATGATGTTGGGGAAGAAAATAAGCAGCGTACCATGGATTTTTTTTTTCCCTAATAGAGGGGCAGGCTCATTCAGTTTTCAAGGGAATGTCACCTTGAGCAGCCACTTTCCTTGTCACTCAACTCTCTCCCCAAAAGCAGGAGTCCAGCTATTCTCCAATTCAAGAAATTAATCTTTTTGTGCAGGGAGAATTCAGCAATGAGTGCTGGAAGAACTTGCACCAAATCATATCTCACTCAGCCTGGTTGCGCTAAATACACAAAAGAGCCTCTGTGCTCCTTGTCTCTGATTGCTCTCTAAGTGGTAATGAAGCTAATTGCAGTCTCTGGCTTTATCCTTCGGAAATTTCTCCATCCCTGTGTGCAAACACTGGAATTAAGACATGAAAACCAGAGTGGGGGCTTAGATTCTCATCTTAGAGACCGGAGCATGATGGCATATATATACTTCTATATGCATATATATACTTCCGTACAACATAATGGGGCAAAATGTGTAGCAAAATCTCTGGAGTTAAAGCAAAAACAAACTTATCCCCCTAAGGACTTCATCTTAGTTGTTCTTCTTGTTTGTCTTGTTCTTCTCAGTGTTTTCTCTGTCTTTTTTCCCCTATCATCTTCTTCTTAGTGTGCTCAGAATAATGGCTCTTGTGTGGGCAAATGTGAGTAGATTGAAGACACTTTCTTCGTATCTCCCTGAGAATACTGCAAGACTAGGTAGAGGAGCACAGTTCAAGGCTATTCTTAGCTGACCTCTAAAATGCAGTATCTTGAAAAGGAAAAGTTGGGATGTTACACACATTGTGTTCTTGTGATACTGTTATTTATATGTAGGCAGTCTTTGTGCACCTGCATCATAGCTGTAGTTTTGTTTGTTGTGATGTACCACTGGTGGGCAAAGGTGACTTCTGGGAAGACAAAACAAAACAAAACAAAACAAAACAAAACAACACAGTTATCCCTCAGTTTGTCTTTTCAATGGCAGCTGCGAGCAAAATTTATTACTGGAGTATTTCTTAAAGCCAATAGAACAAGGCAGTGGAAAGTTCCTTTCTGTGACTGTCAATCACTTTTAAATCAGTCAGTTTTTTTTTTTAGACACTTAATCAATGACCATTTGGAGATGACTTAGTCCAATGTGTTTATTCCACAGGCTTTGTACAACCTCCACACATAGGGTATTCCTTTAGAGCTCAGGAACACTGGGGAGGTGACATGGGGCAGTGTGCCAACACTGTAGGGAGTCTATCAGGAGGGGTATGTGCATCCAGCTCCAGCCTTGCTTCAGTACATTCGATTTCTTTGGTAAACAGAAAAAAAAGGCTTCTTCTGCTTATGCTTGTTGTTTTGAACTTTGATTGAAACTGGAGTTTTTACTGTGCCATAAATACACTCTGCATAATGATTTTTTTTTTAAGACTTCTAAAAGAAATTACAGCAATTACTTTTTGTGGAGAAGAGAAACCAAATGGTAAAAACAGGAATTATCAATAATGTTTTTAAGCCTCAGTATTTTTGAGGTTTATCAAAAAGCTACTGCCCTCATGTTAACACATATACTCATTGGTCATCTTTTTTCAGTGATTATTTCTGCTTTATAGTTATGTGTTTAAATGAGTCTGGAATGGTTGATGTCTGAGATGTATACTTTATTTTTACAAGAGTGAATTCACTTTCTTTCATCAACATTTACAAACTGACCTGTTAGTCTCCTGAGTATTTTTTGTGTTATTAGTACCCTCACAGATTTTGCTAGTTTGCTTTTGTTCCATTAGTGATCAAATTTTGTAAGAATTAACATTTGATTTGACTCTAAATCTAAATGTGTCTTTATGTTATGGAAGTGGGAAAAGTCCAGTCATCTGCATGAACTTCTGTTCATGGAGTGAGACCATACTAAACCTTCCATCCATGTACCTCTGCTTTGGAGATAATCAAATAAATTAGAACTCCCCACTTTGCAGTAAGATAAAAAAAAAAATAGGGAAGCAATGATCTCGACTCTAATATTTTTATCCTGGTATAATATGAAACTAGATTCCCCAGTGTAAGGTATAATACTGTAGAAGGCCAAGTAGTATTTTCCATTCCTAGCTCTTTGCTCAGTTTCTTTTATTCATCCATTAGGGTCTCGACAAGATGTCTATGTCTCTCCCAGAGTAATTTAGTAGCTACAAATGCACCTCAGTTTCCAAATGTACTAGAAGAGCAGTAGTTTTAAACGTAAGAACATGCTTCTCAGGAGTAAAGGATTGGAATTGAAGTCCATTGAAAGATACTCTGGCTGTCTTTATGTGCTCTGCAATGCTCATCACCTTATTATTCAAGTGTACTAAGAATTGAAACTTGGGTGCTGAACAGATAGGAAAAAAAGTTCATATCAGTCCCATTACAGAATCGTTTTACTTGATGTAAAATCTATAGAATTGAAGGTGCCAAATATTGATCTCTGTTGCTCTTCTATTTCCAAGAGATTTGTTTTTTTCACCTATTACAGTTGAGCTTTTTTAAGGAGATGTAATATTTGAAACAAAATTTGAACTGAATGCTGAGGATTTTTTTTTCCTTTGCAGTAATTGTAGAAGGAAATGAATAATTAGGTGAACTGATCACAGATCCAGGAGTTTCTTGAGCCTCTGTTGTCAAACATTTACCTTGGGAAATCATTTAATTTAGCTGCTTACAGTGGAAAGCTGTACTTGCTAATTTCTCGGGAGTATAACATAACCAGTCTTAGCAGAGGAATGGGAAGATACATCCTGCTTTGTTTTCTTATATATCCTATGATCAGATTTATTATGTCCTCTTGTAGATTCAGGGTTTCATGGATATCCTTGAGCCTCTTTATTTCTTGCTGCAATCTCACTTAAAATAATACTGTTTTCTTTGTTTGTATGTTTCAGATTTAGGACTCCACACTTCTCCTTGATGTTATGTACTGACTGAATTCTTCCTTCTCAATAGCTAAGCAGATGACATATCTTTTTCTGACTTGGGATTTACTTTTGCTTGCAGCGGGAGAATCCTTTTCTCACCCCTGAAAAGACCTGAAGTTCCTGGTCTCCACTGCTAGTCATTATCTGTTAGTCATTCCTGTTCTGTCCTCCTCCCTTACTCTGCTCTTTTTTCTTTTTTCTGCCAAACAGAGATTTCCAAGCAAGTTCTTTCCTGTATTAATGGCCCAGTAACCCTGTATGCATGCATGTATGCTTATGTTATTATATTCTGTCATGGTCGTCTCCTGATCAATGTGGTTGTAGTGACATTAGCATAAGACGTTTAAATTTCTACGAATACCTTTGGCATAGTCACTGACAGACAATGTGACTGATGTTCTTAAGTACCATTGTGAACTCGTGTGAAGTAACATAGAATCACAGAATCACTAAGGTTGGAAAAGACCTACAAGATCATCCAGTCCAACTGTCCACCTATCACCAATAGTTCTCACTAAACCGTGGTCCTCAACACAACATCTAAATGTTCCTTAAATACCTTCAGGGTCAGTGATTTGCTGAGTGATTTCTCTCCATGCAGACCAAGTCATTCAGCTATGATTCACTCTCAGGCCAGTATGAAGTCCTAACATCTCTAAGCCACCCATAACCCAGGAAAGTTTTGTTCCATCAGAACAAAGCTCTTGATATAAGATCTTTTAGGGTTTCTGATGCCTTTCTTATTGGAAATGCCAACTGTTCTTTAGAGTAATTTTCTTTTCTCTCAAGCACTGCTTGAAATTTTCCTTCATCTCTTATCTGTCTTCAGCACAGAGGCAACTGGCCTTACAAACTACTTTCCCAGGCCTCGAAGGCCATTTACAAAGAAAAGTTTCAACGTAGCATAACAGACCGTTGCTCATGAACTAGGGAGAATAATTTGAATGCAGACTTCTTTCTGATATGTTCAGCTATTTTACTGTGCATCAATTTCACAGAGAAGTTCTGGTATTCTTCCTAGCCGATTTACAGATAAAATTCTTGGCTCTTCTTGATAACAAAAGCTATGATACCTAGTGACTAAGATTGCCTACAGTGTTATTAAAAATATTCAGAATAAACTAATATCACAGTATTACCAAAAACATTTGACCACACTCTTTTGACTTCAGTGGACAGAATGGAAAAATAATCACACACATTATTAAATGTGGTTCATTTGTTATAATGTGCTTTTAAAGAAAGTCTATTAATAGATTTTTCACTCTATGTGACATTTAAGTACACTCATTAATTATTACCCTAAATGGACAATAATATCTGTGCAGCCACTCATGAAAATCCTAGCAAGATGAATTATTTGAAATAGACCATTTGCCTATCTTTTGTCAGCAGTGGCTCAACAGATGCACTGCTGGTCTACAAAGGAGTGATAAATCTAATCCTTCCTAGAACCACTGAGCACCCGTGAAGCTCAATGCATGAAACTCCCGAACAGAAAATACAGTACATTGGATGCTTCTGTTTATGCATGGTAGCCTATGGCATATCCAGTAGGTTATCTGTTCTTTCTATCAAAATCTTTTACATGCAAGTAGCAATTTGGTTTCTTAGTACGCTTTACCCTAACTGGGCATTTGCTCTTACCATCTTTTCATTTATAGCAGTATAATGGGCATGAGTGTGTGTTTGAAGCTGCACTGTGGCCAGGATGAAAGAGAGGAAGGAAATGAGTACTTAGTGCAGATGAGAAGGTTAGCAAAAATTCTCAATAACTTATTTCCTGAAAATATTCTGTGAATATTCTCTTTCATAAGTGTACCAGTAGCAGCTGAAACAGGAAAAGTAAAGATATGATCCAGAGTTGATAGGGATATCTGAAGGGCCAAGGTGGATGTCCCAGATGATGGCCATGCATACTGTGGAACAAAACTGGATGCAGGGGAAAAATGTGTTTCAGTAAGTGTATTTTAAGCATAGCTCTTCAAATGGTGACTCATTTTTGTTTCCTTACAGACAGAATAATTGTCCTTTTAAATTTGCTTCTTATTCATTGATACCAATTTTTAAGCACAAGGGGACTATCAGGAAGAGGTTTTTATATTCAGTCTATTTTCACCAACTCTGATCTCTGAGTCAGGCTTGCTGCTAAAAAGCAAAATTTCAATGGCTTTAATACTGCGAAACCTCTTAGATTTTTCCCTAGGTGAAGGAAGAATGAAGAAAACTTTGCATTACTGTTTCAAATCTGGCAATAATACAAGGCTTTCCTTAAAATGACTGTGGAATTTATTGGATCACTTACTCACTACCGTATCATCAATTCTGGTGGCAGAACTACGTGAAAAACTGCACTGTTAAAAGCCTCCATTGAGCACCTCTCGAAACATAGTTCTTACTGTTCCCTTAACACTTTGCTTCACACAAGTGGCTCGGCAGTGATGTCTGTCTCATATTAGGCTGCCTGATGTGGAAACCATTTTCCCATATGGATCGTGGTGGGTTTGGGATGGCACAGGGCAACAACTGTTTAATGTAGTGGCTTTCGCTTCAGTCCATGCTGCCTGTGATGTTGGAGGTTTGGAAGTTATAACTTTCACAGAAATAACCTCCTGTGAGGAAACTGGGTCTGGAGCACTGCAGGATTTGTGGACCAGCCCCTGCATCTGTTACCTGACTACCCTGAGTGGGAAGGAGAGAAAGGGAAAACAGATCAGCGTATTTTAGAAGAATCAATCCTTTTATGCGTTGTGAATAAAGGATGCTTTTTAGCACATGATTTGCCTAAACTTTAGATTAAAATCCTTTTTTTTAAGACACTTTCAATTCTGAGTTGGCTAGAAAGCAGACATTTTGTAAAGCCCCATCTGAAGTACTGTATCCAGTCCTGCGTAAAGGTCTCAGTACGGAAAGGATTTAGGGCTGTTGGAGTGAGTCCAGAGGGCCATGAAGTTGATCAGAGGGCTGGAGCACCTCCCCCATGAAGATAAGCTGAGGGAGCTGGCTTATTCAGTTTGGAGAAGAGACCTCACTGCAGCCTTCCAGTACTCGAATGGAACCTATAAAAAGGATGAAGAGCCATTTTTCACATTGTCTAATAGTGACAGAACATGAGGGTGTATTGACCCCTAAAAGTCCTCAGCCTGTGCCGAGGCACATCTTTCTCACTGTTCTGTAAGGAGAAGCAAAACATCTACATGAAGTGGAAGAAATTGGTTTGGAGCCTCTCTCTCCCTGAATAAGTTCCATGCCAAAAGCAGGACATAATCTCAGGCAGCTGGCACACAGCTCCCGTTGCTTCTTCCAAATGGTGATGGGAATTATGCAGAAAGACCATCCTGAGCCATTAACTTCCCCACTACCAACAGGCTGCAATGCCACTATGAGCTGCATGGCCCTGAGTTTTTCTGTGTCAGAGCTGAAGGGATTGGTAGGAGATACTTTAAAGAGGGAGTTTATATCCTTTTTTCTCCTCTCTATGGCTGTTGCTAGACCTGACATCAGGTGAGGATTTCCAGAGGATGCACCAGTTCTCAGCTGGACGTGGTATTTTACATTGCACTTTGTGAGTAAAAAGTTTAGATAGCTACAGAATATAGTCACAGCTGGTTAAACCTCACAAAACATTAACCTTATTCATATTTAATATTTATATGCAAATTATTGTCAGCCAATTAGTGTTCTCTGCATCTTCAGCACAGTTACCCAAGGGAATGATTCTTAAGTACATTAATTTTAATTCCAGACGAAGGTGAAAGTGTTAAAAGGAGCCTTAATTTGTTTTTTATTTGTCCTTTAAGGTTTTATTTTTAGGAATCACTTGAAAGATGATCAAATTGAATGTGCTTACTTTCCTTGTGTTTTCTGCAAAAGGCAAACCAAAGTGTTGATACTCAAGCAAAGCGAAGATAAAGGTTGTTAGTGTAAGTAGGTGGTCTCACTTTATTGGAATACTTACAACACTCCCACAAGACAGTTTGCTCATTCTGTACCTTTGAATTAGCTACAGTCTGTATTAATACATTCGATTAATGTATGCAATCATCTGCTGCCCATATTGATACAAAAGGCATCTACTTACCAGTGACTAATGCAATTTTTTGCTTATACTCAAAAGTCAGGCTTTTGATTTCTAAGATTATGATGGTTATTTTCTCCCTCATTAGCTTTAGAGCAGAGAAAAAGCATAAGAGCACTGGACAAGTGTGTAGCAAAATGAACTTCTAATCAGAGCATAAAAGCTAGAACTATTGATTCAATCCTGAAATCAGATAGATGATTCATAAAAGCAACAACCCAGGGACGGTGTCTGTTTTAAAATATTTCTTCCCTCTAGTGACAAGAGGTATTTGATGCAAACCACATTTAAATGTCTAAGTTTGGTGTTGGTTTCTCAAATATCTGACACAGTAAATGAGTAATATTTTGTTTTGCAGTACTTGATTGCCATTAATACAACAAAGAAGGTCATTCTCTCCATGTAGTGTAATGTGGTTAATTCACAGCTGAGTGCTGCAGAAAGCAGAAAAACTGCTCTGTTCCATCTGAACACGTTGAGCATATAGCACATATACTCGTTACCAAGTTCAAACAGTACTTTTATGACTTTATGTTAAAACACTGAATCAGCCTCATCTTCATTAAGGTACCTCTGCTCTTATCTTTGTTTTATTGCCATCTTCACTTGGCCTGTTAAGCATCTATCAACATTTCAAAGCTACAATACCCTTACCACTTCTTTTAAAAGACATTAAATGTACTAGTTAAGTAGGTGGCTCTTTTATCTCTTGTTTTTGAAGCAACTGTTTCAAATTTACAAAGCAGGCTTTCCAGGTAAAGTGCAGAGATTTCTGCACAGACTGTCCTGAGACACTAAAATGTACAAAAGGTAAAATATCTCCTTATAAATCAGAGAATCATAGAATAATTAAGGTTGGAGAAGGCCACCATCTATTCCAACCACCAACCCATCCCTACCATGCTCCCTAAACATGTCCCTCACTGCTACATTTCCTGAACATCTCCAGGGATGGTGACTCCTCTGCTTCATTGGGTAGAGGTGATGGAGATCAGTTAAGGACAGATGACCTCATCTGAATAAAGGCAGAGCAATGTCTATATACTGATAATCTCTATGGTTTGTGGGAAAAGAATCATCACTGATGTTCCGTGTTTAATAGGAGTAAGTAAATTAATGTCAAGTCAGGATTAAAGGAATTCATTTTTAGATGCTAAGCCATTTCATAGCATTTTTTTATATTTCAGGTCATTCTAGGGCTAGTAGTTTATGTTCTGTTATCCCCTATAATTTCTCCCTTGTCTTTAAGGCATGCTGTTACTTTTTAGTGTTATACTTGGTCTTGCTCAAAATGTTGTCAGTCCCAGTTTGCATTCAGCCTGACATCTCAAATGCAATGAGGTTAGTGGTTTCAGTGTAGCCTCCAGTGCATAGTAGTATGCTGAATAAACTCACACATATAATTCCGCTAAATTTGGACTGTAAGGGGGCCCTAGCTCTGAGTTACTATGGAAACAGAATTCTTCTTCTCTTTAGAAAGAAATTCCCTCTAGGTTCATTAGTGTGAAATTTTTCCCAATATTAGAGATTTGTGATGTTTCCCTCCAATATCCTATTGTGTCCACATCTTCTTAATAAGAGCTTAAAGGTGATTTTTGACTGAATATTTAATTTAATAACTGAGTTTTCGTGATATTTTATCAAGAGGAAAAAGCAGTGCTCTTCCCCAAAGCTGTTTGGATTTATGCATTAGTGCTGAAGATTTATAGACTGTATGCAGTCACAGTACTGAGCACAACACAGGCAGTATTTGCTCTCCAGTAGATTATGAAGATACTGGAGACATTGCTTTATCTAGCAGGCTATCTCATAAAGATAAAGGCTGAAATCCTGGCTCTGCTGATGACATTTTCCACGTCTCTCAACTCAGACTGAAGCATTTTATTACACAATACAGATTAAAGATGGAAATCAGAGTGCTTGGATAGGGTGACAGAGAATCATTTTATTCATATTGTACAAAGAAGACATGAACAGGACAGTACTTTTTTCCGAGACTATATCTATGATAAATACTTTCCGAGAAGCAGGTCAAAGGGCACAGTGCATAGCAAGAGAACTAAGTTAAGCATGAATGGAAAGTTGCCATGGTACAGAGAGATGGAAGAAGCAAACAGACAATGTGTAGAAGAAGAAACCAAAAGAGCATAAAGCATGAGTGAGCAGCTGAGAGGTCTTGAGAAGAGAGGGGAATTAGCAGACTTGGAGAAGCTGTGAAGCTTGATTTCACGTTAGGAATATCAGCACAAGGAAGTGTTTGTAAACGTATGTCTTGCCAATGGTTATACTGAGCAGTTAGGATATGCTCTCTGCCTGGAAATAACAATCTTATTTAGGTAATAGGAAGAAAGGTGACATTTTCTGTCTTCAAAAAGGCCAATTTAATTTGGTAGAACAGTCCAGTACTTTGTAAAACATTACTTTGTTATATGTAACTTTATATTCAAGTGTAAACTTGTTAATGTTTTTCATGGTCTGTCAAGCTTATCTCTCCAGTAAAGATCACATTTTTCTCTAAGCAGTGAAAAAGTGCTATCTTCACATAGTCCAACCAGTCCTAACAAAAAATCATTATTGTTGTTTTGAAGACACGTTTGTAAGGTCATGCAAAGGAAAATGAAATAATTATAGACTTCTACTCCACGAACAATTTCTCTTCATTCTGGTGAATAAAAAGAATACTTAGCATCTTTTTACAATTATTCTGTAAGTCATAGATGGCACCGAGCAACAGTGTAGCCTTGCAAGAGTATTAGCATTTCCATTTTTTAATGTACTTTGCACAGAAAATCCTCCATTTCCATGTACTGTGGAATTGTAGAGCCTATGGTCAGATTCTGTGTGCAGCTGAGGATATTTGCAATTGCCAAAGCTGTCTGGAAGAGAATTGTCCTTGCAGATTTCCTGAGTGACAGAAAGCTGGTAGTGGTCCTACCTTCATTCTCAGAAATTGCTTGATGACTAGGGACCTGGTTCCAGTAGGTCTGTAACAAGGAGTGAGACAAGCACTATATTTAGAGAAAAGTCCTCTTCTTTTGTTTCTCCTCTATGTACCTTGTAGTGAGGACCACAACAGTATCTCCTACCTCCTTATTTTGTATCCAAGGCTGAATTCCTAGCCACTTCTGCCATGACAAAAGGTCAGACAAACTGGAGAATGGGACCTGGAGCTTCACACAGACTGTTTCAGTTATTTAACCAAACACTGTGCCCATTTGAGGCTTCACTCCTTACCCTGAGAACTCATTTTTGATCAGTCTGAGGCAATCCATCAAGTAGGGACATTTAGAGAAATTCTCAAATGTTCAATAGGCATGTAGGTGTTGATTTCTCATTTACAGACCATACTGAGAGACATCTTCTTGTTGTTTGTGTTGTTGCTTAAATAACAGCAACAAGGTCTAGGACTTCACAGTCTTTTTGATCCAACTTTGAAAATAGCTTCAAACACTATTTGGAGGGGATAAATCTACCCAGTGATGTGTAGACAATTACTGTTCCCTGGCAGCAAGTCTATCACTCCTCTTCTCTTACTGATCAAAGCCAGAGGACTCTGCATTAGAAGGGTTGTTCAGTAACGCCGTAAAAAATGATAGATTTAAGAAATCTAATTATTGTAAAAAATGAACATGGTACAACTTAAGTGATGCAGTAGATTATAGATACCTTCTTGTCTATGGGAGCTCTGTTTTTGGAAAAAGAGCAGAAATCCATTACAGGTCTCCATGTTGCCAGTTTAACAAACAACTGCAAAGAAGTACCAACTTCAATAAACTGCTTCTACCTCTTTTGAGTTTAGCTTTCTGAGAATCCTGACTGAATGTTTCAGATTGAGATTTTATTAACTGAAAAGCACTGCAACCATAGGTTAGCCTGTTATTTGTTGCTTGTTTTTGTGTTATTTGTTTTTGTTGTTGTTCATTTTTTGTTAAGCAATGACACTCCAATGGTTCTTTGAAATACTGTATATGCTAAATCAAATTTTGGAACTGATTTCAAGGATATTAACTTCCAAAGAATGCTTAATTTAATTTTGATTTGAAAGACCATTGATGTCACCAGGAGGTTTTAAAAAGAAGCTTTATAACATGGTTCTTGGGGCTGCAAGAAGCTTATTAAAACTCTTAGAAGTTGCACACTTAGACATTTCCATGATTAGTTACTTACAAAACTTACTGTGATACTTTAGTAGTAATCTAAGTATTTTGTCCCCTCTGACTTTTTCAATACATATTTGGCAACTTTTTCTCTATGGAAAAATCATAGACTAGTTCTGCAGAATTTTGTGGGACAGAAAATCTTAGCAAACTGTATAGATATATCAGCATCAAGAGCAGTACATGATTAAGGAATCCTGTCAGGAAGAATCGACTCAGAACTAGGGTAAAATCTTCATTCAGAATCCATTTTTACATCTTCCACTGAATACTCTCTACCAAGTGCCAGAAAAGCACTGTAACTTCAGAAATATGCATTTCTGTGTAAGGTCAGGTGTTGAGCTGGATGTACAAAAGTGACTGTCACTGCAAAAAGAACATGAATCACAGTGTGTAGAGAAGATCAAAGAATCATAGATTCATTAAGGTTGGAAAAGGTCACTAAGATCATCTAGTGCAACCCCAACCCATCCCCCCCATGCCCACTAACCATGTTCCTCAGTGCCATGTCCCCACAGTTCTTCAGCACCTCCAGGGATGATGAGTCCACCACCTCCCTGGGCAGCCTGTTCCAATGCCTCACCACTCTGAGAAATTTTTCCAAATATCCAACCTGAATATGATGATCACTAGAAGAACTAGTCAGGATCTCTGGAGGTCTGGTCTGTAAGATTATCTGTGACTTTTTTGCTGCCAGATTGTATGTAACTTGCTTGCAGTCAGGGATGGTCTTTGGCAAAGGAGAAATAAGAACTCCTAAGAATTATTTGGATTAATTCCTTAATCCTGTCCTATTCCTTCATAACATAATCATTCTTGTTTCCACTGAGAAGGATTTACACACATTTTCTGTTTATTTGGCAGAAGTTCTTAGTAATTTGTTAAGACACATTTGGACTGGACATACTGAGTGTAACGTGCTTCAAAATCCCCATCATAGTGAAGTGACTGGTAATGTGTCATAGTATGCACCTGTGTCATTGTCCGCAAAAAGGTTCTGACTCTTGCCATAAACTCTCATCTCTTTGGTTCCCTGTTCTTTTTTTTTCTTTCTTTAATTCAGTTCCTTGCTGAATATCTGCGGGCTTCTCAAAGGAAAATGCAGCTGGAGACTATTCTTGTATTTCTCAGCTCTCATTTTTCCCTTGTTCTTCTCCTGTGATGCTCAAACCAAATTGCCATTCAGCATTTGCTGCTCGTATTGCCATAGCACCCAGGGAACCTGACACATGAATCAGAACACAGTGCAAGCACAGATAAGGAAGCTATCTCAGCTCCAAAGACTTTACCAATTTAGGTGAAAAATCTGGGATACCAAAGGGAGACAAATGGTTAGATGGGGAAAGAGAGGAAACAAGGAGCTGAAGTTGGCTAGCTGGTTAGTCAAGCATATAAGCAGGCAGTCCTGGGATTTTGCTTAGTTTTGTAGAGCGGGGAAAGCAATTTGTTTTAGGGAAGAGAAAAAAGAGAGAAATGAATTAGTTTGCAGGTGCCAAGGAAATTGTATGCTAACATTAGTTGCAGCATGAGAAAAAGCACAAAAAGGTTATCTGAATATTTAGCATTTACTACTGAGAAGGAGAATCACTCTCATCACTGAATTGAAGATAATTACCAAGGACAGCTTAGAAGGAGTGTTGGCAGTGAAGAAAAGCCTCTATTAGACACAGCAGGGAAGTGAAAATCCATGCTGGGATACTAAGAGAAGGGTGATATGGTCAAATTGATGAGCTGGAAATATCATCCTATGGCAGCATCTAGGATGGATCTGAACAGGCCCAGTTAGGATCCACCATGACCAAAAAGAAAATAGTTTTTAAAGAGATTGAGAGATTATGAGCTTGGGAAAGTGTTTATCAGCATAGCCTTAGTCTTTTAGGCCTCAGATTAAGAAGACAGGAAAGCAATGTAAAAGAGATTTAAGAGAAACACCAATTTTCCCAGAATAATCAGTAGCATATAGAAGAGCAGAATTCAGAGCTGCCGAATTCCAGCACAGAGCTCTGCTCACTGGATCACCCATTGCTCTGGAAACAGCTTATTTTTGTAGCTCTGTGAACTTAGGGTGAACTTTGCGTGTTTTTACAATACCATAATTTGTAAAGCTCCAGACTGAGAGCAGATGAGTCACATTATTTAGGCAGGGAAGGATGTGCTACAGAGCCACTTCTGCAGCACAGAAAATCTCCCTTCCCTGAGGACGAAATCCTCTCTCCTCCCACAAACCAGCTAGCACGTTTCAGTACGCCACATCAGCTGGCAAATACATTGCTTATTTTGGCACTTAATTTCAGCATGACTGCTTAAAGATAATACAGAACGTTAAGGCTGTCCATATTTTTGAGTGACAAAGACAGAACTGAAGCTGTTACTCTCTTTTTCCTTTTCAAGTGACAAACAATTTGTGTTATATATTGAGTATGACTTACTGTGCTGCGAGAAACCTTTCTAGTTTGTTTTAACTGTATGTCTGTGCAGACATGGGTTCTATCTCTAGATATGTTTGTGCAGCACCAGGCAACAGGAGGCTCTAATCCTCTAACAGGACTCTTACACTCATTATTTTCAGTGATATTTTGAAAAGTGATAGGAGAAGCAAACTTGATGAATTGCAATGCAGCATGGTGATTGAAGCCAGTGCATTCATTTCGTCTGCTCCTGTTACTTCTCTACAACATTATCCTCTTAAAGAGAATCGTGAGTTTTCCAAGGAATTCAACTTTCGTAAGTAGGCTTGTCATTACATGCCAAGGCAGGGGATGGACGCAGAGCAGAGCTGGTGTTTCTGCCTGTGGGCAATTGCACATCCCTCTTTGGGTCTGGTCAACTTTGACCTTCATTGCCCACAAGCTTTCACTGACTGGCAACCATTAACCCATCCCCACTGTGCCCACTGGTCACGTCCCTCAGTGCCATATCTCCACATTTCTTCATCATCTCCAGGGACAGTGACTCCACCACCTCCCTGGGCAGCCTGTGCCAGTGAATGACCACTCTGCCTGAGAATTTTTCCTACTATTCAGCCTGAATCTCCCTTGGTGCAACATAAGGCCATTACCTCTTTTACTATCACTTTTACCTGGGAAAAGAGGCTGACCCCACCTCCCCACAACCTTCTTTCAGGTAGCTGTAGAGTGCAACAACATCTTCCCTGAGCCTGCTCTTCACCAGACTGAACAATCCCAGTACCCTCAGCTGCTCCCCATAACAATTCTGCTCCAGAACCCTCACAGTTTCATTTCCTTTCTCTGGATACATACCAGGGCCTCGGTGTCTTCCTTGTAGTGACGGACCCCAAACTAAGGTACGCAGTACTTGAAGGGCTGCCTCACCAGTGCCTAGGACACTGCGAACAGTCAACACCCTGCTTCTGCTGGCTGCACTATTTCTGATGCAAGCCAGGATGCTGTTGGCTGCCTTGGCCACTTGAACACACTGCTGGCTCATGTTAGTTGACTGTACATCTGTACACCTATATCTCTAAACAAAAAAGGACAGTGGTTGGCTTTTTCCTGCTTCTGTTTGCAGCTATTATTTTCAAGAGGATCCTGCCCAGGAAGGGCTAAGCCTAAACATGTGCTCTGGCCAGTTTGTACCACTTGGCCTCAGGATCACTATCTGTCCTTCTTTATTTTATCAACATATACATAAAAACAATTCCCCTATTGTTATTTAGATAACTATGCCAAATTCCATTCTGCTGTCAGTTTGGTTTCTTGCCTTCAGGTCTCCTACAATTAGAAATCTAATTTCCAGTTTGAATGACTCACAGACAGATTTTACTCTATGTCTTTTTTCAACTTTTACTTTCTCAGCAACTATTCAGTTTTAAACTCAATTGTTTGAAACAATATGAAAACCACGGTACTCCATCTTTTTGATGAGGCCTTGTCATGGTATCGGTATTGCTCTGGTTTCTAGAATTGCCTTGCTCTGTATTTTGTAGGACAGTGTTTACCTTCTCACAAGCTGTCATGTCAGAGGCTCACACTCAGTCTGTAATCGAATGATATTCCATTTCCCCTCCTACCTCATTTTAATCCGTCATTCTGTGGTTTACAGAAGCCATTCTTTTTGTTAGTCCCCGAAGTCTTGTTTTCCTCTCAAAGAGTCTTTTTTCTTCTTCTTTTTTTTTTTTAACCCTCAGACCATATTTGGCTCACTTTTGATCTTTTTATAGTAAGAATTAAAGCGGAAGCTTGATTTGTATTTTAAAGCATATATGATGTTAGTGTTGGAAGCAGTACATAGATCAAGTGGCACTGCTGAGACAGCAATCTCATCTGTGGAGGGAGAGAAAAGCCCTGGGAGGATCACTGATCTGTTAAAAGAAAAATAAAATTAAGGAGAAAACAGAGTTGAAAGAATAAGTATAGAAATAAAACAAAAAAAGAAAACGCAACATCAATACCCAGTTCATTTCCTTGCTGGTTTATACTTTCCTGAGCTATTATTCATAGAGGAACGTGTTGCCAAAACACTAGAATAAAATAATTTAAATATCTTTTAAAAATCTACTTTGAATTCACAACAACACTGCATATTCTCAGAACATGCCACAGCTTCTCTGGGCAGCCTGTGCCAGGGCCTCACAACTCTGAGTGATTTCTTCTTAACATCTAATCTAAATTTCCCCTTTTAGTTAACTGTTCCCCTTGTTCTATCACTATCTACCTGTGTAAAATGATGTTTTCTCTGCTGCTTATTAAGGTCTCTGTAAGTACTTGAAGGCCACAATGTCTCCCCAAAGCTTTCTGTTCATGCTGAACAAGCCTAACTCCCTCAGCCTTTCTTCATAAGAGAGGTGCTTCTGCTCTCTGAGTATCTTCATGGCCCTCCTCTGGACCTTCTCCAACATCTCCATGTCATTCCTGTGCTGGGAATCCCAGGCCCTGGCACAGTATTCCAAGTGAGAAGAGGGGAGTAGCAGTGACCTTAGTTTATGACACTAATCTTCACCGCTCTGTGTGCTCTTGTAGTTCCTGATTATTTTATCCCATTCTATGGTGAATACAAATATTATAGGACAAAGAAGACTGTCAAGCCAATGCATAGTGTGTTGGTGTAGAGCAATAGTGCTGGGTTTAGCAGGTGCTTGTGCTTTGACCTTGGCCACATTAATTTTCCTCTTGCTGCTTGCCCCCTGAAACACCAGTAGCTTTCAGCTTCAGCCAGCATCATTAGCATCACTGCATTCATGCACCGTAGTTATAAGATTTAAATAGTTCTTACATGGTTGTGATCCTTGTAGCAGCTTAGATTTGCTCTTACTGCTGCAAAGCCAATAAATGTCTGCCAGATTTTGCATTTCTTCATCACTGACCATTTGAACTCTAACAGATCCATTCATAGACTGTTTGTTGCTTAGTTATAGCATGTTTCTAGGTTTAAGCTCCAGGAATTCAACACAAATTTATATTTCCTGGTTTAATCTTGAAAACTGATGGTTGGTGGAAAACAGTGCTATTTTTTTTCTATTCCTTTTGGCTTTAAACTATGAAAGTTAAGGATGAAAATTACTGAGAGATGAGATGAGAAAGTTAGGATCTTCCAAAGTCAGTCTCTGTTTCAGATTACAGATTAAAATGTAGACAACAGCTACTATAATAAGTGCAGTACAAGACACCACCAAATACTAATTTACCATTGAAACTAAAATGTGAAAGTTATTTGTTGGAGACTTGCTGTTAATAATTTTAGCACTTTGAGTCAAAAGATGATAGGAGGAGGATAAGTCAGAAGATAAATGCCAGATTGCCTGTAAACTAATATTTATTGCAGTTCACTGACTTCAAGTTATTTTGAGTTCTCAGCACACTTGTCATATCCATGTTGCTTCTTTAAATGAGAGAAAGCATTTAGCCAAGGATATCCAGTGAATTCTCTGCATGATAAGATCAGGACACGTCAATATTTGAATTTTGAACATGCTAGTGTGTGTTATAATTTGGTTTCATAAGGTGAATCTTATCTATTAAAATAAACACATTAATAAAATGTGGCGAGGATATGAATATATGAATATAAAGCCATGATAGATATTGTTCTGTTGAAAGCTGTTTGTTTCTGGAGATGAAGTCTTCAAGGAGATTAAACAATGCTGAAGAGATGATTAAGTTGAAAAACTAATAGGCACAGGCTTAAGGAGATGCTGAAGTGATAGGGGAATATTAGCATTGCTGCAAGCAAGAACGTGAATCCCAGTTGTCCTTGGTCCTCATATGGGTATGCAATGTACAGCAACATCGCAGGGAGCATCCGCTGCTGTTGGAGACCCTGTCGGGCTGTGACTCCACACAACTGTTAGCATAGGTCTGTGATATGAACCCTTAATCTGGTGCCTGGGAAATATCAGCCAAGGGGAACGAAGACCATACCAAAAAGTTATGTTCCTGCTGTGTACATAAGCCAAATCTTTGTACAGAAGGAATCCTGTTCACGAGGTGTGGCACCAATAATATTTTGTTCTTTGTATCCCTTTCTGCCTGGAAGTACAATATTTTTATTCATTATTTGTGAAGCTGTACAACAGTGTGACCTCCTGCCTATCAGTCAGTGCACCAGGAACACTTGGCAGTTCTTATTCCCCAGAATATCCAAGGATTTCTTTCCTGATTCAACCAGAGCCAGGATGAGAGCTTGCATCTGTTGCATTTTATTTCAGAAATTCATTGTAAAATGAAGAAATCAACCTGAAAATGTTCATTTTTAGATACAAAGCTGTACCCTGTGTTTTAATCACCAGTGTTTATTAAAAGCTAGAAAAGCTAAGAGAACATACAAAAAAAAAAAAAAAAAAAAAAGAAACAACCAAAAAACCCCACAACTATAAAACATTTTCTATAATGTGCTTTGTCCACTGGGAATTCTTTGTAAATTATTCGTTCTGCTGTACATAGTTTGCAGTCTTTCTGATCGCAAGCAATCAAAATCATACATTTACCCCCCAAATCAAAACATGAGTTTTGAAACATTTGACTTTTAGATTATTACATTTGCATGCTAGCTAAGAGTGGGTAGAATGCTTTCATGTCACATTTTCAAGATCTTCCCTTTAATCAGAAGCTTTAGAAAAGTTGTCCTTTGTTGGGTGAAAGCTGAAATGTCTCCAGAAATCAGGCATTACCAGGAGACAGAGTTTTAACAAGTGCTTATTTGTTACTGAAGCTGTGTAATATTACCGGTGTCAGAAGCTGTGATGCAGCATTAGATGCAAAGAGCTTGAGGGCATCTGTGCAAAACTGAGTGAGTCCTATATCTATGTTAGCAAGTAATTCAAAGCACTACAAACAGATAGAGATCAAAAATCAAAGCAGCTGGTTCAGAAATCCCTAAATACATGCAGTAATTGTCTCAGGGATTTTACTTTGGACTAGCCTTTAGAATGAGAATCCCCATATGTCATTCTCCCTTAAAGTCATTCAATAAATAGACCTCTCACTTGAATTCTTAAATCCCTCTGAATACCAGGAGACACTTCTGTGCTGTGTGGGTGATAGAGTATTGACATAGGTTGCCCAGAGAGGTTGTGGGATCTCCTCCTTGGAGATCTCCAAAGCCACCTTGGACATGGTGCAGGGCACACTGCTCTAGCTGTCTCTGCTGGAGCAGAAGTTGAACCAGATGGACCCAAAGGTCCTTTCCAACCCCATTCATTCTGTGATCCTGTGATTGCAGCATGCTGATGCTTCCTCCCAAAGTGATCTACTTCACAGGCATGAAACCTGCAAACCAGATCAATGTAAGGTGAATGGTCAGAAGATTTGCTCCACAAGAAAACTACTTTGTCAGAGCAAAATTACTGCCAGTGTAGACACAGCCAGCATGCTCATACTTTCCTTCCAGCTGCTGGTTGAAGATAGGGTGTAGCTGTCATTGGTGCAGAAGAGGAATCACAGTGCACAAACTGAGATCACGTGGCTGGATAATGAACTCAATGAGAAAGAGGGAGGGGAACTCAGTAGTGACACGTTAGAAAGGTCTAGAAGGTACGAGGACAATTATTTTTCTTATTCATTTTGAAAGAAGAGATTTAAACCTGCGTGCTCAATAAGTCAGTCAAAAAACCTTTTCTGCTTGTGCGCAGTAACTCATGGGACAGTTGTCTTTCCCTGGAAGTTGCTCACTGAGAGTGTGTGACAGATATAGGACTTTTCTGTAATAATTTATGAGTGCCATATGTTGGCCTGATTATTTTCATCATAATTTTTACAGTAAAAATATGTTGGGTTACCCAACAAAAAACTGATCAGGTAAAAATGGAAGAAGAATGGGTTGAGATGGTTCTCACTGACCCCTCCAGAACAATTGGGGTTTGTTTATCCCTAGGGAATCATCAAGCTAAGACATTTGGAAACAGTCAAGATTCAGTAGACGGTGATGGAGAAATAAGAGATGTGTGATTGTAAAAGATTGATGAAGGAAATGGCACTAATACTTGAAGGGAGCTGACAAGCAGGAAAGGAAATGACTTTTTACATGGTCTGACAGTGATAGGACAGGGGGAAATGGCTTTAAACTAGAGGAAGGGAGTTACAGTGTTTAGATTTTAGTTTTAGTGTAGGATGTTAGGAAAAAATTGTTTACTCAGAGGGTAATGAGGTGCTGACACAGGCTGCTGGGAAAGGTTGTGGATGCCTTGTTCCTGAAGATGCTCAAGGCCAGGTTGAATGAGGCCCTGGGCAGCCTGACCTGGTGGGGGGCAACCAGCCCACAGCAAGAAGGTTGAAACTAGATGAACTTTAAGGTCCCCTCGAACCTAAGCTGTTCTATGATTCTGTTATTCTATGACTGATCTGTTACTGATGTGCTATAACCACCAAGCAGCGAATTATATCTTCAGGATCACTGTCAGCAGTATATAGATAAAGCATAACCATGAAATGAAATGACTAATGAAATGAGGACTAATGAAATGTTAATATAAACCTAGAAATTCTATAGCTCTGTAACTACTCCTAAAAAGTCATAAGCAAACACTGACTTGGAGGATACAGTGCCGATGGGACAATTTGTGGCAGCATCAAACCTGGTTTAACTGCTGCCCTGTCCCCCCACAAAACACCTACCCATTATTACAGGCTTTAACATTTCTTTTAAATGACTTAAAAGACAACACCTAATTTGTTTCATAGGGCTTTATAATTTCCTGGTTACTCCTTAATCCAGTTGGATGTTGTCTTCCTTATTCAGGCAATCACCCGCTGTGGATTTAAGCATTCTTCAGTACAGACAGTGAGCTCCCACACACATCATAGTGGGTGACACGTGCTCTCAGGGAAAGGCAGGAATCTTAGTAAGAGAGATGTTTGTGACAAATCACTGAAAAATCTATTTTTCTTCTTTCTTTTTATTTTTTTTTATATTTAAGCTATTCATCCAGTTAAAAATGTATTTGTGTATACATAAAAACTATTACTATAAATTGAGGTTTTTGTTATCATTACATACTACTAAATATTTACATATATGTCTATATATTTGTATACACAAAGAAGTCTGACAACTGTTCATTCTCTTGGCTTTATACTTCTGGAGTGGAAAAGATAGTGAGCAAAGAAAAGTTGGGTCAGATACATGAAATGAGCCAATACACAGCTGATACATCAAACTAAAGTTCAAAACGCCAGAGATGAATATACTCAGTAGGAAAAAATTACAAAGATAGTTAATCCTAAAAACATCATTACAACTCTATCCAATGTAAAGTTGGATATGAAAACCTCCTGGCATGTGGTTTGTTGTATACACATATTTGAAGACAATAATCTATTTTGGCTCCAAAGGGGACAGAAAGAGTAAAGGCACATCCTGAGAGTAAATAGTAAATAAGGAAACAAGTAAGTAAATAAACTGAAATTCACTCTGTAGACTCAACAACAGAGCCACTCCTCTCTTGTTCTTCGGTCTTACTTCATGCCTGAGAATCCACAGATTTTTATAGAGCTTGATCTGTGAAGATTAGTGACATGGGGAGCTGTAGGCATGGAGCACAGGATGGCACAAAATACTAAATTTATAGTAGGGGATGCTATAGATTCCCAGTAGAAAATTCTGCTGTGTGACAGTGTGAGTGCTCATTACTTTGTTATAAAATTTGGCTGATTATTGCAGTAACTCTGAAGATGTCTTGAAAGGCCAAAGTGACTCCCTCATTCCTGGCTAGTGGCTAAGAGGCAGTTTTGAAGTTTCTAGAACAAAGAGGAAGGAAATAATTTTTATTTTAGGACTGTGACTCAGCTGTGGGCTAGCGAAACAGAAAATGAATAGATTTTGCTAGCCATCACTGCTGCTAGATGTGGGATTTCATTGAAAATTTTCCTTTATATCCTTATCTTTTCCTCTTTCTCATATATTTTTGAAATCTTAGCCAATTAAATGTCTAATAGCAATGTAAATAATACAGCAGTGTGCGTAGTAGCCAAATAACAAGATTTGTAAAACCTTGATTGTAAAACGTTCTCTACTTTGATTGTATAAGGCTCTTTCTTCTTCCTCTACATTTTATTTTCTGCTGCCCGTAAGACTTCAGTGTAAAAATATAAGTACATGGAGACTCTTCTTTAGGAGTTTAAAATATTTGGGTCTATGTTATGGATTATAAATACTACTGATCCAAGGTAATAAAACAAGAAAAATGTGCCCAAACTATGCTATAGGATTTACATAATTAGAAAACAAATGTAGGAAGCATACGTTACATACATTTGTATGTAAAACACTTTTCTAGTTATCCACTAATATTATCATAAAAATGGAATGAAAATATAAATACCATCCTGTTGACAATGTTGCTGTACTTCGTTTTGTGATTTGATATTTTGCAACAGAGGCCAATGTGCAGAAAATGTGAAATCTTGCCTTATTTGATGACCTATCTCTGGCATCCTAGGTGCATTATTAGTACCAATATCAGCTGGTCTCTGTCTTTTAGATGGAGAAGATAAGAAGAAAAATTCTTTTTGGCACCATTAGGCATGAGCTGTCTCCATCAAAATCTTTTTTTTCTTTTCTTTATTTTTTTTTGTTGTTAATTGCTGAAGACACACAATAGATTAATTAAAAAGGCCATATTTTAATTAAAAACATCAAAGATAAGTTATTTCTCTAAGATGAAATTTGTTTTTCATATGTTACAGATCACTAAGTCTAGAGGCTATATGCTAAGTAAATTGGGAATTTCAGCTATACCATTAAAATATGACTGAATGCACTTTAATTTAGAATTTTATTGAAACTATGCTCCACTTTTAGGCCATTGCATTAGAACAGTGGGATATTAAGTTGATAATAACTCAAAGGCAAAGTTTTCATCACATGAGTTTAAATTCTAGTTATTTTAAAATGTAGTGATTCTGTGGGTGATCGTTTACTATTGCCAGGATGCTGTAAAAGTCATCCTTGCAGCTTGTTTATGTCTCAAATCTTTTCTAATTTAAACTAACTAGGTGCTTTGCATTTGTATCCTTGGTATTTGGCAAATGTGAGTAGAATCATAGAATCGCTAAGGTTGCAAAAGACCACTATCTAGTCCAACCACTGAGCTTGTTGATCTCAGCAGTTGAATGCTGAGCTTATCTGAAGTAAATTAAACATCCAGATTCTCCTTTAGTTATTAATTTGACTACTGTTCCATTGTGTCATTCTGCAATAATTGGATAAAGCTTTTTGTTGAAAACAGGGACTTGGTTATATATAGCACAATTAGTAATTCATCATTGCTACTAAAGGAATCACCTATAAATCTATGGTCAAGAATTGCTTTAAAGATCCTTGTAGTCTTTACTTTGGTGCTATTAAATTAGCACTCTGTTGTTTCAATACTTAGCAAATGTATCATATTATTAGAGAGACACATTGCATTGCTCACAGCTGGGCTTGGTGCACATTCAGCTGTCTCCAGTTCTTCCTTAGAGGAAGACTAGCAAAATTAGATTCTGTGCTTTGGCCACTGTAGGTATGAGAAGTGTTTATTTTACACTCCACCAATGTTAACATTATCTGGAGAATTTGTAATAGTTTTTCAAACAAACAAACAAACAAACAAACAAAAAGAAATGAAGCTGAAGGCAACTAATCAGCCCTCTGGATCAATTTCAGACAGTGCTATTTAGATTTTCATCCATTGAGCAGCCCCATTTCCCTTTTCCCAACAGAAATGGTTGTTTTGCACCATTTCAGACTCACCTGAATTTGACTACTTTTGAATCTGCATTCAGCAGACACAGCCTGACTGGTTTAGCACTCAGAGTGGTGCTTGGCAACTTTTGCACATTACCTCTCTGTGTCTAATATCCATGCTAAGCTAACGATTAGGATGGCATAGGCCATCTATGAAATTTTAAGTGCTACTTGGCAGCAAGATTACCAAAATTTGGCTCACGGTTCTTATCTTTGACACACAGAATAACAGAGTGATTACAGAAAATCAGTTTTATATTTAGAGAAGGAGGAAGGGCTTATTTCTGTGTCTGAAGCCTCAAAATCATAACAGCAGGTTGTATCCCAGTGGAAGAGTGGTCTCATAACAGATGGACCATAGCAGTGCTCTGATCTGTGTTGGACAGTAAGTGGAACAGATTTCAAAGATGTGAAGACAAGATTGACTAAAAAGATGTTCAAGCCATGATGATAAAAATGACAGTGACATTCACAGGGAAAAATATCTATTGCTTACAGATTTTATATTTTGCATTTGCAGAGAAACTCCACCAGTTCTATTCTGCCTATTTTCTATTCTTCTTACAGAGAACTTCAAAAAGAGAAAAAAAATATAATTAAACAACATTATTTACAGTTCTATGGAAAAATGTATTTATGGGAATGTGAGAGAATCCAAGCTCTGGAGTAACCTGAAAGTACTTCAGTAGAATATGACTCTCGTCTGGGTCACAAAAATTTCTGTCCAGGGGATCAGCCTGAATTACAAGAAAATTGACTTTGACTACATTCCAGTACTGAATGTTGTGTATGGCTCAGTTTCTAAATGTTATCCCATTTTTAAAAGTATGAATACATTTTTAATATGTTGTCCAAGATTTGATACATCATTTGATTTTCCAATTGATTGTTTCTCATTCACTCATTTCTATTAGTCTTCCAATTTAAGAGGAGGCAAAGAAACCACTTTATTTATACTACAGGTAAAATGATGCTACTGATTCTCAAGTATTTTAGTAGATGTTAGATCAGAGTATGGTGTGCCAATTTTTTCCAGTTCCTGTGCTTTGGTTTTCATGACTTCACAACAATTATGTATTTCTGACACAACTTCTTCATCAATGTCTGCCTGACTCAAATGGAATTTTATACTTGAAGTGTAGTGTTAGATACTGATATCATTTGTGCCATCAGTGATGAGAGGCAATATAACAGGATACAATAGGTAATAACAAGTGATGAGTATGATCTCTTAGTTTCTCAAACACTTGGCTTCAGTCTTAAAACAAATCTAGGCTTTTATGTCTTCTGGTCACCTCAAAATTCCAGGGGACAACAAATGCTTGTCTTCACTTTTCTCTTTTGGAAGACAGTGGTTGGTGTCAACATTTGAAAGTAGGTAGTGACTACCATAAGTATTTACAGAAAGAAATTTCAGTCTAAAATGAGTAACTCAACCTGGAGGAATTAAGCTCCCACTGATTAATTATTCCACTGGAGCCTGGGAGGTCTTCCCTTCACAGTCACAACCTGTCATTCTAGGAACTCTTCCTCCCACCCATTTCTCATCCAGTTTACTCTAAAGGATGTCTGCCAGACATGAACCAAGTAGAAGATGCTACAAGTCTCACCTAAATCATATCTCAGAGGAATGATCCATTCAGTTCATCTCAGCTTCAGGCTGTCACTCAGTAAATAGATGAAAATATCCCATGGCCACAAAAGCCTTACAGAAATGCTATTCTAAGCAAAGTTAAGAGCTATCTTCAGCAACCATGCCAGCCTGCTTGCCAGGGGATAGCTTTAAAGAACCAAATGATGAAGAGGTTGACCTGTAGCTTTTCCTTGTATAGTACTCCACACCAGTATCTAAAAGTGTCACCTGACCTCTGTACTTTGTCCTGTCACTTTCCTTTGAAGCTAATGAAATCACTAAATTATAGGTGTTTGTTTCACAATTAATCCTTTTACTACCCAGATAATGAAAATACCTGGAACTCAAGCCTGAGTATCCCATGAATTCCTAAGTGCTGAAGCCTCCCTGATTGTTGGTGCCTCTGGCATCCCCTTGACAAGTTCTGTAATTATGTTATGCATTTTTAATTGAAAAAAAATCTGCACTCTCTGGAAACATAAAAATTTTAAAGAGTTGTAATCTAAAACAAACTTAAATTAAATAAGATAAAGGTGCTTTACTGCCTGTGTTGTTTATATTTAATGAAAGAGAACACATTTCCTTATTTGAAGCCAACACAATTGCCTGTCTCCTTTACTGGAGTGTTATAGAATTTAGGTCAAGTACACCAAGCAGTAAACAGGACTTTGCAAATAATCACATGGAATACCTCATGAGAAATAGCTACACATATTAATAAACAAAGTTGTTCTTTGGCTTCCATTTCAGTACTGTACATGCCAAGGATCACAATATTTCAGGTGCTGTGTGGAGGTTTAAGAAAAGGAAGCTCCTCAGTCCAAAAAGTTTGAAGGTAATACTATAGCCAGAAAGAGAGGAGAGATCCAAGAGGTGTAATGTGGAATGTTATCCAAAGAATATAATGTTTCTTCACTGCTGACTGCAGACAGCTGGAATATGACTAGCTCAGGCTATATATTCCTCTCTATACAAAATTGTACTCACACAGTGGGTTTTGGGGACCCATTTCTGTCGGTGATGGAGCCTGCACAGCATGCTGCCAAGCAGGGGTCATGGCTCATCATCCCTCCCTCTGTTGGGGGTCTTTGTTCACCAAGAGGCTGGATACCCCAGCTGCAAGTAGCTGCAGAGCTCTTGGACCAGCACTGGCTTGGATCAGGCATGTCACTGAGAGGTCAGATCCATCTGCCCTCGTCCGTGTAAACATGTTCTCTGATAGAATAAAAATGCAAACTGGCCATCTCTCCTGTCTGATTGCTGTAAGTGCCACTAAAAGCATCTCAGCAGAACAAGCAAAATTGAACTCTGTCTCCTCTTGGCTTGAGAAGCTGAAATCTTTTTCACATGCACCAGGAATGCCAGAAAGGCTGAGACACACAGAGGGAAAGAAGCTGCAAGATAGGATCTTTCTGCTCCTGCTGCCTGTCACTCAAGTTAAGCAACAGTCATGGATGGCCCAAATACACCATATCTTCCTCTTTACAGCAGCAGTGTTCGCCAGCCTGGCCTTCTAGAGCTTTGTCAAGGCCAAAATAAGTCCTGGAGTCACTGGAGTCAGTTATTTGCTGTATCTTGGCACACTGTTGTCCAGTCCAGCTGCTTCACTGGTCTGTATTTGGAGCTAGTCCCAGGCAGCCTATTATGAACAAGACCAGAGTGGTTTTTCTTGTTTTGTTAGTGTTTTTTGTTGTTGTTGTTGTTTGTTTGTTTGTTGTTTTAATTTTGTTTGTTTGTTTGTTTTTAACGTTCTACTAAAAAAAACAACCAGCCAACATTAACATTAACCAACACTGGGAGGTGGACTTGATGATCCCTAGAGTTCCTTACACTTTAACTGTTTTGCCTGAAACCTTTTAACAATGTGCTCTGATTCACAGCACATCTCATACGTTTACAAAACCAGGTTGATCATCACTTGTTGCTCTGTTGTTTACACAATTTCTCAAATATTAACTATTTAGTAACTATGAAGTATTTATAACTATGAAGTACTCTGCAGGTGTACCAAAGATACACTAGCAGGTGAATCAATCACACCTCTTTGAGACAACACAGATTGCAAACAGCAAAGCAGAGCCTGTGTGAGCCATGCACAGGGAGTACTTGGTTATGTGATCAAATTATGGACAGAATCAAAGGACACTGAAGGAAAACCCAAAGTCTGATCAACACTGATAAATCCTCCAGAACCTTTCTCTTTGCAAGAAAGTCTCCCCTAGTAGAGTGGCATGACACTGACCCTCTGTTTTATCCAACAGCAAAAAGGAAGAAAATAGTAAAATGCAAAATACCAAATGAAAAAGCATGCCTGGAGCAGAATACTTATCACTGAAATGGAGCTGTGTCAGCCATAAAATCCATTGCAAGCATTAAAACCACTATCACTGTTGTGTGACAGGAGCTCTGATATGACTTGATGGGTAGCAATATAAAACATAAGATAGGTTATTATAGTCAAGGCAAGCAGTGGTAATCTTTAATGCTGATGCAGATATTACAGCCAGGGTTATAAAGATAAACTAGGTTTTCAGACAGGACAAATCAAATCCATTGCTCCCCTTGCTACTTTCCAGCCTGTTTACCTCTCCACTTGTGTTTGGATTCATGAGAGATCTTTCTTCCAAACTCTTTTAAAAAAGAATGAAAAGACCTTCCCTTGTTATCTGTGTTAAAACAAAGTGGCTTGAAGAAGTGTCTGCCAGGTCATCCCTGTGAAGTGAATGTGTCACTTCAAAGACACAGAACTTGTTTCAAAGCCACACATGCTGCTCAATTTCCTAAGCTGTGGAGCATGGACTCCCTCTAGCCTCTCTGTTGTTCTCTGCAGCATTAATGGATTCAGTTTCTCTGAATTTTCATATCTTGAACAGTTTGCTTTCCAGCCTGCATCACGCTGACCCCTTTGCTAGCTTTAGGCAGCATCCTGTGAAAAGTGGGTTTCCAGGTCAACAAACAGCTCTTGCTGGCAATCAAAAGGAGAAGACTTTAGAGAGAGAATACAGCATTATGCTTTTTTTGAGTTACTCCCTCAAGGCCTGGATCTGGCCAACTTGTGTGCACTCACCATGGCACATTAGTGAGATGGGCAGCCCAGGATCTCATCCTTTGTGCATGCTGAAGGCATTACTCACAGCTGAGCATCTCCAAACAGCTGAGCCTCTTGGTAAGGAGAGATGCACCATGCTAGCTCAATTCTCAGCTCAATTAACTTGTAAAAATAAAGCACAGCTACCATGGCTGCCTGGGGGGCAGAGACTCTTGGCTTGGACGAGGTGCAGAGCAGAGGCAGAGAGTGGACTTGACTCTAATCTTCCTCTCCCTGTGTAGGAATAGGTTAGTAGAAGCAGACTGTGGGGTCCTGTGAGAAAAGGCACAGGCCTTCAGGGAGGAATTGTGTGCAAAGACGTGCAATGACAGTTTACCTCCCAAGCATCCCTTGATAACCCCAGTGAGCTGATGTGCATTAAATTGCCAACTCTGTTTGCGCAGTGTTAGTGCTTGAGATAAGCAAAACATGGACAGTTCATAGAATCATAGAATAATTTGAGTTGGAAGGCATCTTTAAAGGTCATCTAGTCCAACTCCACCTCAATGAATAGGGACACCTACAGCTCCCTTGAGTTTCTCAGAGCCCCATCTGTCTTGACCTTGAATATCTCTAGGGATGGGGCATCCACCTCCTTTCTGGGCAACCTGTTCTGGTGCTTCACCACCTTTATTGTAATTATTATTATTTTTTAATATCCACTCTAAATCTCTCCTGAGATTGTTTTAGTTTGAAATCATTTGCCCCTTGGAAATGGTTTCCCATAAAGAATCATTCCTTAGTGCTGTGCTGTTCATACTACTGAGCAAACACAAGAGGCGCCCTGGAACACAGACGATATACTTGGCTTTGTCTAGGAGAGTGTTGTGTATGGACATGAGTATTCAGTTTTGACATAGCAGATTCCTTCAAACAGAAATTAAAATGCAGTTATGGAAAGGGTGGCCTAACACTCAGTGCCTGGGTGCATCAGACTGAACTATGGAATGTCCAATTTTAGTTCTTTCAAGTGACCAGGTTTGTGGGGAGTCTTATTCCTCAGAATAAACAAGTGAGCAGGAGAGATACTTCCAGTGGTCACCACCTTTAACTAGGTTCATAGGTTCATAGGTACATTAGATTGGAAAGGACCTACAAGATCATCTAGTCCAACCATCCTCCTATCACCATCCCTACCCACTAAACTACTAAATCAAATCCCTTAGCACCTCATCTAAACGCTTCCTGAACAGCGCTAGGGATGGTGCCTCAACCACCTCCCTAGGCAGGCCATTCCAGTGCCTGACCACTTTTTCAGAGAAACAATGTTTCCTCAGGTCTAATCTAAATCTTCCCTGGCGCAACTTGTGGCCATTCCCTCTCGTCCTGTCATTATTTATCAGGGAGAAGAGGCCCACCCCCTCCTCACCACAACCCCCCTTCAGGAAGTGGTAGAGTGCAATAAGGTCTCCTCTGAGCCTCCTCTTCTCCAGACTGAACAATCCCAACTCCCTCAGCCGCTCCTCATAAGACTTGTGCTCCAGACCCCTCACCAGTTTTGTTGCCCTCTCTGAACACGCTTCATGGTCTCAATGCCCTTCTTATAGTGAGGGACTCAAAACTGAACACAGTACTCGAGGTGTGGCCACACCAGAGCTGAGTACAGGGGGATGATCACCTCCCTGCTCCTGCTGGCTACACTATTTCTAATACAGGCCAGGATGCCCTTGGCCTTCTTGGCCACCTGGGCACACTGCCGGCTCATGTTAAGCCGAGCATCAACCAACACCCCCAGGTCCTTTTCCTCTCTACATTCTTCAAGCCATTCTGCCCCAAGCCTATAGCATTGCATGGGGTTATTGTGGCCAAAGTGCAGGACCCGGGACTTGGTCTTATTGAACCTCATCCCATTGAGCTCAGCCCAGCTATTCAGCCTATCCAAATCCCTTTGTAGGGCCTCCCTACCCTCAGGCAGTTTGACACATCCTCCCAACTTGGTGTCATCTGCAAACTTACTGAGGGTACACTCAATCCTCTCGTCTAGGTCATCAATAAAGATATTAAACAAGATGGGCCCCAATACCGACCCTTGGGGGACACCACTCGTAACAGGACACCAGCTGGACTTAAATCCATTAACCAATAACTAGATCACTTACATACTTATTTAAATTTGAAATGAGATATTTAATTTTAGGAACTTGAGCCTGAACATTTTATCGAGAATGTTCAAACCCAGATGCTAACTGTGTTCTTAAAACAGTTCATTTTCTTTACAGGAGCTTCATTTTCAAGCAAATGTGCAGGCATTTATCTTTGAAGCTGTTGTGTGTGCAAATTTAAAAATACAATCCTTGCATGTTGCTTATGCAACACCCTATGCCTATGTTGCCATGGTTAGTATATGCTTAAGTGGGGGTTGTGGTAACTAGTCACATATGGTATTCTCACAGAGCTGTGTACAAGAATTGAATTACAGGCCCACACGGCTAGATCCTTTAACTGGCGGATGTACCAAGAGCTGAATGTCATAGAATCAGAAAATCACCAAGGTTGTAAAAGACCTCCAAGATCATCCAGTCCAACCATTCACCTACCACCAATATTTCCCCACTAAGCCATGTCCCTTAGTGCAACATCTAAACAATTCATGAACACCTCCGGGGATGGCGACTCCACCACTCCCTGGGCAGCTTGTTACAGTACCTGACCACTCTTCAGGAGAATAAATTTTTCCTATACCTAACTTGAACCTCCTCTGACACAATTTGAAGCCATTCATTCTTGTCTTAACACTAGTTATGTGGGAGAAGAGACCTCACCACAACCTCCTATCTGGGGAATGTAGTGAAACGTAAGGTGTACTCCAATCCTCCTCTTCTCCAGACAATATGCAACTGCTTAAACTCAGTTGTGCCTGTTGCAAGATAAATTCCCAATTAGTTCTTTTAAACTTCTATCCTGCTCCTAGCATTGATGACGGAGAGAGCAAAGCTAAGTGACCAATGCTGTCTGCAAAAGAAAACAGAGGTCTTGTGATGGAGGGGGGATATTGTATTCTAGCACATATATTTTACAAGGTGATATACAAGAAAGTCACTGTAGACATCTTCTATTTTTGGAGTTGTATAAAAGTTAATGGTGTGATAAAGAAACTGTGGCTCAGAAAGCATGGCCAGAATGTATGCATTCTATTCCTATGGGTGTCACTTATTTATATTTCTCATGTTTTCTTCGTTCTGTACAAAGATCTGATGAGTGTAATCTGAATTAAGGTATGGCAGCTCTGATATTTCTGAAGAAGGGGTGCTTAAATGTTGCCTCACTTGAATATCCTTTACACAAAACAGTGCATGTACATCAGTATTTTGAAGTATATAACTGTGAAATAAATAAATTAAATAATAGAAATGTAATTCAGTTGTGAAAAATACCTCCCAAGAAGGATCTAATGCATGAGTGTATTTCTAAACTATGGAGGAGAAAATAAAAACAGTATTAATACAAATGTAAATTTCATTTCTTTCCTGATAAAGCTGCAGAAGGGCAAGTATTGAACAATATCATATATAATTAAAACTATGGCTTTAGTTATAAAGGACCCCGTGGCAGCAACGGTTGAGAAACTGTGCTCTGTGTGAAACTAAGTACAATTAAAACCCTATTAGCTTCAGAAAATGTCACCAATAGGAATTCTGCATACTTACTTCAGAAACAGTGTAAAATGTGGCTTAAAACTTCCTCGTGGAAATTTGATCCATGCTGTGGCTATGACACATGTGATTCATTCCTATGTGAAAAATGTGACAGAAACACAGTCCCTACTGGAAACTCTTTTATTCAATAAAAATATCATTTGCTCAGTGAGAATGAAAAGCACTAGAAAATGTACAATACTTTAAGGTGCTGAATATTATTTCCACGCTTCCCGTAGCTCTGATCATAGAATCATAGAGTCAATCATAGAATCATAGAATGGTTTGGAGTAGAAGAGGCCTCAAAGATCATGTATGATTGTTGTTTTCATGTGTCCTGTAGCTCCGATGATGATACATCGCACAACCTGATCGAATTAAGATGCGGTGATTTTGTTTGACTGAACTTTGGGTGTCTAAAGAGAAATATTTCAGAGTAAATGCACAGAATTTACTACATGATAACTGGAAAAATGACAGGAAAGAATCCTACTCAAACTATAACAGAGCAAAAATGAGAAATTCTTGTCATGCTGAAAATAGAAAGGGATTTCAAGAAATGAAGTCACAGAATATGTGGCTAAATAGTTGCAGCCTTTGCCTGGGATGAGCAGAGTTATAAAGGTTTTTCAAGATTAGTTGAGGTTCCCTTACCTCCTTGGTTGGAACTGTGGCTGATGGATCCATCAGCTGTTGTAACAGCCTAAGGCAGATGCTCCTGCAGCACTCTTTCTCTGAGTGCCCATAAACACATCAGTTTTGATAAAAGAGGTATGGATAGAAAAGTCTTCAATCTATTGACAAAAGTTTTATGTAGAACAGCCTTTCCTAATAGCCATTGTGCATGCTCATAAATCAGATGTAGTATAATAGCAATCATAAAATAGTTATGGTAGGAGAAAGTTGGTAAATAAATGGATGTCCAGACTTCAGAGAGAATCAGCAGGAAAATTCTGACCAGCAATACATTTTATCTCTCTTCTTTTAGTGCATTTAATGTATAATACTTTTTAATGTTTGCTCCCTATATGAGTGTTAAAAATGGTAAATGGTGACTATGACCTTGCAAAATTTTATATCATTATGTCATATTTCTTAAGCTATGTAAAAAGCATTGACTTGTGTTTTAAATTTATGGCATACCTGATGTTGAAGTAGAAACTATAAATAATGTCTCAGAATATGGAATTGAAACACAGAATTGAAATTCCATCTTGGAAAAACAAACAAACAAACAAACAAACAAACAAACATATTGAGTTTTCCAGACTTCATTGATAGCTTTTAACTTTGGCTAGGAAGTCTCTTTTCAGTCTGCATTCACATGGCACCATTCTCCTGGTGCTCCCAAGAGAAGCTCGATGTGTGAGAACAGTGCCTCTAATCAACATGAAGTCTGATCATAGATATTTATTTGAGCACTGAAGGATTCTAAAGGTGATTTAGTGGTGAAGATGTGAAATTTATGTAGCAGTGCCCACATGCAAGCTATTTATTTAGATGGCAGCAATATAAAAAGTATAGCAAATGGACCTAAATCTGTAAGAGAATACATTATTTTGCTCCCACTGGGGGTGTTAGGGTATGTAGCCTCCCCAGAGCCTTCTCTTCTCCAAACTAAACAAGCCCAACTCCCTCAACCTTTCTTCATAGGAGAGATGCTCCAGACCCATGATCATCTTCATCGCCCTCCTCTGGACTCACTCCAACGTCTCCACATCCTTCCTGTGCTGTGGGCCCCAGACCAGAATGCAGTACTCCAGATGGGTGCTTTATGTATGCAGCAAAGGATAAAGACAATGCACTTGCTGAGAAACAATATTTATTAGCCTAGGTGGAATGCAGCATTAATCTGTGTATAATACTGCTTTGTAAAGATGTTATATATGTGTGCAACAGCCAGAGTTATGAATTAGCAGTGGGGGTGTGCTGCAGAGGGGATCAGCCTGCCATGGAAATGCCACTAGTGCTAAGAGGTGCCCAACAAGAGCTGTTCTAGAAGAGGGAGTGGGAGGAGGAGGTAGGATACAGCAGTCTGGGAACAATCAGACCACAGCTAAAACACTTGATAATTAACGAACAGGCTGGAGAAAACTTAGAGGAGTATGCTTTTCTTTTCATCTGCTTTTGATATGTTTTAAATCAGATTAAGCTGGCAGGGTGTGTCAGCAAAGATTTCTTAACAGATGGCCTGGAAAGAGCTGGAAGAGCCTCTGGTTGCACTTTGCTTCTGGTGGTGACATGGACTAAAAGATGCAAAAAAAAAATAGTTTGAACTGTCATCATTGTACACAGAATACAGTGACCTGATTTCATTATCACAAGCTTATTAAATTACTTGTTTAAAATTAATCCTGAGTTTCACAGTTTTTCTTCTTTTGGGTACTTCTTTTTTTTTTTTCCTTTTTCTAAGCTATGATTTTATTTCTAGTTTCTTTAGGCTTCTTTTTATTACATCTTAGAGTATGAATATTTATAGCAGCTTACAAAGTCTAATTTTATTTATATGCCTTAAATGCCACTTCCAGGTATAATTAACAAAGGGACTTAGTTGGTCTGAACTCAGTGCTGAGCCAGTTTTCCTTCACTAACCTTCTGCCAAAATCTGGCACATTACCCCTTATCTTTGTGTTATATTTGAAATGAAATGGCTTATTCAGGTTATGCGCTGTGGTACTCGCATTGCACAGTAGGTTCACATGAATCTCCATAATGAATTTATGAAACTCAAGTGTTAGAGTCACCCTTAGCCTAACTCTGACACAAGAAGGCTGCATGCAAACGTGGTTAATGTCCTTCCTATAGTCCAGAGGGAAAAAATAAATATTATTAATAAGGGAAATAACTAAAAGTAACATTTAATACTTTAGATTAGATATTAGGAAAAAGTTCTTCTCAGAATCAGTGATGAGGCATTGGAGCAGGCTTCCCAGAGAGGTGGTGGAGTCACCCTCCCTGGAGGTGTTCAAGAAACATGCAGATGTGGCACTAAGACACATGGTTAGTGGGTAGGGTGAGGATGAGTTGGTGGTTGAACTGCTGATAGTGGTCTTTTCCAACATCAGATATTCTCTGATTCTATGATTCTAAGCAATTGGGATGGAGATAGCCCAAGAATAAGATCCTGCCAAGGTTCACTGCCAGTGCAGTGAAAGGGCTGTAAACAGCAAAGGAGTGGATAAGGGAAGTTTGGAAAGTAGAAAATGAGAAAAGAAGGGAGAAATAAATGGGAGAGTCACTGAAAAGCACTGAGCAGCAGTGATAAATGTGGTGAGGAGCAAAACTTTTTCATCCTCATAAAAACTTTATATCAGCATTCTGGACAACAATAAACTAAGATTTACAACTCCCTTAGAAATGACATATGCTCCGACTGGGAGCTACAAAAAAAGCCCCACACAGTTTATTCCAGGAGCATAAATGAGCTTTATCCATGGGTAGCAGTGGAAGAGCCTGTGCCATGAGCAGAAAAAATAGTGCTTTGTGTACATTATCTCACCCTGTGTTCACTCTGGTGTCCGTTCCCCAAGGGACAAGATCTATGTCATGGATATAGGTGTCTAAAATTAGTTTTCTCTGTTCAAAAATATTATTTAATGTTTCTTTTTATGCACATTATTATTATTATTATTATTATTATTATTATTATTATTATTATTATTATTATTATTACTGCTTCCTCTTGTCTTCACTGGTTTTCCTTGTGCTTGTTCAGGATGGCAGTGATGGGAAAGGATCTGGGTGGACAGCAGGGTTACTGTAAGCCAGGAGTGTGCCCTTATGGACAAGAAGGCCAATGGTGTCCTGGGGTGTATTAGAAAGAGTGTGGTCTGCAGGATGAGGGAGTTAATCTTCCTCTCTGCGCTGCCTTAGTGGGCCTTCATCTGGAGTACTGTCCAGTTGTGGGATCCTCAGTTCAGGAAAGATAGGGAACTGCTGGAAAGAGTCCAGTGGAGGGCCTCAAAGATGATGAGGGGCCTGGAGCATCACCCTTAGGTGGAAAGGCTGAGAGCCCTGAGTCTGTTCAGCCTGGGGAAAAGAAGATTGAGGCAGAGATCTTATAAATGCTTATAAATATCTAAAGGATATTTGGATGGATGGAGCCAGGATGTTTTCAGTGATGTCTAGTGACTGAACAAGGGGTAATGTAATACTGGAACACATTAGGTCCATAAAAACATGAGACAAAATGTCTTTATTGTGAGGGTGAGGGAGCACTGGAACAGTCCAGAGGGGCTGTGGATTCTCCTTCTGGATGCTTTCCAATGCAGCCTGCTGTAGGAAACCTGGTTTAGCAGGAAGATGCACTTGATGATCCCCAGAGGTCCCTTCCAACCCCTATGATTTTGTGATTCCATAAAAACTCTCTGAAGAAAATGGGACCTCTCATCACTCATTTCTCTTCTGTGTGGCCATAAACTCCTGCCTGCTGTTCAGTGTCCTCTCTCAGTGGCAGAGGAGGCTCTTACCCTTTGTAAGGCCTGTCCTAAGGAAGATACTGAAAATTAACCTCTGGAGCTTGAATTTGATACAGGAGGCCAGAGTCTGGAGCTTAGCATTAGGTGGTTGAAATCATTGCCACTGAAGGTAAGCCCAGAATTCTTTCAGATGACACACAGTGTTTTGTCTAGATGGAAAAGGTGAGGAAAAAGAAACAAAAAAGCACATTAGGAGTGAAGAGTGAAGGCAATAGACAGGACTAACTGGCATCTTGCTGATGTAAATATTCAAGTCTGTACCAATCATTCTAGCAAAATTGCTGCGTTCCTATTAGTGCAGTATAAGGTCTGAGTACTTTGTAAATCTGCAGTGCATTTTTCTTTTTGTACAGAAATCACTTGTGTGTTGTTAAAAGCCTGATCATTCCAAATGCAGAAGGGGCTGGTCTCAGCAACTGCAAGTGATCTCACAAGAAATCAAAATCAGTTTCTTGCTGCTGACCCTTTTCCGGGGAACAAATAATTGGCTGTGGTGCCTTGTCACTAGCATATCACTATGGAATAGTAAATTCTTTGTAAACATCTGCCATTGGTTTTCCTAGCCCTTTATTCTTTAGACATTAAAATACTTCCTTTTAAAATGCATTTAATTTTCACACAAATGCAGAGTGTACGTATTAAAGAAACATATGACATTCTTTTATTTTTTCCTTTCATCTTCTTTTCATTCATTACAGAAATGTCAGCAAAGGAAAAACTTATATCAATATATATTCTGTAACATAAGAATAATATATTTCAAATAAGAAACACAATGATTGTTGCAACTACTGAAATGAAATCCTGAGTGGTGTCTTTTTTGGTGCACTTATCTGTGCTTTAATAAGCTCTTATTTCAATGTGTGAACTACTTACAACTCTCTTTTTTTTGTTGTTCCATTTTAGATCACAGATTTTCATATAGAACACTATAAATAATTTATTTGCTAATTTTGCTGGCCAATGAAAGGAAAAAAAAATGATAATTTAAGGGGGAAAAATAGTTTTTGTGTGAAAATATCAAACCACTCTGGAGCTGTTTTGCATTTTAGTTTTGCAGCTAAAGTACATGATTTTCAGAACAACAACAAAAATAAATTCCAGTCTTTTAAAATAAAATATTTGTGCTTTTTAATTTTTTTTTTTAATTTTCTTGGGACAGAGCTTGATCTAAAATTTGACCTTAAACTCTTATCATAGAATCATAGAATCATCTGAGTTGGAAGGGACCCTTAAGGGCCTTCTAGTTTGACCACGCTGCAATGAAGAGGGACACCTACAACTCCATCAGGTGCTCAGAACCCCATCCAGCCTGACCTTGGATCTCTCCAGGGATGGGGCATCCATCACAACCCGTTCCAGTGTCTCACTACCCTTATTCTAAGAACCTTTTCCCTTATATCCAATCTAGTTCTCCTGTTTTAGTTTGAAGCTGCTTCCCACTGTCCCATCAAACAGACCCTATGCTTACAAATGTGACATAGAAACACAGCAGCAAGATATGTGGGAGTGATGTTCAAATTATCCACTAAGGTGTGTGATTGAGATACTACATTCCTTGGTAGTAATTCCTTGGTAGTGTACACAGTGCATAGACTCAGTTTTACTACTCATTTCCCACTTGACAGACTTAGTGATCTCCTGAAACTCCTCTTTGTTTTTTTTTTTTTGACCCTCACATTTAAGGGAGGTATATATGAAAGATATAAAAATAATAAAAGCACTAATTTCCTAGAAATATCTAAGTTAGGGGGATTCAGCCCCTGCCTGCCTCTCTCTTGTCAAGGAACATTAACCCACACAGAGCTTCAAGCTGTCAGTTTGGTGTTGGTTTCCAAGCTACTATGTCTAAACTGCAGTACTTAACAGGCTCTATTGTGATAGAGTAAGGGGGAATGGTTTCAAACTAAAAGTGGGGAGATATAAATTGAATATAAGGCATTAGTTTTTTACAGTAAGAGTGGTGAGGCACTGGAACATGTTGCCCAGAGAGGTGGTGGATGCCCCATCCCTGGCAATAATCAAGATCAGGCTGGATGGGACTCAGCACCTGATCAGGCTGCAGATGTTCCTGTTCATTACAGTGGAATTCTACTAAATAGTCTTTAAAAATCCCTTACAACTCTAATGATTCTATGATTCTATGATCTGCCATTTAGATATAAACTTAATTTTTAAAAATAGGCCTGGTTTTCCTCATCAGTTTGAGCATTTTTGAAAATTTTCCAGAAGGTGTAAGGGCAGGTTGGAAAACAAAGCATACTGTAGTATTACTGACTGGGTTGCACTGAACTAGAAAGTCACAGCTGAAGCCAGTATAAACAAATGCACATAGCTCTTTGTTATTACCAAACATGACTGCTCTACATGCAGCATCATATTTCACCTATTTGGCGAACAAAACTCATGTTTCTAAAGTTGTTTCATTTTGGCTATTTATCTTCTCATTTTAACTATGTGTGTTTTATGACTCACAGACAGACAACTGGTTGCTTTGGCCAAGTTATTAGTCATGTAAATGCTATTGGAGGTGCAAGAAATGTCAGCCCAAATTAAGAAACTTCTGAAAATCCAGCCAGGAGCGTATTAACTCTGAGTCCAAAGATATTTAAATTGAAGTTAACTGACAGGTACCTCAACCACTAGTGCCTTTCTATTCATGAAACATCGAGAATTTCTATTTTGGTGACTCTGTAAGGCTTCATTGCTCTTTTCACATTCTACAGTATTTATTCCTTGAGGCAGGTTGCCTCTCAAGGCTACATGTTATTTGTGGTGTTAATATGGCTTTGGGAAAATACGGTTGTTATAGAAAGCCCTCTGAGTTCTGGTTACCTTTCTTCCATTTCTGTGACTGACAATTTGTCCCAGTCTTTCCTTATTTAGTTTAGATGTTATTGTTTTTTTAATCAAGCAGCTGTTTTGAATGCTATTTCTATCCAAGTGATCTATGCACAGATAAGTATAAAGAATAAATGTAGTAGTGCAGCATCTCTGTGCAGTCATTAGGAAATCATCAAGCACATCTCTTCCTTGAGCAGACAGCAAGTGTCCACCAATGACTTTTTTTTCATGGGTGAATTCATCCAATGCGGAGATGCAGGACAGATAAGACTTTGTGTCACCACTTCTAATTGATGCTCTTCTCAAGGATGAAGGCAAGATCAGAGTGTCCAATGCCCTGCTGACACAAACAGACATTCTATGTAACCTTAGCCATAAATTTAACTAAGCTTCTTCTTGTCACAGGAAAGATGTTTATACTCGGAAGCTGAGACACCATCAGTCACAGAAGCTCCTTCTTGGAGAGTTGCTTTTGATAAGAAAAACTGGTTTAACTATAATTCAAGAGGGACCAATGCATCAAGCAAAAATTTAAGTTCCTCAAACACCTGTTGCAAAAAATGAGCTTCTTTGTACAGAAAATACTGCAGGGCATAGAGGAATAGTTCCACAGCAGTGCTGAGATTTTAAAACCTGAAGAATTTAGTTGGACCATTCACATAAATCTTCTGATCATGCTGAATACGTAAAACTCTACATGGCATAAGAAAATTGTAACTAATGTCTAGGAGAGATCACAAATTAATTAGCATAATGTCAGAATATCTTCTTATGTATAGCAGAATAGACTCCTTGGGTGGACTGTACCTTCCTCATCACTCTTGAGGAGTTCCTGAGAATCACTTGCTCTCATCCTCTAAAGAGATACAGGTTAAAAACTGTGATGAAGTTGTGGATACCTCATTCCTGCAGTGCTCAAGACCAGGTTGGATTGGCCCTGGGCAGCCTGATCTGGTGGGTGGCAGCCCTGCCCATAGCTGTAGAGTTGGAGCTGGCTGATCCTTAAGATCCATTCCAACCCAGGCCATTATAATATTCAGTAATTCTATTAAGGGAGGGATGCAGAGAGGGAGGGAGAACAATCCTGGATGGCCTGGAGAATCTGGAACACATGAGTATTTGAAACTTACATGCAGGAAAATATGAGGCTTCATACTTTTGCCCCTGAGAGGAGAGTATATAAAGAAGAAATATATTTCCTCATTCTGTGAGAGGGTTAAGGTCCTCCTTTAGTGTAAGAAAGAAGCCTCAGAGAGTAGCTAAAGGAGTTTACCTCAATAGATTGTAAGGGTTTTTAGACAAAAAATTGCCACTAGAATATTCTGGAAATTATCAATAGTAAATATTCTTGTATGGACTTCACATCTTTTAGAAATATGTCTGCAACTTTGGTGAATTCTGGTAAAGCTTTTCAGCATGCACTCAGTATCAGTAAGACAAGTACCAGATATTGCACTTTTTATTCTAAAAAAAAGCCCTTGCTAAACCCTCTCAACTCGTCAGTTAAAAAAAAAAAAAAGGATATCTCTTCCATTTCCTCCTTATAAGTTATAATTCCACAGCAAAGTAGGTTATAGAACATTCTGAGTGCTATCATTTGTCTGAAAATAATGTACTTGATTCTAATATAATTTATATCATTTTGAGTCAAATAATGCCAACAGAGCTATTCTAGATAATACCAGTGTGACAAAAAGTAGGAACAAGCTCCCTTGTCTAGCAGACATTTTTTAGAGAGAGAGAGAGAGCATGACGGAGGAGGTCTTACGATGTGCCTTGGCTTTCCAACTAGTCCATGTTCTGTAAAGATGTATTTATTTTTTCAATTTGCATCTTTTTGAATGAAATAAAATACAGAAAGCCTCTGAATGTGGCTTGCACACAGAGCTCACTTCAATTCAGTGAATTACTGCAAACAAAAGGGTAATTGTTGACAGTGGAAACATTCTGTTATGAGGGTGTCAGTTTTACTGTGAGACGGTGGTCTTTCCGTCATGAGAAACTGAGAACTGTTCCATATTCATTACCTTTAAAGAATTAGGATTAAATAAGAGCCTTCTGTCATTTTATTGATCACAAATCTTAGCCCAGTGTGAGGATGTGAGACTGAAAAGTTTAGGAACCATAGCCAGGTTTGTTTAGTGGGTCATTCCCTATCTTTCTTCTTTTAAGCTGCATATTCTGTTTTAACATGTATGACTTGTGCAAAAATTTGTCATGAATTGAACTAATTAGCAGCTAATCTTCAGGTATCTGCAAAGAATATTATGAAGCTGTATCAGAGCAGTATTTCTGGAGAAGATGCTCAGCTGATACTTCACACATTTTCTACAGTGCTGTGGGAAAGTTCAGTAGTTGCCATCTAGTGGCAAAGGAACTCAAGACGCTGAATTTTTCAGCAGATGCCTCTCCATCTCTCACACGGGAGAGCCTGCTGTGTATCATAGTAAAAACAAAAACTGTGCTATGTTCAGCCAGCGACTGGATTGGAATATGAAATGTGAACGGATCAGACTTCATTCCTTTTAGTCCCTTTGAAAGATATGCAGTCATGGTGTACTGTACTTGTCAGTTGGCTCCTCTTCCTAACTTACTAGTCCCACCTCATCTCAGCAGAACAGCATCTGATCTGCTATATCACTGACAGCATCAGTGCTCACTCTAAGAAAACAATTTACATTTTGCAGATATCTGATTCGCCGTTTTCTAGTGCTTTGGCTTTGTTAACAACACAAACAAAGAAGTTCCTCCTGCAGTCCTCTGCTAGTCAACTCTTCCTGCAAATTCCCTTATGTTCTACAGGTCATGGTGAATTACTAAATCCACATAACTGTCTGATGGTAGGATCAGTATATGCTATAGAAATGGAGTGACATTGGCCTGTTCCACCTAGAAGCTGTTTACTTGTCTAATTTCTGCTTTTTTTTTCTCTCCTGGTGAACCTCAATCCACTTCTCCAGGGATGCAAGCAGGTAGTATCACTTTGCAGCTGGTTTCGGTGGGCATCAATAAACTGGTGGTCTGAGAGCCCTCTTCTTATTGTTGTTCCTTAAGTGTCTTGTCCTGGTCCTACACAAACTATTGTCTGGCCTTAGGGATGTGGTTTAGTGGACATGGTGATGATGGCTTGACGATTAGACTAGATGATCTTAGTGGTCTTTTCCAACCTCAAAGTTTCTATGGCTTCATGATTCAAAAATGGAGGCTTCATTTTTCTGGTATAGTTTCATGTAGACTTTAAGAATCTGCCTTGTTATTGTACACACTGCACACCATTTTGGACCCTCAAATTCATCTGGAGTCAGAAGATCATAGAATCATGAAATTCTGTAAGTTAGAAAGGTTCCATAGTTGTCATGCAATGAACAGAGACACTAACAGCTCAGTCAGATGTTTTGAGCCCCATCCAGCCTGACCTTGAGTATCTTCAGGGATGGGACATCCACCACATCTCTGGGCAACCTGTTTCAGAGGCTCAACAATTTTATTGTAAAAATATTCCTTTTATTGAATCTAAATCTCCCCCGTTTTAGTTTGAAACCATTTCTGCTTGTCCAATCACACATTAGAATGATATAGTATAGATGAGCTAGAATATATACTATAAAATCAATATCCTCACAATATCACCATGTGTCTTCCAAGAGTGCTTAATTGCTTCAGTTAGATCACAGATCTATGTGTAAGTATGTTCCATTCGTTCATTGTTTTTAAGGTGGGATTTGTCTTAAGGTTTGCTGTCTAAATGATTAATATCTAATTCCCTCTGCGGTCATTGAAAATACATAGAGAGAAGCGCATCCTGGAAGGGTACATACAGATCCTATCTACATGGAAAAATTGCCCTCTGGAGGTGCCTCTCTATCTTCATTGATTTTAGAGGAGCTAAGGGTAGACACAAGAAAAATTGCAACCTAGACCTGTTTTTTAACCTGAAGCCCAAAAGGTGTGGGAGAGCTTACAGCTGCACCATTAGCTTCCCCTGCTGTCCAAAGTGGTAAAGGTACGCCTACAAAGACTATTAGGAATGGATCTTGGCCTTTGTTAGCTACTGAATCACACCCAAAGATAATTTAGGTAGCTGTTTATTGATGTGTGTCCAGTTTTCCAGTAACTTTCATGATGCAACAGTGAAGTTAACTGACTTCTAGCACCCAGCAAAATTTCATGGTGGTGTTAAATTTACTTGTATAGATGTATCCAACATGACTAACTTAGAACAAACACTGACATTCTAAATAGCTTAATCTAAATAAGATTAATTTTACTGTTAGCAATTGTCATTTACAATACTCTGTCTGTGAGTACGAATGCAACTCCCTGAATGCAAATGTAAAAATATTCGGAGCGGAACCGAGCTTTTTTCTCAAATCAGCAGTGGTCACATTGCTGCCCAGTGCAAAGATTTCTTTCAAGGACATGCTGGTGTTCTCATTGATTCCAGCAAGACTGTACAAAAAAATATGCTGGGATTTTGCTGATGCTGTACAAAGAGCACTATGCTATAGCTGGGATGACAGGGGTCGTACCAGTAATCCCAGTAAATAATGAGTAATCCAGTATCTCTGGTAGAAATAAACCTATGGCTAGTTCTCAATATCTCTTGAAACTGTTTCATTTGTTCCTCACTGTTTCTAGAGGAGAATGTTACCACCTTACCACACAAAGAAAGAATCCTGATTATTCTTTTTTTTTATTGTTATTTGTATAACTGAGATTTCTAGACAAATTTTTCCACGTCATACCTACAGAGATGTAACAGATTGAGAGATGGAGCTGCCTGGTATTCCAGTAACCCAGTCCTGTATGACTCAGTATCTCATTTCTATCATCAATTAGAATCTTTTTTTCCTGTTCAGTGGTAAGACTTTATAAAACTGATTTGTTCCATTTGATCTCACCTTGGTTCTCCCTCATTAAAAATGTGATAGTGCAAGCAGTGTCTTTCGTAGTTAGGTTTAAATGCAGGTAAGCTTTTCTAGGACCTGGATGTCTATGGAAGACTGAGAAAAAATATTGTAAGAAATATTTTGGATGGCAAGAAAGCATACAGAATAGCCAAGACCCATTAAGATCTAATATTAATACGTCCTCCGGCTATAAATCCTTTAGCCAAACTCCTACCTTACCAAAGAAAGTTAACTTTAAATGATTTATTTTGTTCTGGAAGAGTAGACCAGGTCAGTACTTACATATTTACTATTGAGTGTGCTTGCTTGTTACTATTATTAAATACAATCTCATGTAAATGGAATCTGTTCTTCTTCCACGTCATTGAGGTTGCCAGTGTGTTGGGGCAGTTTCTGGCTGCAGAGCATATATCCTGCACATTTCCTTGTTATAAGAGAAGAAATAGGTTGGGAGTGCTTACAGATATTCTCCAACTGGCCTAACAGATCCTAGTGAAGCTGCAGAAAGCCCAGATTATTGTTCAGATCCTGAAACTTCATCAATATTTTGTGCTGGTTTTACTATGTACCCTTCCAAGTCAATAAATATATTTTTGCATTTTCATTCTTTTAAGAAACACATTCTTATTACTCCAAGATACAACTTGCAGTAAAGGAAACTTTACTGAATCCAAAATAAGCACTTGGATTTTTTACTGCAGCTTCTGAGTATTGACTATGAGTTCAGCAAAAAGCAACTTTTATTTACTTCAGGCAAACGATGAGGTTAATCTGTGGTTAGTCCTGAACAAAAGCAAGCACACTTACACATATCTGTGCACTTATGTTTCTCCCAGTGGGCCAATTAGCATCTGCTTCTGCCAAGCACTGATCACTTCCTGCAAAGGGAGTAGTATCCTCCACTCTTTCTGATTCTAATGGAAGCTGAGGGCACTAAAACCCACTGTCAGCATCTGGCCCTTCGAGATTAATGGAACTATGCAAAGAGCATTACTAAACAATATACAGCACAGAAGGCACTTTTGGAGCACAGCAAAAATAGAATCCCATTTTAAGACTCTCATTACTGTCATATAAAACAGATGGGAAAGATATGAAAGTTTAAGATTATAGTAAAAAAAAAATAGATATCCTGTGCCAAATGCAACTTCTGAGAAAGTTTGTAATAGATTGACAGGAACTAGATTAAAAAAATAGAATTTGGCAAGTACTGCAAAAGAGAAGACTGTAGCGAAAGAGGTGGCCAGAATAATGATTTAAGAAACTGCACATGCTGGAAATGTCAGAAAAATTGAAAGATACATTTCCTGCTTTCACAGAAAATTGGAGGGAAGGATTGTAACTGAAATGCATAAAATGTAAAAAGAAAGAAGAAAAACACACATTTACTATTAGTAAAAATTTTGTCCATTGCATAACTGGACAAAGTGTTTCAGTACTTAAATGAAAAAGTACCCAACACTGTGTATTTACAATTTAGTGTTGAGGTCTGGGAGGTTACAAAGTCCTTAACTAAAGTGTGCCATATGGAAATTTGGCTGTATGTTTCAAGCTTTCAGTCTCCTTTCACTGTCTGCATGAGTGCACAAAGATAATGATAAAATAGGGACTAATTTTCAAATGTCTATGCATAAGATTAAGTGACTAAGTCCTTTAACATGAATACATTTACTACACTTCTCTTGTCATTTACCTCAGCAGATAAACCGTCATTAATTACTGAAATTCAGATAGCTAGGCTTAGCATGCAGGTCATTATTTTCCATTTTAATTATGGGGATCAAAATCTGAATTGCAAGAATTTTTGTTTCTTGACAAATCTTGTAAAAGTGATGAGTCCCTTTCTGTTTTTTGCTATTAGAGCCCTGTACATCAGTGTCTGCTCTCACGTCTCTCAGTCTCATGGGAACAGGTAATCTGGAATTCAAAACCCATTTGTAATTAACGCTTCAGAGAACACATACCTGTGAATCTGTACATGAAAACCATTAACACAGAAAAAATCACCCAAACTATCTGGAAGGCTTGTGCAGCTTGAATGACATTAAAAAAGCTATTGTAACAAACTCAACTGCTACCACCAGCCAAAGATCCCAGCCCACTTCCCTGGCACCTGTGCCCCCCAGCAGTGATGCTTGCTCCTTTATTTGATGCTTTATGTTGACAGCAGCAGAGACAGATGACAGCAGATGACACCAGAGTCAGCAGCAGTCAAGTCACTTCGTCAAACATTCTTCTATTCACAGCACTTAATGCAGATTTAACAGGTTTGCTGGGCAGATAGAAAAAGAAATGAAAGAGGAATAGATGGGAGAGAACGATAAGGGTCAGCATGGTAAGAAAAGTTTGTGAAGGAGGAATGTAATCATGAATAGTAGATTGCTCAAGGAGGAAGAAAACCTAATATAAAAAGTCTCAACCTTTTAGTAATTCTGTCTATAATACACTTCTTTCCTTTTCTTTATCTTTTCCTTCTTTTCCTCTCTCTTCTTTTTCTTTCTTTTCCTTTGTCTTATTTTTTCCTCTCTCCTCTCCTCTCCTCTCCTCTCCTCTCCTCTCCTCTCCTCTCCTCTCCTCTCCTCTCCTCTCCTCTCCTCTCCTCTCCTCTCCTCTCCTCTCCTCTCCTCTCCTCTCCTCTCCTCTCCTCTCCTCTCCTCTCCTCTCCTCTCCTCTCCTCTCCTCTCCTCTCCTCTCCTCTCCTCTCCTCTCCTCTCCTCTCCTCTCCTCTCCTCTCCTCTCCTCTCCTCTCCTCTCCTCTCCTCTCCTCTCCTCTCCTCTCCTCTCCTCTCCTCTCCTCTCCTCTCCTCTCCTCTCCTCTCCTCTCCTCTCCTCTCCTCTCCTCTCCTCTCCTCTCCTCTCCTCTCCTCTCCTCTCCTCTCCTCTCCTCTCCTCTCCTCTCCTCTCCTCTCCTCTCCTCTCCTCTCCTCTCCTCTCCTCTCCTCTCCTCTCCTCTCCTCTCCTCTCCTCTCCTCTCCTCTCCTCTCCTCTCCTCTCCTCTCCTCTCCTCTCCTCTCCTCTCCTCTCCTCTCCTCTCCTCTCCTCTCCTCTCCTCTCCTCTCCTCTCCTCTCCTCTCCTCTCCTCTCCTCTCCTCTCCTCTCCTCTCCTCTCCTCTCCTCTCCTCTCCTCTCCTCTCCTCTCCTCTCCTCTCCTCTCCTCTCCTCTCCTCTCCTCTCTCTCCATTTTTCCTGATCATTCTCACTTGTTGCAAATGTCTTATGGAACTCTAAAACTGACCAATTCCTATAGTGAGTTTAACAAGCCAAAATATGTCTAATAAGATAGGAAGTACCAAGACATAAAAGAAAGGGTTATTGTACTGTTTTGACAAAGGTTCCTAGAAGTGTGAAAGATATTTCAGACAGAAATGAAAGCTGCTCAAGCAAAGGGTTATCTCTAAATTCAGACATGAAAAATCTAGTCAGCTTTTGCTCTGCAGAATCCTCTTGATGCCTGCACTGGGGTAGATGTTGGGTTTTCAGATTATATTACTGGTTCTTCATGAATTTATAGGTTAGAAGCACTGTGAGTTTTCATTTATTAATTTATTTATTTCAGAGCTTGGTAGAAATACCCCAATCATTTCATAATTCTTTCCAAGTTATGAATGTTTTTGTCAATATAGTTGTAGCAGTCGGTGTTGGTAAATGCTTTATAAGCTCTAAATCGGTGATGTCAAGAATTTTCAATTTTCACTTAGCTCATGGGGCATACTGAGATGTTTGTTCTAGCTCTGGAATTCTTCAACCATCCCAAAAATCAACTTTAGTGGTTTGCTATTCTAGTGGAGATATCTGAGTTCTTTACATACAGACTTATACATTTTAGCAGTGATTTAATTAAATTACCATGTAACTCAGATGACTGAGAGAATTGCTACTGTCATCTGACTAAATAAATTTAGAGATATTCCTTTTGACTTAACTGAATTTGACCACAGAAGGGAAACATATAGGGCAGATAAGCTGGAGTACCAGATCTGGGGCCCCCAGTACAGGTAGGATGTGAAATGAGTTCAGAGGAGGGCCATGAAGATGACCAGAGGTGCGGAACACTTCTCCAGTGAAGAAAGGTTGAGAGATATTGTCTTGTTTAGCTTCTTCATTGAAGAGAGGTTGAGACTTCAGGTCTTGTGAACTTGGAGAAGAGAAAAAGAGACCACACTGAGATTTCCCAATATTTGAAGAGAGCTTACAAGAAGGAGGGGTGTTGAATTTTAAATGTTCTGGTAGTGGTAGGGCAACGGAATGATTTAACCTAAAGGAGGGGAGTTATAGTTTAAATGTTAGGAAGAAATGTTTTACTTAGAGGGTGGTGAGATGCTGGAATGTGTTGCCCAGAGAAACTGCGGATGCCCCATCTCTGGAGACACTCAAGGCCAAGTTGGATGGGAACCAGGTCAGCATAATCTGGTAGATGGCAAATCTGAGCATGGCAGGGGGCTTGAAAATGGGCAATCTTTAATGTCCCTTCCAACCTAAGCCATTCTATGAGTCTATGAAATTTTCCTTTCCAGTCTAAATCATTGTTGGAACACTTGTATTAAGGAGTTCTACAACATTTGCAGACAATATGTGAGTCCCTCTTTATGGCTTCTTTAGAAGGAGAGTGGAGGAGCAGGCACTGATCTCTGCTCTGTGGTGACAGGGTTAGAACCTGAGGGAATGGTGAGGAGTTGCATCATGAGAAGGTCAGGTAGGGGTTAGGACAAGGTTTTGAACCAGAGGATGGTGAGCATGGAATGGGCTCCCTGATGCAGATGGCACCAAGATGCTGAAGTTCAAGAAGCGTCTGGACAATGCTCTCAGATGAATGGTCAGATGTGGACCCAGGAGTTGGGTTCAGTGGTCTTTTTGGGTCCCTTCCAACTGTGGATATTCTGTGATTTTATGATTCTATGATTCTTTACACAGTTGTTTGATGTCAGGGTATAGTGGAATATGTAACCACAACCAGGTTTGCTATCCTACAACTATGTTCTGTGAAAGCTGGTAAAAAGTGAGCACGTGGAAATGCTGGGTGTCCTTAGTGGCATTTTGAGCCTTAACACAACCTCACCACAGCAACAGCTATGGACATAAGGAAGGAGAGCAAAACCTGGTATTTAGCATCATGCTGAGGTGGAAGAACTGACTTGTGATTTTAACTTCAAAACCTTGAGTTCTCCATATTTTACTACCTCTTGCTGGAATCAAGTCCCCTTTTTCCCTTTCATCAAGTATTGCCAAAATTTCAGTGAAAGAGTAAATACATTGCAGTACTGCGACTGGTTTCCCTGGAAATATGACTTCAGCTGGGAGCAAGATTCAAATGGCTTCAAACTAGCCTTTTTTGCTGCTGTAGCAAATGTAAAGAAAGTATCATTAGCAGCCTCATGAACCTCTCTGTCTGAGGTTTTGGTATTGAGTTGTCCTTTCCCCTTCCCCTTCCCCTTTCCCTCCCTCTCCCTCTTCCTCTCTCTCACCCTCACCCTCACCTTCTCTCTCTCCCTCCTTTTCGATTAACTGTTGCCTATCATTAGATCAAAGAAATGGTGTCAGTGACACCTTCTCTTGCAAAATTGAGCTAATGAAGGGACAATTCTTTGCACTTGTGAGACCCTGATGATTAAGAAGTTCTCTGCAGGCACTGCACACAGTGCACTGCTCTGCCATGGCTCTGGCTTAGTGAGTCTGAAAATGCTAACATAATGGACACTGATGGTATTGCTTTTTCTACAGTAACAAATGTAGTGTAGGGAAATACTTTGGATTCTCCACCAGTGCAGGTGTTTTTCATATTTTAAGATATTTTCTTGATATTCCTGTGTTTTGCACTGGTGGTGTAGTTGGCTAATACTTCCCCAAAAATCAGAATAAACTGCTGTATTTGGCAGCAGTGTTTTGTGGCAATTAGGAGGTATTGTTACATGTTATGTCACTGCAGCACTGTGCCTGGATGCCTGCATATAAATACTGGCTGCATTGTTTCTGGCTCTACTGCAGTGAGTGATGGCCCTAAAGCTTCCAAATACATTTGTTCTGTAGGAAGAGTCATTAACACCAGCTTCCAAGAAACTCAACACTGTTAAATTGCTGTACTAAGAATTAGCAGTTACCTAGATAGCAATGATAATGGTCTGGTTGTACTATACACACTGCATGTAAAATCAACCAATAATTAAGTTTAATGCACTCTTTTTCAAAGATTTAAATAATTCTTGGCATGTCTGAGAAAAAGTAATATCCTTAAAGGGGGAAGTATTAGCATAACTTGGAAATGTTGCATATCCTCCAAGTTGTGTCCCAGAAAATGTAGTGGAAAGGGTTTCAGAAAAGCACGCAAGCAACAGACTAAAGGGGAATGAATGAAACAAAATTTATACAGAAAGTGTGAAATAAATGACAAAAGAAAAATCAGAAGTTACAAATATTTTGTTGCTAAACAAATTTAAAGATAGCAACACAATACCTTTGGCTTTTGAAATTTGAAGCTTTGAGAGATAAAATGTGTGTAGAATGTCCATTTTACATGTTGGGAAATGCAACAAGGAAAAATGCTAGTGCAGCTATTTAGATACAAGTCTCAGGAAAATCTTCAAGTAACACGATACATTTTATTTTCCAAAATGCTGGACTAGAAAATGTGGTGCCATCCATGGCTGAATAAAAAAACAAAAAATAAAAACAAATGAAATCTAACTTTTGTGAATAGGTCTTGTAAGATTCTGGCTAGAATTTTGTCAAAGCCCATTTTTTAGAACAAATGTGTAAGCAATGGAGGGAATTCAAAAGAAGATAGAAAAATAGTCCTCCCCATAACAGGCTAAAGGACATCAACTGATTCTTTCACCGAAAGGTGGTGCTGATTTAGTCTCTGCTTGGATTCCTGCACCAGAAGACAATACGAAGGGGTTTTTAGCAATCTTAAAAGGTTTAAAATGACCCAAAGAACTGAAAACAGATACTAGATAAGACAATACTTCTTAGCAGTGACAGTAAACATTAAGACACCTTATCAGTTCTAAAAATGAGATTAGATAAGCCAGTGTAAAGATGTGCCTTAAATCTAGCTTCTCAGAAACATTGTGTGCCCTGTGCTCTCTGCAGACCTGACAGCCTCATTCATTCTGACCTTGCTGTCTATGAAAATACAAATCTTGTTATTCATTTTATGGGTTGTAGACAGAACACATGAACATCAACATTGTTTTCCACATGTTCCTCGTTCTTCCCAGTCAATATTAAGACAATGACTCTGACCTCTGTCCTAATGACTTATAGTCAATAGCTGTAATTCAAACTTCATTCTTGAAATTTTGGATACATCATATTAGATGATCTAGAAAAGTTGGAAAAGCATGTAATATTTGCTGTTTCTCACAATAAAAAATTGAACATCTAATTAAAGAGAACATTGTTAACAGTTTTAAAATTAATAATCTATGCTTCCTGACAGTGCATAATTATACTCTGTAAATGTATAATTATAAATATCATGCATTTACATAGGATAAATCCATCAATGATATTAAATACAATGGAGAAAATACTATATTTAATTCAATAAAACAGTAATTGTTGAAAACCAAGGCAGTTTACAAAGATCATATGCTGTCAGGTTGGGAGTTTCCTTGATCCAGCCCTTCACATTTCAAGACTATTCAGTTTATCCCAAGATTTAGGAAGGATTATTTTTCTTCACGATCAAGATGAATATGTGTGCTCTGAAGTGGGTATTTCTTTCAGTTCCTTAAAGCATCCAAGTTGGATGCAACTGGAAGAAAAGGCATGCCAGACTGAGTGAGTAGGCCAGCACTTTGAGAGGGTACTGAGAATGCTCTGCTTTAAATGCTTGGCTGGTACATCTTAGCCAGCTAGTCAGGATTAAATTTATCTTGAGGCCTGGGGACAGGGATGAATTTTCCACAATTCAGATTAGAAGGAAGCTTGGGATTTCTTTCAGTTTTCTTTGTAGCTTGGAGCATGGATCATTTCTCACCTAATCAATTCCCTGTTATTGTTGAAGCCCAAGGTAACATCTTGTTCTTTTCTGTTCCCTGCCTAGGGCACTTAATAATGTAGTTTTTCATGGGCTGAAATGATGTAGTTTAGCTCAAATTACTGGGCTAGGAACAAGGCAAATGGAAGACAATTAATATCTTGTGTCACAGAGAACAATCTGATTCTTCAGATCCCTCCTTCTGGTATTAAACATTAAACTTAGCCTTGGCAAATTAATTTGGCCTGAAAGACTAAAAGAATTTCAGAAAGGTTGTGGTGAATTTTCCTGCAAAGTTTGAGAACAGCATCTGTTTCTTTGTTGTTACTGTGTGACTAACTCAAGTAAAAATCTTTTGTATAACGTTTCTTTCCAATTTTCCATGAAGTTACATGTTCTTGAAACTGTAGATAGGGGATATGTAATGCAATAATAAAAATATTGTTGGAATTTGGAGTTTGTTTTAGGAATAGTTTAAAGACAAACTTGCAACCACTGATTTAAGTAGAGTTGCTGATGTGCTCATGGAAAAATTAGTGCCTGGTTAACCATTGCACACAGGACAAGTTTCCTTCTTGTCTGTTTTTCTCTGCCATGGCTTCTTTCATAGAAGCATAGAATTGTTTGAGTTGGAAGGGACCCTTAAAGGCCATCTAGTCTAATCTCCCTGCAATGAAGAAGGACACCTTGATCAGGTTACTGAGAGCCCTGTTCATCCTGACCTTGAATGTCTCCAGGACAGGGCATCCACCACCTCAGTTTGGCATCCTGTTCAGTGCCTCACCACCCATATTGAAAAAAATCTTTTTCCTTATATCCAGTCCAAACCTCCCCTCTTTTACTTTGAAACCATTTCCCCTTGCCCCATCACAACAGACTCCAATGAAAACTCTGTCCCCTTTCTTATAGATACCTTTCAGATCCTAGTTTATTCTAGTGAAGGAAGCCGTTGGCTGGCATGTTATCGTCCTTTCTGATTATGTCCACCAAAACAAAAGTCTGCGCAGAGATGATCCTTGGTTGCCCATGTCTGGTGGGACATAGTGCCTGACACCCCAAGAGCAGTTATGCCATAATACACAGTACAGACTTACCCCATCTTCTGAACATGGCGTATCTTCTTTAAGGATGGTCCTTCATGTTTTTTATAGGTTTGTGGTACAACATACTAGAATATACAGTATTATATGACAGCTTTTGATGCATCCTTAACAGAAGGCAACACTGGGTGTAGTGTGCTTCAGTGTAGTAGGACACATTGCGTGGGGATAATTAGTGACGCATTGGAACAGGATGCACAGGGAAGTGGTGGAGTCACTGTCCCTGAAAGTTTTCAAGAACAAATGTAGATGTGGCACTGAGGGACATTGTTTGGTGGACATAGGGGTGGTCAGTTGGCAGTTGGACTTGATGAACTTAGCAGTCTTTACCAAGTTTAAGGATTCTATGATTTTATGATTCTGTTATTTTGCTCCTGTTTCAAAGTGGCCTAAGCCAAATGCTTTCAGCCAACTGTTGCTGCCATTCTCCATCAAGAAGGCAAGAATGGTTTGGGAAATCAGCCCATTCTCTGTCTGTTGCCTGGTTGTGAATAAAATAACTAGCTACAAATTAGAAATTCATGCATTTTAGAAGGATAAGGCTGAGGTTTAAGCATTGTTGTATAATTTTATTAGAAAATTACAATGGATTCTGCATAACATTTAGCAAAAATAGTTCAATTTTAAGACTGACTACAGATAGCTTCATAATTCATGATTGTACTATGATAAATAGAAATCACATTATTTGTTCCCAATAGAGATCATTTAAGTTAAACAAGAATAAGATTCAATTTTTCAGCATTACCAAGTCTATAAGCTCCATCATCAGAACATACACGTAAGAGGTATTCGGACAGTATAATGAAAGCTAATGAAATTTAAGTTTCTTATGACAGCTTGATCTATTCCAATAAGGATAAGTGGGCTGAAATGTAGCTGAGGAAAGAACTAATATTTTCTTCGAGTGACTGAGAAAGCAATATGAGTAGTACAGCAGTGCATATGCCCATATGACTGTTGCATGGCCAAAAACACTAGACAGAGGAAAAGTCTGGGCAAAGAACTATTCTGTGTTACTTAAGAGATATTTGTTTAAATTACCTGATCCCTTCCTGAGGAAATGACTTGAAACAGGTTTGGGCAAGGTTAAATCCACAATAGCTTTTAAGCATCTGAGTATAAAATTGAATCAGTACAACTACCCCTGTGGCTCCCTAGCCCTGGATACACTGCAGAGCTCTCCGGTTTTACCCATAGCATGGGTAGTTGTGTGAAAGGCCCATGGTGTTGCATTGCCATCTCTTCTACCCCAACATCATCATCTCTCCTGGTTTAGCTGCTTGGACTGCCTGTTTTTGAAAAGAAGATATTAGATGGCAGAAAGCCAGAATTAGATAGTAGAAGGACACAAGGGGCAATGTTTTACTGATGGTGTTAGGCAATAAAAAATTCTGAGGGTTATTTATCTAAATTCTCTCATTTCTGCAGAGTATCAGCTCTCCCCTCTGCTAATGAGCTGCAGATTCTGCTACTCTCTTGAAGCTAGGCTTTACCTCAGGCAATGCAGGACCCCTGGAGCAGACAACAAATTCTGCAGCTCTTTTCTTAGAGCGCTTCTGAGAAGCCATGTGATCACAGAATCACAGATGGGCATTCAAAGCTGAATTTCTCTGTCAAAAGGGAATAAAACTGAAGAAAGAGGCATTAAGCCTCATACAGGATGACAAAGTGAATATTTTTGAGTATTTCTAAATGTATATGGAAGTTCAACTTATAGTCACTAACCTATGTACTTTGGAAAGTCACAGTGGAGATTTTTCATCATCACTCAGTCCAGGACCAAATATGAAACAAAGATGGGAGACTGAAGAGAGGCAGCTTGTCTCCATAGGCTCATGCACCCCGTGTCTTGCAAAAGTAGTTCTGATATCTGAAGGCATAACCAGAGGAACACAGGGCTCTGTCTAAGGCAGGATGGCAGTATGTGAAATAAGTAGGTGGGCTTAGTGCAGCATCTAGTGGACGAGTGTCCACATCACAAAAAACGACTTCGTGTTTCTGACTGACTTTATTGCAGGAGTAATTGGCAAAAGCCCAATGGATGCTGAAGAGCAAGATGCACTTCAGCTGTAAGAGGCATTGCTCTACCATAATGAGGCACACTGGCAACAAAAAAAAGAAATTTATCCTATTACTCATTTTATAATTGTGAAATGGATAAATATAGAACTTGAGGCAACATAGATTCATTTCAATAAAAGTGAATTAAATCAGTGGTTATAAACATAAATTAATTCAGAGGAAGGAAATCTTCAGTTTAACAGTGATTTTTAAATCCCATTTGCATCTTATATCTGAAGTAGTCTTTTTCACTGGCTGGTTCAATGTGGTGATGTGCAGGCAGATGTAGTTTTTAAACTTGATTATCTTAGTGAGAGGAATGCATTGAGTAAGGTACATATACTACACATTTGTTGAATAAATTATACATAGTTTCTAGGATATTTTTTTCTGACTTACTTTTTGAAGTTTCATATTGCATTTCAATTTAACTGGTTGCCAGGTCAGTTAGAGATATGGTGGACTGAAAAACTGGCATGTTGATGTCAGTGCAAATAGGTTACCTGTGGAATTTTCAAAGCTAATTAACAGCCAGGAACATCATTCTCGCTGACATAAATGATTCTGAGCTTAATCAGAATTACATGTCTCATCTTGGTAGATACTTTTGAAAAAAACCTCACATTTTTAGGCACTTAAAAAAAATTGGCAATGTGTTCTTAAATTTTGGTTGTTGTAGATCTCATATTCTCCTACCTGGCTGTTATTTATACAGTGGAATAGGAGAACAGCATGCCTTCTAATTTATTTTTGAATCATTTTCACAGATTTCAATGAATTCATTCAGAAAAGGAAAATATTGCTGCTGCATCTAATAGAAAAGAGAAAGTAAAAGGGTTGGAGGCTTATTTACACAGCAAAAGCAGAAAATATTGGCCTTTGAAAAGCATATAAATGTTTGCATTCAGTTTTCTCTAAAAACTTCAGTACATGGTAATGTGGCATATTTACAAAGTTTGAGTTACCAAAAACAACAACAACAAAACAGAGCAATTTCAGGTTTCACTTATGCCATTATGCAAAAGTGTAACACTCTCTAACTCCTTAAAATCTAGTGATCAGTTATTAATGTGGTGCATTTTATTTCTTTAATTGGTTGTCATAATTTTATTGTCTAGGTTAGCATAAGTTGTCCTAATTTTGAATTCTAACACTTTAATTTCAATAGAAAAGTCTATTACATTTTAGATCTTATTTTTTTTTATTTTTATTTTTTGTTTTTATCTTTTATTTGTTTTTATTTTTATTTTTATTTTAAAACTTTGATGGCCTCATTGAGCAGTGAGCCATTTAGGGACAAGCGCCTTGTTTTGCTTTTATCCCGTCCACGTCTTTCCACATCAGAGACCCAAACATCCAAGGAGCATCCTCACCAAAATTCTCTTAGCTTTGGGTATTCAGGGAATGAAAACATCAGTTCATGGTGGGACTGAGCGTAAGCCCTGTATTCATACATGAATCTTCTCATCTCTGAGCAGAGCAGCAAGGAGTCAAGCCCACTGGATCATTGGGTGCCACTCGTTGAGGAATTTGCTTTTGCAGCTGCTCTGCTGGAGTCACCCCTTCAGTACCCTACTCACATATTTTTGATTCTGTCAATCTTATACCTTGTTTCTTTTCTCAGTTGTGCTTCTGTCATATCTCAGAAAGCTGGATTTCTTTTTCCTCTTATTTCTCTTCTCTTTTATTCTTTTATCTCCTTGTTCAGTCGTTCACTGGCAGTAAGAGAGGGTGTTTAAGGAAAGTCCATGACCATGGGTAGTTTTTGTGATTTTCATTACATGTCTGCACGGTCATCTTGGATTCCATTCTCTTTTCACAGAATCACAGAACTATAGAGGTTGGAAGGGACCTCTAGAGATCTTCTAATCCAACTCCCCTTTCAAAGCAGCTCCCTAGCCCAGGTTGCGCAGGTAGGAGTCCAGGCAGGACTTGAACATATCCAGAGAAGGAGACTCCACCATCTCTCTGTGCAGCCTGTGCCAGTGCTCTGTCACCCTCAGTGTGAATTTCCCACACACATTTGTGCAGAGCATCCTCTGCATCAGTTTGTGGTCATTTCCCCTTATTGCCACACACTGCTGAGAAGAGTCCTGCTTCACCCCTTTGCCTCCTGCTCCTTAGATATTTATAGACCTGGATCAGATCCCCTCTGAGTCTTCTTTTTTCAAGCCTAAACAGACCCAGGTCTCTCAGCCTTTCCTCACGAGGGAGGTGTTCCACACCCTTTATCATCTTTGCAGCCCTCTGCTGAACTCTTTCAAGATCTCTGTCTTTTTTGTACTGGGGAGCCCAGAACTGTACACAATACTCTAGGTGAGGCCTGACCAGGGCAGAGTAGAGAGGGAGGATCACTTCCCTTGTCCTGCTGGCCATGCTCTTCTTAATGAACTCCAGGATACCATTGGTCATGACCACCATCATGATTGCCATAGATCTGTGATAAAATGAATAGACTTGTGAGAGGTATCTAAGAATACTTTTTACTTTGTCTTATGAAGCCTTTGATATTACCTTCACTTGTATCCATGTTAAAACATTATTATTTGGAAGGCTTGACAACTAAGATGAGTATCAAACAGCCAGAATGATCAGGTTTAGTGCTTTTTCATTAGAGGTCACTAGCCATGGAGTATCACAGAAATCCATGCTGGAGCCTATCTTTATCAGTTGATCATAATTTGTGACCTGGAGATGAGGAGTGCACATTTGTCAGGTCAGCAGACACCATAATGCAGGGACTAGTAGATATATTAGGTATCAGGATGCCAACCATGTGAACCTGGTCAGTCTGGAGGAAGATAGCAACAGAAATCTCCAGAAATTAAACACCTATGACCAGGAGATCAAAGGAAGTGGTTATCTCCCTCCTCTCAGAGCTTGTTGGATCCCATACACCTTCCAGCACAAGATGTGGATAAATTCATGTAACTTTGCATAGACCACCAACGTGGGAACACATGCTCTGTGAGGAGATGCTGAAATATATGGGGTTGTTCAGTCTCTGATGGGGTGTCTTCAAGAGGAACCTGACTGCAGAACCCAGTGGCTACAAGGATATCTTCAAGGAGAAAAAGAAGTCTCTACACAGTGTCACATGGTAGAAGGACAAGAGGTGATGGGAATATATTGAAACAAGAGTTATTCAGACTTATTTAATGACAAATTTTTACCACCGGATCAGTCACAAAGGGTAATAGGTTGCCCAGAGAGGCAGTGTAGTTTCCATCCTTGGAGATTTTCAAGACTTAAAAAGATAAACCTTGAGAAACCTCAGCTTAATTCACAACTGACCCTGCTTTGAGCAGGAATTTGGACCAGAGAGGTCCTGAGGTCCCTTCCAACCTGGGTTATTCTGTAATTCTGTGATCTGAAGTCTTTCACACTAAATAATGCATGGCATAATACATTCCTTGCTCCTGGTAAAAACACTCCAGTCTGTTGTCTTCCTTCCTTAAAAAATCAATCAAACAAATAACAAAAACAAAACAAAAACAGAAAACTACACTGAAACAAAAGAAACATTTTAAGAAATATCAGATTTTCTAATGGTATGAGATATATATTCATACTGAATATATAATGGCAATATATTCAATTGTACAAAATAGCTGTAAGAGCCCTCTACAGAAGCATCAAATGTCAGGAACAGTATGTTTATGAGAAATATGTTTAACTGTCTGGAGATGTTTATCAGTTTGTCCTTTTTTTATAACAGAATAGCAGATGTTAAAATTAACCCACATTTGACTGTGGGATGCTTCTAATCCACATAGTTGCAGATAAATACTTTACAATGTGACCCTTGCACACCCTGACATCTCAAATAAGAGGAACAGATTATGGGTTGTTTCCATTTCTGTTTAACTCCTTCATAGGGTCAAGTTTCAACTGGTTGATATCACTGTTTTGAAGTCTGCCCAAAAGCAGTTGGTAAGAGATTCCAGATGGGCATTTCTGGCTGTGATGTTCATAATGGATCAGCAGCCACAGTAGTAGATACAATTCTCCCACAGCTACTGAATCCTGTTCAGAGCCTCCACTTTATGTTCTGATGCCAAGGAGTGACATAAGCTTCATGATATTTTGGCAGAGATGGAATGTGCCAGCAGGGAGGGAAGACATGGGACATGGAAGAGTACAGGTGGCAGGAGGGAACAGAGGGGACAGAGCCCTGGGATGTGAGCCTACACTCACGTGGCTGCAACGTCACCTGCACTTGCAGCAGTTCTGAAAAATAGTGTTCTTAATTTAAAAGATCATGCTGACAGGTATAAAGCCCTCCCAGATTACTACCCAATGACATGAAGTGGTAGACCATCTTAGGAGTAATAACTTCATGTTATGGAATATTCAGAAATCCCATATGTACATTAGAGGGAAGAGGTTCAGCTGTGGCTTTGTTTCTGACTTTGATTGTAAGGCAATTTCCCATGTTGTGGTTCTTTTCTGCTTTCCAACACGTAACTGGCTCAGACTGACCTTGTCATTTTATTGAGTAGATCCTTCAACTTTTTAATTTCAGTGTAATACCTGGAATATGAACACAGGTAATTTGCCTGTTAGGCAAGAGCAGAAATGTGCATCTCCCATGCATCGATGTAAGATTTGACTGCAGGAACATCCTAAAATTCTCAGAGGCTGAATACATTTTCTTGACATTTATTCTCGTGTACTCAATAGTTTAAATCTGTTGTTACACACACAAATTCAATAAATGAAATAAAATTGAAGACATACATTGGTTTTATTACTAGCAATATTCTGCAAAGGAAACGTAAGCATCTTGTGAGGTAGACACAAAACAATACGATTTGTGTACTAACATTTCAATAATTTATTTATTAATTCCTTTCCATAACTATAGAATAACTTGTATGTCTCACTGACACAGGAAATTAGGATAATTTCCAGGTAAAAAGCTGTCTAAGTGCTCCTCTAGGAAATTTATGTAACTTTAGCTCCTTCCTATGGCTGAAAATGCAATAGTTTAGAATAGACACCAGAGCTACTTATCCTTAGTAAAAGAGGTATAATTACTGGTTGTGTCTGGCATTTCATCTTATTCAGAAAAATGATTTGATATTAAAAGAACATAATTCCAACAGTTCGGTTAACTATCCAGAGTAAAGCAAGCTGCTGCAAGTATCTGCTACTGAATTAAAGGAAGTTTCTACAAATATTTAATTATCAATCATATGTGTGGATGACATTTAATTTTAAAGTCCTATGTTCTCCAGAATAATTTTCATCATTTTTTTCATGGGCCTAACTTTGATTAGTAAGTCTTTGGAGATGTATATCCTTTTTTATTTTTTATTTATTTATTTATTTTGTATTGTACAGTGCAAACTATATAATTGACAATTGCTAAGTAACAGACAGAAGTAATATGATTGAGAGTAGAAATGTCTGGTTGTACACTGACATTCATATTTGAGAAATGTGGGAAAATTCACGTGTTAGGTAGTAGCAGAATTAACCTAAATCATATTTAATAGAAGATATTAAAGCAATAATAGTTAAGCAGGAATACAGGCAAGAGTAATAAAAATAAAAAGTAAAGTCCATAGTTTTGCACATTAATCTGCATAAACGTATGGGTTGGAATCCATGATCAAGTTACCACAGATTAACATAATGCCACGTGTCTGTTGAGCATGAGACTGACCATGTCTGTGCTCTTTCCCGGCAGCAAATAAGAGGTAATGCAATTTAGCTCCATTTCCAGTAAGAGATGAGTTAGCCACAGATTACAAGTAAACATGTGGACAGTTACCAGCATTCATTTGTGGCAAAATCAATTGTTAAATTAAGGTAATTTGGCAATGGATCTGAACATGGAGGGTTTGCAAACTTCAAAGTTTAAACAGTCACAGCAGAGTATTATTTGGCAATCCTCAGATGAATGGTGAATGGTGGTGCTGAAGATGGCCTTTTTGTAGGTTCTGAATGTGCCAAGAAAGACTGGAGTCATTGTCTTTGGACTAAGATTTGTGAGAAGTAGCAATTTTCAAATTTGGGGGTCCTTTTCCCCCATTTTGGACATCCTAATACAAGACAGATTTAGACACAGTGAAAAAAGTACAATGTAAGTTCTCCAAGACATTGAAGAGATTGGAACAGCTCTCCTATGAGGAGAGGCTGAGAGCTGGAGCTGTTCATCCTCGAGAAGAGAATGCTCAGGGATATCTCATGAATGTGCATATGTATCTAATGGGAGGGTGCAAAGAGGATGGAGCCAAACTCTTTGCAGTGGTGCCCAGAGCCAGCACAAGAGGCAGTGGGCAAAAACTGAGGACAGGATGTGCCCTCTGAACACCAGGAAGCACTTCTGTGCTATATATGAATGTTGGAGTATTGAACTTTTTGCCCAGAGAGATTGCAGAGTCTCCTCTTTGAAGAACTTTTTTCTTCCCAGGCTAGATATTAGGAATAATTTTTTTAATCTGAGGGTGGTGAGACACTGGAAGAGGTTGCCCAGAGAAGTTGTGGATGCTTTTCCCTGGAGACATTCAAGGCCAGGCTGGATGGGGCTGTGAGCAACCTGGTCTAGTGGGAGGTATCCCTGACTATAGTGTGGGGGATGGAATTTATTATAGATTATCTTAAAGGTCCCTTCCAACCCATTCTTTGATTCTATGATTCTACGATATTCAAGTCTTCTGAATACAGTGCTGGGTATCCTGCTGTGGATGTCTGTCTCTGTAGTAGCAGGTTAGGAACAGATAGACACAGGGCCCTTTTCTAACTTCAACCAGTTTGTGATTCATTCATCATGATTCACTATGAATACACTGTCTAAGCACCTAGAGGAAATTAAGTATTTAAAATTTAATCTGAATTACTTAATTTCTTCACAGTCTAGGTCAAAACCTGATAGAAACATTACAGTGGCACTCACTCCTACAACACATAAATAGATAAAGAATCTTCTGAGTGACCACAAGTACATCAGTTCCCTTGGTGGATCCTTTCTATACTGTGGAGTGTTTAATTTACAATCATTAAATGACTTTCACAGACATTCATGGTGTAACAATGCATTAGAAAGAAGAAAAGAGAACATGAAGTTCTCTCAATATTCCCATAAAGGAATAATTTACTTAATTGAAAAAAAAATACAATTGAGACTTTATTTAATGCTGTTCTTTAGAATCTACCCTAATCTCCACCATGAAGACATAAAGGGATGCTAAAGGCTAAGTAGATTATCATAGGAAAGTCTCCTTGAAAGTCATTTAACAGCTAATCATATGCTAAGGTCAAATACTACCAGTTTCACATGGGAATGAAGAAGACATCCAGTCTGATTTTTTTTCTGTGAGACAGACTTAGGAATATATTCTGATTCAAGGATTCTGTGAATGATCCCTGAGAAACATTCCCTTTTGGATACTTATTCTGATTTTTAATTTATCTCAGTTTAGTTTGCCAAAGTCTATGCAAAGGGCAACAGAGGTTTCACTCAATTGGGAGAAATATAGTAGGAAGGAGACTGGTGATCCTCCCCCTACAGTCTGCCCTGGAGAAACCACATTTAGAATATTGTGTCCAGTTCTAGGATCCCAGGTTCAAAAAGACTTGGATCTCCTGGAAGGAGTCCAGCAGATGGCCATGGAGACAATAAAAGACCTGAAGCATCTCCTATTAGAGGAAAAGCTGAGTAACCTGGATCAGTTCAGCCTGGGGAAAAGAAGACTGAGGGGGGATCTGATTAACGTTTATAAATATCTAAAGGGTGGTGGGAGGCAAAAGGATGAGGTCAGGCCCTTCTCAGTGGTATGTAGTGATAAGACAAGGAGTAATGGCCTAAAACTCAAACACAGACAATTCCATACTAACGTGGAAAAACTTCTCTACAGTGAGGATGAAAGAACACTGGTTGGCCAGAAAGGTTGCAGAGCTCCCTTCTCTGGAGCCACTCAAGACCTGTCTGGATGCCTACCTGTGCAACCTATTATAGGGTACCTGCTTTAGCAGGGAGGTTGGACTCAATGATTGCTTGAGGCCTCTTCCAACCCCTGAAATTCTATGATTCTGTAAAACATGGTAGAACATTTTCTTTTTGTTTTGCTCACAGGAAAGCTTGGCTGTGTGAAAAACACCTCCAGTGCTCAAGCACAATTTTTGCAGTGTGGTTAAGTGGGAAAGGATCTGGAAATATTGAACACCACATCACACATTTCTGCATTACATCTCTCTCTTCAGCCCTGAGAAAAGAAGACTCAGAGGGGATCTGATCAATAAATATCTATAGTGTGGGAGGCAAAGGGATGCAGCTAGACTCTTCTCAGCAGTGAGTGGCAATAGGACAAGGGGAAATGGACACAAACTGATGCATAGGTGTTCTGCACAAATGTGCATGTGAATTTCTTCACAGTGCAGGGACAGAGTACTGGCACAGGCTGCACAGAGAAGTGGTGGAGTCTCCTTCTCTGGATATGTTCAAGGCCTGCCTGGATGCCTACCTATTAGTCTAGAGAGCTACTTTGGCAGGGGGTTGGACTCGATGATCTCTGGACGTCCCCTCCAACCCCTACAATTCTGTGATTTTGTGATTCTAGTTCAGTTCAACTTCATTTCTACACTCTTCCACAAATAAAGCACTGAGACAGGCTAGCCAGAGATGTGCTGCAGTCAGCATCCCTGGAGGTGTTCAATAAACATGTATGTATGGCACTGAGGGACGTGGGTTAGTGGGCGTGGTGGTGATAGGTTGATTGTTGGACTAAATGATATTAGTGGTCATTTCCAACCTTAATGGCTTATTCTGTGATTCTATGATTCTATATTCAAGATCATCTGAGAATATTTATCTATTTTTTTCCACCATGAAAAAAATCTAGGATTACTGTCCTGCAAATTTTAAGCAGCTCTGTGTGCAAAGTCCACTGTTAGGTGAAATGGTCTGGGGATTCATAGTGGCTTAGCTGACACTGTGTTTTCCATTGTAACTCATTTTCCTAGAGTCTAAGCTAATAGTCATGCCTCAGAAGAATCAAATTTCATAACAAGGAGCTGAACACTACAAAAGGATCTGATTGTATCATGATACTGCTTGAAACCTATTTTTTCTTCTCGTGAATGAAAGCACTTTCCTTCTAGAGTGGAAAGGAACATATGAATGTAGGCAATATGATGACTCACAGCTGTAGAACTGCTCACATCCATAACATTCACAAGGATGATGGTCTGACTGCAGTCAGTACATGCCTGCAGTTCTTGTAGATGTGTCCAGGCCAGTCAGAACACCTTAAAACATTCTAGCTGTGGCAGCCCAGAGATTAGCACAGGCTGCAAAACCCACTCAAGCTGCAGTGCAAGGAGTTGGGTGGCCAGTCCTCAATGAAAGAGATCTGCCTTGCTTCCTTTACTTGGGTTTATGTAGCTTATCTTCTCGAACAGCATGCTTTTGTTTGCACTGAAGCCCTAACTCTGGTTGACAGAATTGTATTTTCTCAGTCCTGTTAAAAGGTATGTTTTATAAGTATTTTGATCCAGACAGAATGCAAGTAAGAAGCTAATGAGAGCACTTTACAGACATATGAAGTGAGGTTGATGGGCACGAGCAGGGGGAAGGCAGGGATAGGAGAAGAAGGGTACGAGTTCATCACTTTCAACAGGGTATGCCATTCTTCACCCATTTTTCCAGAGGAAGGAAGGAAATAGACAGTTTTCACTTTGAAAGAAGCTTTTAAAATGACATATTTAATAAATTAAAGTGACCATAGAAATCTGAAATGGAAAACTGTCATTCTTTGTCATTGCTGAGGTGCAGGAAGAAGTTGGAAGAGCCTGCCAAGGTTGATGACAATCAAAATGACCATTCCAGCCAGCAAAAATGTTGTGTAGAAATCACACAGACTTTTCTGTCACACCATGAGCTGGTTGAAGCAATGATGTTTGCTTATTTATTTGTTTATTTATTCAATTTGCAAGAGGCTCTGGTCAGCACACTCCCTAAGGGCACACATAATAAAAGCAGTACATCAATTAAACAGCAATGTTTACAGCATTGACAGAGTGCCTAACGAAGGACTTTGAATTACTTCAGGCCTGTCCCTTTGGAGAATACTCAGCTTGTAACTCTCATACATCTGGAAGGTTTGGAGGAGAAAAAGGCTGCATGAATATGTGGATGTACCTTGAAGCATGATTTGAAGGACATCAGGAACTTCAGCTGTTGTCTCGTGCCTACAAGGGAAGTGAATTCTCCAATTTGGAGCTCTATATGGGATAAAACTCAGATTTTAAAAGCTATTTATGTACTCAGTCACATCTAGGCACTAATGGGTGTTCTTACATACCCTGATTTTAATTTTAATTCTAAGCTTGCTCAGCCTCCAAGTAATAATCCCACAAGGTACCAGACTGCATCTATCTATCTTTAAAATCTGGGCCTTGGTAGACTACTGCATCACCAGCTCAGGAGAGAGGCAGCCTCAGGAGTCTCTTCTATAGTCATTTGGTCAAGTACACTTAGAGGTAAAAGTTTTATTTTTATTAAGAGTCTACCATATAACAAAAACATGTCCTGAGGGTAATAAAGACTAAATTAAACAAACATCACATACTGCTCTGTTAACATCAGGTCCAAGCCATACAGTTTGTCTTACATGTGTTCCATTCCTATATTTATAACCCATTACCTATTTTCTCCACTCTATAAAGCCAAGCAAAGTTATGGTGGCAAGTGGCCATGAAAGGGCAAATGCCACTCTCAGAACAGCTGTGCTCCTTCCATGATGACATAGAGTTGTGGTGAATCTAACTATGGTGTCCCATTGTTTAGTTCTTCAGTTCCTTGAGTTTGAGAAATTTGCCTGTGCCCAATACAGTTCTATCTTCATTTTTAGATTCCAGTTCTTTACCAGCAGTTCCACAGGCACTCATGGGAAGTCTTCAAGGAAGGGTCCTGTCTAGATGCATAAAGAGGAAGTAGAGAGATAAAATCTTGACTTTTTCTCCCTGGATGTTTTTAGACAGAAAACCCAGTGTTATTCTAATGGCTTAGTGATTTGGGGTGCCTCCTGTTTTAAGATTTCCAACTTGAAATACCCGAAGGCTTAGCTTTTAAAAACAGCCATACACTCTTGGCTACAAGCAGAGGAATGGCTGTCAAATTTCATCATACCTATGGACGCTCTGCTCCTACAAAATCAGATGGAAAGCCTTCTCGCCGATGTGCTCTAACATCATGGGCTGTTTCTGCAAAAGGCTTAGCCCATACCTGTAAATCTGGAGTGATGATGTTTAATTGCCTAGCTCAAAAGAGTTATGCAAAGATCAATTAGCTAATGTCTGTAAAGTGCTCTGCACCTATCTGGTGCTGGCATAGCACTGCCCTTCCTCGCCATGCTCAGTAGGAGCACTGTTGCTTTAAAAAGGGAGCATGTCCAAGCTCTCCTCCTCCACTGGATCTAAGATGGATGCTCCTGCTGCAGCACAGCCTGTGAGCAGACTTTGCCCAGCCTGCTTTTTTTGTTTTTCTTGGAAGCTTGCTCCAGACAAATCAGCTGCAGGGCAGACTGAGCCGAAACAGGAGGGCAGCTCTCCCCAGGTAAGCTACCACCAAGCTGTTTGCTCACACATCTGGATGGGGCAGAACCAAGGATGCTGCCATCCTAAGAATTATGGTCCTCTCCGTCTGTGCCTCTAGCAGACTCACAACAGCTCTCAGCCAGGCCACAGTCAAATGGCCACAGGCTTCTGCTCCCTTTATCTTCTCTCCTGGCTGGTTGATGTTTGTTTAGCTACAAGGAGATCAGGCAGTTCCCCCACCCCACACTGATCTCATTCATGTTGCTTTGCATTAGCATCACATGGAAGTATTTCTGAATGACACAGGTCTACCTGTGGCCTGGTGGTACTGAAACTGTTCTGGGGCCTGGTGGCAGGCTTTAACCCCTTGCCAAGGAGATGGTCTTTCATCACCAGATGAAAGCAGGAAGGTTCTGCAGGTTCTCCCGGGCCAACCACCACCAGGACGACCTGAAGCTATGTTGGCTTCTTTCTCTTAGAAATGCTTTGGTTTCTGATTATGCTCTAACATTAAAAAAAGTCACCTTCTTTGTTGTCTACCAGGTTCTCCCACAGCTCTCTAGAGTTTAGCTTTATTTCATTTTGTTATTCCCATGGATGTCTTGGAGGAGATGCTCCCTGTGGGTAACACTCATTTTAGATGATTCCTTTCCTCTGGGTGGTGGAGCTCTGGAGGTAGGTATTCCTGACTGACACAGAGCTGGAGGCAATGCCCTTTCCCTTAGCAGCTTCAATTTACAGGAGTGTTTCACTTGAGTCAATAGTAACTGGCCCTGCTAGTACTCCCACAACCCTGGGGGTTTGAAAATGCCTGTGTCCTGCCAACAGGGTGGAAAATCCCTGTCTGGAGTTCTAATTCTGTTTGAGAAATAGAAGAATTCTGTAAAGAGCCAGTGGTCACTCTGACAGTGAAGGAGCAAGAAGGGATGGTTGCAGTCATCCCTGTGTGCACTGCAGTGGAGGACTGAGCAGGATGTGAGCTTTGGGATAGAGTCTGTGCTCTGAGTGCCCAGCTAAGAAGCTCCTGTGAGTGAGGGAATTGATGAGATTCTCAGGCAAGCTGGGATTAAATTTTCTACTACTCTCTCCATATGGTTTCTTGTGACCATCAAGGCTTTACTGTTTTTATTTTAAAGTCAGAATCGCAGGCATCAGTCTGTGGGAGCAGAGGGAAGCTTTGTTTATACTGTTGTGTTGAAAACAGAAAAGGAACACCCTCCCTAGCTTTTGCTGGGTAACCTTTGCTTGTCCCATTCCAAAAAGAAATCATCAAGTTTCAGAGTTTCAGCTAAAACCAGTATAAACCAGGACAGAGAAGAGGACATCTTTCAGAGTCATTTCTCTCCAGTGACACCTTCCTGTTGTTGGTAGCTCAGCTGGTTGGTATCTCTGTGTGGTTTGGAGTCAAGGACAGCCCCTCTCCCGAAAGAAAAAGGTGGCATCGATGGCTTTTCCTCACTAAGAGTGGTGGTTTCCCACATGTGGAATGGTTGCATTTAACAGAGGACTCTGCTGTATGTACTTTTGCTGGAATTTAAGTGGAAAATTTTCTTTAAAGTTTAGCTGTGCCTACAACCACATCTTCTTTTATTTACTTTCTGCTGATGCTGAATTAAATGAAATACAGGGTTTAGGTTTTATTTATTTTTACTTTTTAATATATTTTTTTCATGGAATAAGCATCTTGTAACCAAAAAACCATTAAATGCTAAAATCTATGGCATGTCCCAGAAATGAACTGAGATTTTGGTATTTAGGAAAATCTGTGAAATATCAGCCACAAAGTTCCTGACTGCTGGAGATTTCTGGAAAACTTGTACTTTGAATGAAAGTTAGGAAGAAGGATATATCTATCTACAGAAAAATCATATATAAAAAAATAAATAAAACATCTAGATAGTCAGAACTTTTTTCCAGTGTTTGAACAAAAAGAAAATGTGCACAGCAGAAACAAAATTCGTTCCTCCATCTTCTGCTTCTAGCACACATGGTGTCAACCCAGGTTCATCTCTGACATGAAACCTACGTCTAATTAGAATTCAGTTGTGGTGCCTTAGAGAAATTTAAGCTCAATTGTATGGAGCCAAACAATATCAGGCTTTACATTATGTGGGATTTAGTTTCAGGCCCAATCCACTTATTAATTATTTATCATACCTGTCTGAAATTATCACTTTATTTGGTGATGTTTGGCAATCAAGATATCAGTTTCATTTAAAAAAAATTTAAAATATTCATTTCTCCAAAGTGACAAAAAACTGACCTTCTCTGTTTCTTGTGAACTATGATGCATCATCACTTTTATTTTTACTTCTGCTTTCATCAAGTCTTTTTCCTTTAGGCTTATCGTTTCTCTGTAAATAGTAGAACCACATGAATTCTGGTTTCCAGTGGCTCTTCTCTGGAGCTGGCAGCAGCAGTCTGTGCTGCTCAGTGCTGGCAGTGATAGTACAGGCACTTTTATTCCATCAAAAAACAAATTATGGGAATTGTGTGTGAGGAATAAAGCCCTTCTGAAAATCTTTCAGGAAACGTTCAAGGTAATAATAATTATTTTTAATTATTTTTATTTTTTATTTATTTTTTTTTGCACTTCTATTTCCACTACAGTATTCCAGACACGATTCTTAAGCAAGATAGAGTTCTTACTTTCCTTCACCCAGATATAGTCACTGCTGAGTTCCCACCTCTATGGGTCATCTATGTGCACCAACAGTTGAGTTCTGTGTGATCCGAAGTCAGTGAGATCTAAGCATAACTCCTCTGTAACCAGACATATGTCTTGAAAGTGAACTTTCCTTTTAAAACTCGTTTTGGAGGTGTAGTACTCTACACTCCAGATAGTCCAAATCCCAGGGAGAACTGCTTCCATATACATTTCATGAAAACCCATATATTGATCTGATCTCTCTGAAATTTGACAGAAAAATGGAAAAAATAAAGTTAAATAAATTTAAAAAAAAGTTAAATAAAGTTAAATGGAAAAAATAAAGTATAAATAAAAGGCCTGAAAGCAATAGGATGAAACAGTGTGAAGTGACACATGTAGGAAGTGATATCCAATTGCACAAGTACTGAATGCAGGTTGATTAACCATTAAGAAGAGAGGGATGGGGTGGGATAGAAATGAATTTCAAAAGAAGTCTTTGAAGACAGTGAAGCTATAGTAAAGCTAATATAAATAAATAAATAAAACAAAAATCTTTGAGATACCATCTTTGGAGAAATATTTTAAGTGAGAAATGGAAGGAATTACTCTGCTGGGCTGTGGCATGGATGCACTTTTGAGGGGGATGGAGAGTGTAGAAAAAACAGCTGTAGATATGGATTTTATGAGCTATGTTGAAGAACCAAGTACAGGAAGCTGAGATAAGCAATGTTCATCTTCAATAGAACTTGTTCTTATCACAGAAATTGAGTTCTATTAAGCTACAACATCTTGTTATGGAAAAGAGACAAGTCAGAGAAGATACAGTGCTGCTTTACAAAGTTATGAGTGACACTGAGAAGATGGACACAAACTCTTTGTTTCTCCCACTGTAACATTTTGGGACAGCTGATACAAATACTAGGAGCTAGATTCAAAATAATCAAAGATAAATTGTCATAGAAAAGTGAAAAACTTGAGGAATTGCTCACCAAAGGGTGTTATAAAAGTAGGAATTTATATAGAAAGTATCTGAAAGATTACTACTGAGCTTTTAATCTCTGTGTAGTGGAGTCCCATGTGTACACAACAGAAAAGACATGCTTGCACAGCTGTAGACCATGTGAAAGACTGTGGCAAGGTCTACACCTCTGTTTAATGCACAGTACACATTCATATGGTACAATGATGTCAGCTTGTACTGATATAAGTGAACTAGCTAGTGTAGTCCTCATAATACAAAATTCAGCACAGGCTGACCCCTCTTCTGCCCCAGCATCCTGTATAAATAGTGGATGTGTTCCTGGTGAGCTCAAGCAAGTGGTGCCTAGAAACTGACTCTTTTAAGCTCATTTGGCTATATCCATATTACAATAAAGTAACTTGAAGAAAACTGGGAGTCTACATAAATATATTAAAGAGAGTCACGTATCTTCTGAATGAGCTGTGTGTGAGTTTCCACTCTGTGTTCTTAGGATGAACTCTTTATTACTGTTTGTCACAGGAAAACTTAGAAATTGTAAAACAAGTTATAAATAGAAATCTTCAGAAAAGCAGAACTGTTTGTTAGCTAATGAGGACTGGCAGTAATATCCTTGTATTCTCCTTCGAGTTTATATTTAATGCAAGTAGTTTTTCATCCTCTCTCATTTGTCTTTTAAATGTATAGAATTTACTGTAAAAATTATATACAAAGGGTGGTTTTATAAATGATTTAAAAGATAAAAATTAGTTTTTGAAAAGATCCGTCTCTTTCAGCATCTTAGTTTTTCATATTATTTCTTGTAAAATAACTTAGAAGTAAGAAGCATTTTAGATAAAAACAGCTAATCTTATATCCTGAACATCTTCAGACAGCTTTCCACTGGTTAAAAATGTAAAGCTGTGGTGGTAATGTGACACTTTAAAATGTATAAACACTTATGAGCATGAGTAATTTTTGTTAGAGTATTCCCATTAACTTAAAAAACATTGTTTATATGACTGTGTACTTGGAGATATGGGCATTTAATTGGGAGGCATTATCTCCTTCAGGTGAAGAGATTGAGTCATATAATGCTTTCTACATTGCCTACCACATCTGAATTCTTAATACATTGGTATTTTTTCAGAGCATCCTAACTGTTCTCTGCCCATCTGCCTCCATGTTAGGATCTCATGGTTCTGCAGGGGAACTTTCTATGAGTTGTCTACTGCCTTATCAGCTCCAGGTGATGACAACAGCTTTGCTGTAGAGGAAGAGCAGGAGCCAAGTTATCTCTGCCTACATATAGAGATTTTGGAAGGACAAACCAGCTGCTATGAAGCATTATGTGTGACACAGAACAGTGCTGTGGGGGTGGAAGAGGTGGGTCCCAGCAACAGCAATTGCATCGCACAGAAGTAGCAAGTCTGTCTCTATGTGTCTCTTCCCAGGGCTCCCCAACCCAGTGGCCTTACTCATCTTCTTACTGCAGAACTAATCCAGAGTTTTTGAGCCTCTGTACACATATAACCACATTCACCCTTCCCCTTTCTAGCACTTGGAGGTGAAATTCAGTCTCACATGACCTTTTAGCATGGGTTCAAGCACCAATATGAATGAGCTACAGACATCCTACAGGTGACATCCTGTGACTCTACAGTATCTCCTGAATGGATTTTTAGGCAAACTAAGACTGGGCTTCTGAAAGTCATGAGCAGATAATTAACAGTGAAATAGATAAATTGTCATCAGTTCATGCCCCAGAATGACCACCTCACATAAAACTTAGGCATAGTCAAGGTCTCTTGAAATGCTCTGAGTCCCTACAAATGACAGGACATCTGTGAAAGCTTTGGTTTAGACTAGAGTAGATTTGGAACTGAGAAGAATTTTAATAATAAAATTCTTAAGGAACAGGGTTGTGTGCAGTCATTTCTATTTTGATGGGAAATTTGTCAAGCTTGTTGTGTATTTTTGTTTTCTGATATTTTCTGATATGTGCTGTGTTATAACACGTTTTGTTTTTTGTTTTGCTTTTCTTTCATCTAATATGATTCTTTGAGAAGACAACTCTTTAATCACTGTCAAGGGCAGATATATTTTTTAGGAGCCCTGATTAGTATACAGAAAATTCAGGGAAGAGCAACAGAGGTGATTTTAAATTCTAACAGAAGATTAGAAGAAAATATTATTGCGTATAACTTGTCCAAAGGCATATTAATCATATTAATCCTCTGGTATCTACAGGGTGTGGTATGCATTTAGAAGAAGTTTTCTTGGTAGAGCATTGGAATGGAAAGTTAAGTAGTAAAGATATCTAAGGAGAAATATAGAAATCTACTCTTGATATCAAAGTGTAAGCTATTTCCACAATAGGAGAAGCTGAATGTTAAAAAGAAAACAACAAAAATCACACACACAATTAGATATCCTAATATAGTCGAGGCTAAATTTCTAGAAATTCTTTGTGACAATTATTTTAACAATTTATATTTACAATTATTTTAACTTACATAAATCTTAGTTCTCATGTGAAAGCCAGGGCTCAGGTGTGCAGCTGACTCTGATGCAGGAAGCTGTATGTACGCATCAGGTGGTGAAGTACCATCAGACATGATGGTAATACAACTGCGTCATTGTAGGTTAATTCATTTTGCACAGAGTGGTGCACCGTGGAAGGCAGATGTCACTGAAGAACGTGGAAATGTTGAGTGAAGGCAATAGTCATTGAGACTGGTGGAGCAGGAGAAACCTTACTGGCTGAACAGATGGTGGGGATGATAAGTGGGGCAATAGTTTGTGTTCCTCCCAAATCCAGCAGGTGAAAGAGGGAAGGATTTTTCAAAGATGGAACTCAGACCGTGGAAAGTGACTTATTCACTGAGGTCCCTTGAAGCTGCTGACAATGAGTTGGCTTAGCAATTTACTGGGAGTCTCCCCTTTCACTGAGAGGAGTGGTGTGATTCATTGTGGCAGCACAATGGTTGAGAGCAAGTAGTCTGGATCAACACACTGAAGTCCTAAGGAAGGTGGTGCATTCACAAAATGCAGCAGATCTGTGGACCCTCTTTTTTTCATATGACAACAGTGACAGTGTATATTATTCTGCAATTTGTGTCAGAGAAAAAATATAGACACCCTTGCTCCTGCAGTATGACTAGGGTTTAAATAATTTTACTGGCAATGAGCAATTTATTATCTGCATCTGTGATGATTGCTGTTGGAAGGAAAGATAGAAGTGGATCTCTGAGCAAATGCTTTCTTATAGCAGTTTTCTATATGTCATTGTCACATAACTGAAATGAATGTCTTGGCCAATTTTGACATGAGTTATTATCTCAATCTGTCATTTCAATGAATGAATTTCGATGAATCTTCCTTTTCTGATCTTTTCCCAAATGACTGTACATCAGGTAACTGTTTTTCACTTGAAAGCAACAGTTAGTTTAAGTGTAAGGAGATCTATTTTGTGCCTTGCACAACATTCAGGTGACTGGTGTTCGATGCATCTTAACACTAGAAACAAAATCACAGGTGAAAGCTGTTCTGGTTGAATGTCTGGAATAACATCCCTGATAATCAGGGACTGGGAGGAGATGGGAATTTTAATAAACAGTTACATCCTCCCTTTTGAGAGAAGGAGCCAGCTGAATGCATTCAGACCCAAAAGATTCAAGAGGCTAACTGGCTGCTGTTCCTCCCCTTCTTGGAGATCTGAGCTAAAAATTAAAAGCAGGTGATTTTAATTAGCCCCCATGAACATTCATCAAAAATTGTGTTTGCATGATTACGGGTCCAGTTTTAAACCAGGACATCATGTTTAAAACATCAAAAAGTGCAGATGCAATCTATTCTTATATTAGAAATGCTGATGAGTAGGACAGATTGAGAGCGTTACTGATCTCTTAAAGGTCTAAGATGGGTGGATATTAGAATGGCTAAAACAGCTAAATGACAGAGTTTTCTGGCATTTTGTAGTAGTGTCTACCAAAAATATTCTGATGCCACCCCCATCCCAAATTAACGCTCCTAAGGCCGGTGATATAGCATGCTCACAGCTTAAGGTAGCACTGTGATTCATGTTTTAAAGCTGGTGGCTGCTGGCTGTAACTATGGAATGTATTGTCATGGAAACTACACTTTTCTATATTTACACCAGTGCTGGTTATTCGAGAGACAGTACTTGAAAGAAAATCTGTATAATATATAGCTTAATAACGAGACAGGCAAGCTAGGAATAAACAGATCAAAGATCCAGCTATGTTATGGCTGCTGTTTGTCACCATAGTATGTCTCTAAGCAGGCTCAGTCACTGTTTCAGGCGATTACTGGCACAGCAAGTCAGAAAAGAGCACTGCTGCAATGTCTCTTTAGACAAACAGGTCAGACAAACTTAGATTATTGATAGCTGATTGATTGGCATCTGCTCAGCCAACTCTCATGGCATAACAAAGCATATTGCACTCATGTCCAGGCTGATGGATTAAAGCTACGAGCTGAGTGAATTCAGGACACTGAATTGTAAGAGCCTGTTATTTGTAAGAAATAAATCTTCAGAACTGGAACTGGGTTGTAACTTTAACTGCAGAGCAAGCCTATCTGGTGCTCTGAAAGATCAACTGCTGTCATTTTACTGAGCACAGGTTCTCACAAATTCTAAGTTTGAAAATTCAAAGAGCGAGAAACAGTAATCAGGAGATATCATACCCAGATGAAATTTGGCTGCACACACATACAGGCACACATACAAAAAGGAAGTTGTTGTACAGTGATAAAGTAAGTGTAGAGTCAAAGCTGTTCAATAAACTGTTTTGTTTTTTTCCCCAATATTTTAGAACTTTGCAAAGGAGGGCAAATTGTGCCAGATAAATCCTTCTTAAAATATAAACACATGCATGCAATACATATAAACATATATCCGCATTTATATAAATATAAAATCTTAATAGATGAGGTCTTCTTCATTACCATCTGCAGTCTCAGATCTGTTTAACAATTCTGTAACCTTGGCTCTATCCTGTCTGGTGGAGTTGCATACAGATCTCCATTTGCCATGTTCTCCATCCTGTTGTATAACAAATTTTTTCGTTTATTACAGAAGATTGTCTCAATCGCGCCTGGAGAATGCACTCACAATTACCAGGGAGACAAGCTGCTCTCATTTCTTTTGAAAGAGTTTCTAATGTGATGGGCAGAGCTTAGTGAGGTGCAAAACGCAGGGTCAAGTCACTGTGACACAACTGCTGGGTTTGCTTTGCTATCAGCTGTGAAATCTGTGAAGACATCGCTTTGCTTCCTTCATCACAGCCTTTGCATTTTGTATCTGTGTGTGCTGACCCTAGAAGTGGAGGGTATATTCATCCAACTTCTGATATAAATAATCCTCTTAAAAAGCACAGCTAGCAGTTTGCACATCCAAATGCTTTATTATGCATTTTCAGCTGGTGTTGCTTTAAGTGAAGAAGCAGCGGCAGCTTTAACCGAATCCAAAGCAGCATTGTGCTCCCAAACTTCTTTAATTATTGCATTTCTGGAACAGAAAAAGTCATTTTCAGGTTATAGGATAACAGCTCTAGGTGGAGAGTCAGCGGTTACGTTGCCTCAAAAGCAGAGCTTAGAGAGGGTTGCATTTTCAGCTTCACGCTGGTGCATTTTCCATGTAACTTCATATCTTTATTCCGTGTCTCCTGCAATCCTTCAACCTGTCTATTTGTAAATTTGTGCCTGGAGAAAGCTCCCATGTGGCAAGCCAGGATTGGATAAATGTTACTTGCATTTCCCTGATTGCAAACTCCCAGCATCTGGGATTTTCAGCTTTGAGTACAGTTTGTTTCATGCTGACATTCATCTTTTTGGGGAAAGCAAAGGTCATCGCTTCTCCGGAGTTACGACTGATTTGATTCTTTTTCTCGGGGATGCGCTGGGAAGGGAATCCTTGCTGGAATGCATATTGATAAAGGCTGAGGATTCTGGCTTCTTAGATAAGTAATTTTTTTCTCTCTTCTCTCCCCACAATGACTATGTATTGCAGCAACTCACTGGCTTTTTACCAAATCAGGAGCTGCAGTATTTTTCTTCCGATGGAATAATTTCAGCCCACTTCAGCTAGCATGACAATCTTATGTGATTGTTATGAGTAGGCGTTTACATCCTTTTACATGCTAATACTGCCACACCTGCTAGTCCCCCTCATTTCCATTTCTCTCTTCTTCTCCCCCCCCTTTTTTTTTTCCTTTTTTTTTTTTTCAATGTAAAAACTAATTTCCCAGAGGAAGGGAAATCCTGAGATTCGCGATCAATGCTGCATCGTTGATTCATCAACAAAGAAGGGGATGGCTGAATGGGACACAGGTAGAGATTCAAGCAGGCTGCTTCTGACCAGCAAGAGAAAAGCTAGCTGTTGAGCAGCATATGTTGCCACTCCATGTGCTGTATTAGCTACTTGTTTTTAGCCTTCAGAAGGCTGCCACTACTGCAGCACTAAAGGAATGTGCCCTATTGTTAAAAATCCTGACTGCTTTACACCAATGATTTGCCACTGCAAAGTTGCATGCACCAACAACACTTTGTCGTTGATGTTTGGATGCAAGGTAGGATGTGGTTAATGTATTTAAATGCATGCTGTAACTCCTTTGAATATCTGTGCTGTTTAATTTCATGTCTGACTAGAGATTTCAGTGCGAATTGCGATACGTTGGCTATAAATTAGGGCTTACAGCTGATCCGTTTTAAATGTCAGAAAAAAATCAGCAGGAGTAAAGGTTTCTTATTTCCCAGGGTTGTGTGAGTATAGATTTACATAGGAGAATCGAAAGGATTATGAAGCGTTTGTTTTAGACCGGGTTGCATACTTAGCTAACAGTGCTAAGATTACTGAGCCACCACGCTGCTGTTTGCCCGGCTTTATTGATTTGGATGTGTATGCTGTTATTACACAAACCAGCAAGAATGAATATGTTTGTTTTTTTTTTTCCATTTCTATGGCTGACATGGCTTTTAATTGTAACAGCAGTACTAAAGTATGCAGCCCTGCACTTCTTTGTAAGAAATAAATAAAGTAAGCTCCTGAACCCGTTTTTAAGTCTAAGGGAATATCTTTAAAGAAGTGTTTTCTTTTAAGGACCGGACAATCATTTAATTTCTCTTTTAAATGTAAATCAAAAGGTGGCGCAGTCCACCAGAGAAGTTTTATTTTGGGCTGTGTAATGCAATCCCACCCCAAATCTTTTAACAAAGGTGTTGGATTAGGCTGTATTTCTCCCCATATAATCATCCCGCTTCGACAGTGGGATATAGCAAATGTTGTTTGTGATTTTACTGAAATAACTCAAAAGTGATGGCATGTTTTAAAAAGTTCTCGTCTTTGGGTAAACAAGTTTGGTTCTTTGATCGCTGGGTCAATCACAATAATTGTACAAGTGTTTTCCTCATTGTTTTTCCTTATTATCCTTATAGAAAATTGTATTAAAAATATTCCTGTATGCTTAAAATACTGTAAGAAAAGAGCATTTACATAAAAAGGTAGTGCTAAAAACTTAGACGGATGACTTAAAAATTATTGATCCTCAAAGATGACAATGCTACAAGAATAAAATTCTAGTTGTACAGTCCACAAACCAGAGAACACAGTATAATATTTTGAGTTCTTATTTGATGGATTAACCTGAATAAAATGAAGTACTTTCAGGAAATAGGATATAGATCACCTAATGCTCCCTAAACTTAATTCGGGTAGAGGTTAATGATCTACAGGATCCTGTAATACCCTTAAACATGAACTAGGTTACAGCCAAACACCTACAATCCATTTGTCTACCTTCTCCTTTCCCCAAACTATGGCCTGCCTATGACTTGCATTACTTGAGACTTTCCTGAACTAAAGTTTCTTGCTTCTTTACTTCCATCTTAAATAGCTGAAAATACAGTTTTTTAGTGAAAGGGTTATAATTTAATCGCTGTGTCATGATGCCACTAGTGATATAAATAGCATCAAGAGTCTAACAATTTAAAAGCTTTTTTAATGTGCAGTTTTTTTATGAGAACAATTCATATTTATTTGCAATCTTAACTTAAAAACATAACCTCCCTTGTTTTCAAGTATCAAATTCTAATTACTGAAAGTGAATTGTTAGTCAGGGGAAATTAAATGCAAGCTACCCTTCTACAAAGGTAGGCCAGTGACCTAGGGACTGGTATCCAATTTGTATTCCTGCCTTTAAGCATGATTTTCAAAGGATGTTCTTTGATGCGCTTAAGCTCTTTTATGATTTTCAGATCCTGTTAGGAATAAGCAGGAGAATAAAAATAATAAATTTCAAACTTCTTTTCCCACTCTTTCTCTGGAGCTTCAGGCTCATTAAGTTAGTCACAGCCCATGTTTTATCTTCTTGTGATAGTGTACAAACTGCTTCTCAAAAGAGATTGTGCAGGATAGTGATCCTTTTCAGAAAGATGAGAAGGAGCATCAGTGAGTTGAGTTGGCTCAACACATGCCACATTAGTGCTCTTTGATACCAACAGCATGTATACGTGAGATCTAAATGCATCTCAGTCTGTCCCCTGCCTCACTTCAAGCACCCCTATCTCATTTCTTTGCATTCTGCAGCCCTGATCTATATACACAACTTTTTGCTTCGGATTCATAGGATTATATTTCTCAATTTATAGATACAGGTCCAATGTCTACAAGCAAAAAAAAGTTTGGAAATAAAGAAGGATGTTTCTTTTGGGAAATATTTTAGTTATTCATCATGAAATCATGGATCAAAGCATGCTCATAATATTGCACCTTCTGCTGTCTCACGGTTCTTGATCTTGGGAAGGAGTACATACAGAAATGACATTTGTGTTCTGTGTGGAAGAAAGTTTTAAAATGTGGATGGTGGAGCAGACAACAAAAGAATTCATATTTCAGCCAGCTATCTCCAATTGATAAAATAACCAGGTCAGGTTGTTAACCAGTTCCTTTCTAAAGGACAGTGCAAGTTACAGTGATGCACTACTGCTCAAAATCCTGACTTACAGTTTTTAGTTCTAATTTTGTGCTAAATACGATCTTTTCCTATGGGCACAGAAGTTAGTGAGAGAAGTGCACTACATCAAAACCGTCACAACCATTTATATCTGTCCCCAGTGCTTTTTGCAGTCTGCTCACTCCTAACAGGTGGTGCCAGGGAGTTAATTTGGGGGGGCAGGGAGACAGTGTGCATATCTTACTACAGCATATGTTACAAAGAAGGCAGCAGAGAATCTTAACTGTGCCTGTGGGAAGCTTTTCCTTTTTGGCTTGATTTCTTGTACTCTGACCGCTGACCTCATCCTAGGCCTTTACTTTCAATGGTGCTTAGTTTCATGATCCTTGACCTTCAAATTGCTAAGAATTCAGAGTAGTTTAATCTGAATGTCAGGGAAGTAGCTATCAGAAATGTTACTATTGCACTCTACTTGAACGTAGTTAAGAATTTCTCCCATTTCTGGTAGGGAAGTACCAATGCTTCCTTCACAGGACTGTAGAGATGAGACAGAGAGGAGACAAGCAGGTTTGAAAATGCAGCCCTTAAGTGCCAGGATGTGTTTTGCAACATTTTTTTGTTCATAATCTTGAAGGGCTGCGACATGAAAGTATGTACATCCCCCTGAGTCCCATTGTTGTTCCCCAGCGGCTGGACTGATTTGTGTCTTTGGATTAAAGGAAGGTTCAAGTATAAAATTAAAAAAATCATCACTCACAGGTCTACATTCAAAGATGTGCTAAGGTATATCTCAGACTCTCAATGAGGAGATTTATATGCATACTTAAATCTCTGTATATGCTTACTCACTTTGCTGAACCGAGACCTCATAGTTAATTCAGTATTGCTGAGGAATTATCTCCTGACTCTTAATATCCTGTTCATTTTGCTCTTATTAGGAGTGCCAGGAAGGTATTTCAGATTGACAAAGATGTTTCTTAAATTGCACTTCAGTCATAACTCTGACACTTGCATGGAAGTTTTGTTTTTTTTTTTATCTGATGTCCTTATCTCTGTATGGAAAATAGTTATTGAAGAGACTCCTTTGACAAGTCTGTGACCTCACTGTTTGTTAACTTTGATAAGATATTTTGATAAATTCTCCTTTCCTTCTGTCTATGTTTGATTTTCCATCCAAGCATAATATGAAAGTTTAAAAAAAGGTGTCAAAATATAACTTCCTCCCTTTCCTGCCTTCCTCCTGGAACATCTATAGCAACCTGTTATCTGGCACAATAGCTGCTTTTATTTATTTTTTTTCTAAATCTTTTTTCTATTTTAACTGAAACAACCAAGTAATTATCTATTGCACTATCCAAGGTGAGCGTGGAAGACAAACCTCTTGTTTCTTCAGCTGCTAAAATTTGCATGTTTTGCAAGGCTGTTGCTAAACAGGAAGTTTCATTAACAGAAGTAGAAGGTCTACTACTGAATATTATGTGGACAGTCACATTTCTATAGCTTACTATTAATACTGTGATTGAACTACTAGAAACTTGTTTATTTTCTTTACCAGCATTATTGTCTTGCACAAACTCTGATCTATCACTTCATCTTTAATAGGGAATAGCCTCTTCTTTTCATAGCCTATATCTGGTTATTGAAAGAAACTATTTAAAGAAACAGACATTTGAGGTGATGGGAAAATACTTTTTGGATTAGGAGTGATAAGGTGTAGACCATGAGCTAAGACCTGTGTGCTGTAGGCGCTTGATGAAACACTGTGGATTTTGTGGGGCACTCTGAGATGGTTTCTGGATACATGTAGATTAACATTTTCATTTAAATTATTAATGAGTTTTGAAGTGCATCTCCCAGTCCTACACATGTATCTTGTTTTGTTTTCTATTACAGAGAAAGCTTGGAGTGTACAAATGGGATTGCTTTTTGATGACATTAAGCAGAAAAGTGCAGTCCAGGAATGCAACAAGTACTACACCAAATCTTTTGGGTTTTCAGTTTATAAAACCAAATTAGAACTACTTCAAATCAAAACACACCCCAAAGTGTCTCATATGGCTGCTTGATCCTTCCTCATTCTGTGACTCCTTGCGTGCTGCTTGCTGAAGTGGACATAACCTCTGATTCCACTGTTATTTCTAGACATATTTCTGTTCTGATATTTTGGATCCAGAAATGAAGTTATGTAAAAATGCAATGTATTTATAGTCATACTAACTGCTGTGATCCATCTATAGAATTTGATATATTGTGTAGGGCTCTAGAAGTCTCTGAAAGAGTTTACTGCCTATTCACAGGGAATCAGCCGAGCAAGTCAGCTGGAACACTGCTGCCACTTGCTATGTGTAACATTTAACAGTGGCACTGAGAAACCTACTTCCACCTATTCTTGTTAGGCCACAGCAGCGTTAAAATAAAAGTGCTCAGTAACTGGAATTACAGAAGAGATGCAGGATTGCCACTGGCAAGAGGCTTTGAGTAAGATCAGTTGTGTCACAGAGATTTGTGCATTAGTGCACAGAGCTTGAGGCAAGGAGAGCATTCTTCTTGCATAGCATCAATGCAAGCTAGACATGGGGTGTGAGCCCAAGCAATTTCAGCTGGCTGCGTGTATTTTCTTTTTCTCCTTCAGTTATTCACTGCATAACGTCCTCCACTTTAACACTCTTACCTCAAGAAAAGGACGAAGCCCTTACCCAGGTGTCCCTATCCATCAACAATGTGTGTGGGGAAAAAACAAACAATATGCTGATTTGACAGCTCGCCAGGCTGACGTTTACTGAAACCAAAGTAGCAAATTGCTTGGCTGTGCCAGGAAATCCTCCTAGTCTTAGGAATATAGTAGATGCTTTTCTTCCAAACTTCTTATTCTGAATCACTGAGAAGCATTTCACTGGTGAAGTGCTCTAGCATTGAGTAGACTATGATTTCTTGCGTGCTCCTGAGTTTATCTTGAACTCTGTGAGTGCTGCAGAAGTCGATATCACAAGATAAAACAGTGAGCAAAGACTAAGGAGAGGCAGGAGGCAGCACCAGGATGAGCCTGTTTTAGCAAGGAGTTGGTTTTGATGATCCCCAGAGGTCCTTTCCAACCCCTAGGATTCTGTCATTCTACGATCCAGGTGGGAGAAAAAGACATGAACAAGGACAAGGCAGAGAAAGCAGCTCTGGGGCTTGGGGAGAAAGCAGTGGGCTAGAACTAAGGCAAGGATTCTGGAGGCACAAGCAGAAAAGAAAAAACACCAGTGAGATATGGCAAGTTTGAAAATCAGGCAAAAAATAAAAAGTTAGATTCTGAGTCCTCTGAAATAAAAATCCCTTTTCCTCAATCAAGTAGGAGTTAACTCACCGGAAAGCAGACAAGTGTTGCTGTCAGTTGTTGGCAATTGCTGGTGCTGGCCGATGTCTCAGCAGGCAATGCCCAGGCATTTTCTAAACGAATCAAGATCAGATGTTATAAATATTTCTGCTTCTGTGACAATACCATGTCTCATCTTTTGACACTGTCCTACCCATGAGCTGCCTGTACATTGTGGAGGAGAGGGGAGACTCATAGGAGATTCCCTAAGAAACTACGCTAGAGAAAATGCGCAGACCTCAGAAATTAAGAAGGCAACACAGAAAGTTCTGTGTTTTTAATAAATGTTTGTATTTTGAAAAGTTTATACACTGAAAGAATATGCTCTTGCAAGCAGAGCATATTGGTTGGTCTTCAAAAATCACTTTACCATTTAAACTATAGGCTTTTTTTCCATATTTTGCCAAAGTATCTGTTTCTGGCATTTGTCAAATGCTGGGCGCTGCTCTGGATGGCTCATGATACTTTCTGTGCACTCTTTTTTCATCAACAAAAATATTTGCTGATAGAACAGCAATGGCATCTAATTTGCATCACTCCAGGTTCCTTAAAATTCACCTGCAGCTGAAGGGTGTAATGAATACCCTCTATATTGTAACTTTGAACATATAGCCATGCTGGGAAAAATTGATTTCTTTTTTTAAGCTCCTAATAGAGCAGAGTTGATTGTCATGATTACACAAGCACTGAAGCACTGGATAAATGAAGCACTAAATATGACAATAATTTTTTCCTATGGAAAATGTAGAACAGGAAGCATGGATCTAAAGGTTACTAAACATCAGGAAGGGGAAATTTAGTGTGTGCTCAGACATTCAATTTCTATTTTTTTTTTTTGCTGTAAGTTATACTTACTGATAACATAAAATGGGATTTTAAAATACAAATATATAAATACTGGAATAATTTGATGCGCAGTAGAGTAAGGTGTTTGATTTTACAAATTAATTATTGATTGAGAGAACGTTAAACAACATTCATCTTACCTGTAACAGATGTCATAGAAAAGAATGGTGATAAAGAAATGTTGTATAAATAAACTTAAGTAATAATAGCAATAAAACTGAAAACTGTCACTGAGCAGTATTCTCCTGATCTTGAAAAGTAGCTTTTATGTTTCATATGTAGCTGTCAGAAATATTCTCATTATTAAAATATAGGTATTTATTATTTATCATTTTCATTTTTCTGATTATATTTCATCTTCAAACATTTGATATAGTACTAGTAATTACTAGGAACAGGATTTTTCAAGAGATCCTTCTTGAAGGTTGTGTTGAATGAAATGGAAACTTGAATGGAAGAAAAATTCCTGATGGAACTTCCTGTGACTCCCTTTAGAAGTCAGTGATCTGTGATCCCAAAAGACATTTCACAGAACTTAGTAAGTAATTTTGGGCTATTCTTTTGAGTCTGCTCATTCTTGTGTGAATAGTATGAATTATGAATTCTTCATTATGAATTCTGAGGGTGAAGATGGCCTTCCTCAAATCCCAGTAAGTTTTATTTGCCCAGAAACGGCTTTTCTAGTTTTGGTAAAGTGTCTGAATCTGCGTTAAGCTGAAACTTTTGTTTTTCAATTTTCCCTCAAACTGAAGTTTCTGAAACCTTGATTCTGAGATTTCTGACACATTATTTTAGAGTGATTTCCTTTAGAAAATGCTCACAGCTGTTTAGTGTAATTAAGATGGAATACACCAAATATGAATTTTCAGAAAGATGTCAGCATTGGTGTCAGCACTGAAGTTTACTCATAAATCACCTGGAGGCTCTGTAGCTGTGGCAAGCGTGATACAGAGCGTGAGTCAATAGATAGTTGACTGCAGAAGACATTGTAGACAAGGTCATTTGTGTAAGGTCATTTGCTTTGCAGGATGTGCTCTTATCTCCTATGGAAACAGATTTGTTGTTACCTGCAAGTAACAACAGCTGCAAGATTTTTGGGGATATGGCTATATTGCTAAGTAAAAGAGAACAGATAGTTTTGGTCCTTGGCAGTTTTGGGTTGCTTCTATGCTTTTTGAATCACAGAATCATAGATTCATTAGGATTGGAAAAGGCCACTAAGATCATCTAGTCCAACCATCAGTCTTTATGCCCACTAAATCATGTACTTCAGCCCCCCCATCTCCACATTTCTTGAACAATTCTAGGGACTGTAATCCTGCCATGATTCACTACAGGGACCCTATTCAAGAGAAAACAGATGAGGCTTTATCACTGTAGGTGACTTGTAGCCTACAGCCTATCCTCCAACCTTATGCCATCAATCTCACAGCCTATTCTCCTTGTCTCTGTGTGATATTTGAAAGCCTGCAACACATCTTCTCAGTTTTGTTTAATTAAACTACACTTTGCTAGCAACATGGACTCAAGCCTCTCTGAAGAACTTGTCCTGGAACCAAAAAGCAAGATGAAAAAATCATATAGTTAGTGGATCAGATGTGGTGTAAGGGTCTCAGTCATGATTCCACAATGGGGACTTTGGAAAATCTAATTAAATATGGCAGAGATGATAAAAGTTGTGGCAGGCTTGCTTCTTCTGAACTTACCACCACCACACTGGTAAGTCCATGTGGAAGCAGCTAGTCCTTCACTGTGTATATTGTTATAGTGTTCTTAGCTCGTATCTATAAGAGACCTGCCTTGAACTCAACAAAAGACAAGGATCTGTGTTCAACATACAGGTGTTCTCCACCGTAGGAGAATTCCCACCAGCTTGTCTTCATCCAAGCCAAGGACTTGTAGTTCTTTACCCAGAGGATGGTGAGGCACATGAAGAGGCTGCCCAGAGAAGCGATGGATGCCTCATCCCTGGAGGTGTGAAAGACCAGGTTAGACGGGGTCCTGGGAAACCTGATCTAGTAACTGGCCATCCTACCCAGGGAGCTGGAACTAAATTATCCTTAGGATCCCTTCCAACCCAAGCCATTCAGTGATTCTATGGTCCACTGGTGCTTTATCAACTACAGGTCCTGTTAGTCAGGCAGAAGTTTGAATTCAGTGAATTAAGAATATGAATAACTATAGGAATGTAAATTAGTGATGCACTGTTGTCTACCAGATTTTAAGCCTAATATGTAACTTTTAAGAACAGCTTGTTAATGTAAGTTGCAAGTTTAATGTTAGATCTAGCACTTGGATTTATTCTGAGAGGCATTATCAGCTGGCAGCAGGATACCTTTAAATTCTTGGGTAGGGATACCCTAGTCTCTATTAAACATAGTTCCATCACATCAAAATCAGTCATATAAAACACTGAGAAAAGAGTCACTGTCATAAAGGAATCTGTGGCCTCAATTTGGACCAGGGAGCTTGGAATTCTTTATTTCTATTTCTGATTCACACAGGATTCCTGCTGTGGCTTGGGGCAAATTGCATCTCCTTCTAGAAAATCGAGTTGGTAATACTTACTTCAGAGAAGTATTGAGAATTAATAATTACTGCATGCTTGCAGCATTGAAATGAAATGAACAGTGTAAGTACAATGCGCCATGGGTTTTAAGGAACAACTTAAAGCCATGATGAGACAGAGATCAGGGAGGTCATTTGGAATGATGTACAAGAGAATAAAAGCATTTCTTCCTACATTTTCCATGCCCATCCTGCTCCTCACAGTATTTAACGTATAACTTGAAATACTATTGTTTATATTTTTATAAAGTTCTTCCTCCAGCTCTGAGATTTCACATCCCAAATCCTGCCTATAGCAAATTGTCATGGTTCAATTGCATACCTCAGGAGAAGTGGATTTGAAAGTGCTGATGGGCTCTAATCACCAGCTACTCCATTGCTACATAGATAAAGTTGTAGGGAAGAAACACATTCTGGAGCTCTGGTTCTTTGAGTTTTTATTTTGTAAAGTTTGTTTACAAATAGCCATAGGATGATATATGAGGCAGAAATGAGGCAAAGAAATCATTTTAATTCTGGTACAAGGAGGAAAATTAGTAACTGCTTTGCACATATTTTTTGGCTCCTAAAGAACTCTAGTCAGGATGACGGTTTGAAAGGGCATTCAGCCCAGCTCAGAGGGCCATATGACTACTTAAAATTGTGAGTTAAATCTGAAATCTTACAATTTACAATAAATTAAAAAAAAATAAAATAAAATACTACAGTCTTATGAAACCCAGAACACAGAAATCAGTAAAACTGACAGGAAGTTTTTTCCATACTGTTATTAGCACTGTTGGAGCAAAAGTTTTAAGAGGAACAGCTGAGAAAACTGGAGTTTTCTAACCTGGAAAAGAGAAGGCTCAGGGAATGCCTTATCACCCTCTCCTGAAAGGAGGTTGAAGAGAAGCAGGGGTCAGCCCCTTCTCCCAGGTAATAGAAATAGGACAAGTAGTAATAGCCTCAAGATGCACCAAGGGAGTTTCAGGCAGGATATTAGGAAAAATTTATTCAGATAGATCTGTGAGGTGTTGGCACAGGCTGCCCAGAGCAGTGGTGGGGTAACCGTCCCTGGAGGTTTCTAAGAAATGTAGAGATGTGGCAATGAGGGATGTGGTTAGTGTGCATGGTGGTGATGGGTTAACAGCTGGACTAGATAATCTTAGAGGTATTTTCCAACCTTAATGATTCTTCGATACTTTAATTTATTTTTTCTTGTTAAAGTACCTGTAAAAGTTAACTGTCACTGGCTGAAGTAAGATTATAAATCAACAGGATGGGAAATAAACACTTAGCATCATAAGGAAACATAGTACAGTTTAGCACTGGTATAATTAACTGATGACTACTACTTCAGTACTTTGGAATATAAAATAACCAGGACAATATGTTTTCATTGGACATCATTTGGTGATACATTTTGAAACATGTATTCCCTCCCAGAACAATTAATGAAAGCTCAGGGGAGGAGGAGGAGAGCAGAAGAGGGAGAAAACTGACCTAGAAAATACATTTGAGGATCTAATTTTGTGCATCTATACGCACTACAGACACCCGTGTTGCACCTTCTCCTTTAAAGCCCTGGAATTTTGCACTGTTTAATATATACACCAACCCCCACATGATTTTCAGGCACACTGTGCTTTAATTTTACAGCATTAAGGATACGTCTTTCCAGTGTCTCAAAGGTTGTAGCTTTGAAACATGTTGGAATCTGGCAGAGATAGAGGGAAGTGTGATTTTGTGAGATAAGTCTTCAGATGACTAGAAAATCTGACTATGAGGAAGGAGCTTTTGTATTAAAAGTATCTTTGTTGTAAGATTACTGATCTATACACTTGCTTCTTCAGGTCAGGTTGGTACATCTTTTGGCACAAAGGATTGCTGTCTCTCTCATAGAGCTGTGAATTGAACCCTGAGCTGGAGTTTGCTTCCTTAAAAAGTGTTAATTTGCTGTCTGCAGTTCCCTAATGTACATATCTGATGCATAAACTTCTTTTTCTTGCTTGAGAGTGGCACCTTTACACAGAGCAACTACTTTCCAGTGTGTTTGGAATAAAAATGTTAGGGTGCCATGGAACTGCTCTCAAACTAATCCACATTCTGTGTGCAAGTAGAAGATATCTCCTGGCTGTTTGCATTCACCAAGAGGGACAGTATAGGTCTCCAAGGGTTAATAAAGTTTCTGTTAGTAAATAAGAATTAGTTGTTCTATAGTCTGATGATATTTCTTCCATCATCTTCAGTTTATTCATAAAAAGAGCTCAGATAGAATAGGGTCAGCTCATGATATCAGAATGTGTACAAAGTAATCACAGAATCATAGAAATGTTGATTGGAAAGGACCTCTATAAGTCACCTCATCCAAATTTCACTGAAAGGAGGAGGAATGTGGAGCCATTTAGCATGCAACCATGCACCTCACTTTAGAGTAGAAATGGTGTGGGTTTTAGCAGTTCTAAGTGAAATATTGCTTCAGCTGAAACAGAAGGAATTTCAGGAAGCATAATCCAGTATTTAAAGCAAGAGAAAGAAGGTTAAGTGTTCAGAGTGTTACTTTCTGTTCCTCTATTGATTCCACAGAAGATTTACTGAGTATCAATGTAACACCTTTTGATAAAATAGCGTTCCCAGGAGCTAGGATTGTAGGGGCTGCTGTTATGGGAGTTAGTGATTTTTTTTTATTTTATTTTTTTTACCTTTTCTGGATTGGTAAAACAGAAATAAAAGCTCAGGCAGAGTTTGTGAGACTTTAACATTAACTCCAAAACTGCTTACATACCATCTCCTCTTGCTTTAGATGGAAACTAAACATCTTCTTTGGATCTGTATTTGAAGTAGTACACTTCCTCCAGTGTTTCCCTTGTTCAGCTCTACATCTTATCTCTTTACTTTGCTTTGCTTTTTCTTTCAAATATATTTGTATTTGCTTTCTTTTCTGCTGCTGGATCTCATTTAGAATTCACAGTTAGACTCCAGGTCAGTGGGATGTGGTTGAGAAAGAAAATGAAATTTATAGAGAATTTCTGGAGTAAATGCTGGGCAGGAATAGAAAAAAGTTTGCATATCCTCTTGTGTATACATGCATCCATATGAACAGGGCACTAAGCTCTACACTTACCTGCTGCATTAGCAATACTCCCACTTGTAAATTCTCAAAATTTGGTGACTGTAGGCCCTGGATGAGATGGTGGGTGGGAGCAGAGGAATGTCTGTTTAAGGCTGTAAAGCTGCATCTAAAAGTGTCAGAAAAGTTTGCAATAACAGAAGTCTATTTGCCTTATATAGAACATGCAAGTTAACAAGTCACTGAGGTTTTTTAAGAGTGAGAAGTAAAACAGAACTTTGAATGGTACAGTAAATAACGACACAGTTTTATTTTCAACAACTCTAATAAGTAACATCCCACCAGTGTAGTTAAAACATCTCTTTCTTAAGATTTTATCTCCTTCAATTAAGAGCTAGTAAAATCTCCTATGTGATTTCATAGAATCATAGAATTTCCTGAGTTGGAAAGAACCCATAAAGATCATTGAGTCCAACTCCTTGCTCCATACAGGACCACTCAAAAAATCAGACTCTGTGTGAGTGTTGTCCAAACACTCCTTGAACTCTGGCAGCTTTGGGCCATGCCCGCAGCCCCAAGGATCCCATTGTATGCCCACCACCCTCTAGTGTGGAACCCAAGCTGAACCTCCCATCGAAGCTTCATTGCATTCCCTTGTGTTCTGTAGCTGGTCACCAGAGATAGAATATCAATGCCTGCCCCTCCACTCTGCCTTGTGAGGCTTGGTAGATTGCTATGAGGCCACCACTCAGTCTCCTCTTCTTTGAGATGAACAAGACAAGGGACTTCAGCTGTTCCTCATACATCTTCCCCTCTAGAATCTTCACCATCTTTGTAGCCCTTTGCATTCTTCTGATCAAATGGTGAGAAATTTATTGTGGTGATATGCCTCCATATGTGATTATAAATTTAGCTAAACTTCATAAACAGCTGATGTAAATATCAAGACATTGAGATGCCTGTTGATTGCTGTATTTTAGCTTCAGGATTTAGAGTCAGGGCTTTGTATTGAAGTGCTTGTGTACAAAATTTCTTCAGACCTCAGTAAGAGCTGGTAGTTAAAGGATCATGAATTTTCTCACCAAAAGTGACACTTCGTTTGAAAATATTTCTTCCATTTAAAAGAGTACATGAGTCTGGAATATTGTCTTCCCTTACTTTTCCTATCATGCTTAGATGAGCAAGACAAAAGCTGCAGAAAGTATCAAATGAGTATAAAATATGTGGAACACAAAATTTGATCCATTAATTTCTCTTGGATTTGATTTGGATCTGGGGCCAACAAGTTTTGGCACAAAATTTACCAAGGGGGACTAAAGTAGTCATGTATTAGGTTGCTTTTTTAGTACAAGGCAAAGCATGCAAAAGTGAATTAGAGTAAACACAGCATTTCTTTGGTGTTCTTTAGCTATTATATTGTTATTTTCTGCAAGTAAATATAAGTCTTGATAATCTTAGTTCATTAACTACAAGCCCAAACTCATTTTCTTAGCATGATGAATATAGAATTGTATTTGTGTTTGTTTTTTTTGTTGTCTTGTTTTTATAATGTTAAAGGCTAGTGTGTACTGGAAAGAATAAGGGAGTAATGTAGCTGTAGTATAGCATAAGAGAAGGAGCTGAAAACCAGAAAGAGCTGAGCAGTTTTTTAACTTGTCACTCTGCAAATTACATTTTCTCTGTATAAAGCATTGAAAATGAAGTGAACTTCATAATGATGTTCTTCAGCCTACAGTGTGTAAGCATAACAATTCTGTGTATGACACATGCCAGTATAATGATGTTTTAAGTTATAACACTATTCCTGACTAAGACCTTGCAGGCATACATCATCCATACAGGTTAGCAGATGAGATCCCAAAAGAAGAGCAAAGCTCTTTATTTTTTCCTAGTTAGTTATAAATAAACAATAAACGTTGCACATATGAGCAGAGACACCTAAGACCTTGTCACCTTTGTGGTTGGAAGCAACTGGTCTCCTAGTGGTGGCTGCCTTTGATTGTTTTTTGCTTCTCTTCTCGCATGTCTGCTTTTTGAATCCACAGGACCTGATCTGCTGACACTTATAAAATGAAGCCGAAAAGTAGCTTTTTCCCCCTCATTTAGCAAGATAGACTTAAACTAATCTAAAAACAAGATATCTGTAGTGTTTTCAAATTCCTCCCAAATCTTCCTGTCACAGAAGTTAGGGAGAACTTCAGTGGGCATTGCATGGAGGGAGAAATAAGAAATGAGGGTGATGCCTATAGTTCGGATTAACTTCCTGTTGATTTGAATTGAAAGTTTGGTTAAATTTGGGAATTCCAAAGATTGGTGCAGTTTCTCAATGAGAAGACGAAAGTCCTTTTTTTTGTTTCTTTTCTTTTTGTGTGTTTGTTTTGCTTTGTTTTCTCCTGGAATTTCTTCTATCAAATATTTTTCTTGTATTTGGAAAAAACAAGGATGTATCGGATAATAGTAAAGAATTTAGATAAGGCCAGGTGTTGCTGTTGTTTGTGGGATTTACCTGTTCCCCAAACAACACCCCACCAACCCCCACCCTTATCTCCAGAAGCTTCACAATTTCATCTTAGGAAAAATGAAACAGAATAACATTAACAACAGCATTCACCTGTGCTCTGCTGCTTCACTTTCTAGAGATGCTCTGTATCCTTTTCAAACTAAATGAGTCCTCCTCTGTAGAAAGATTTGCAGTGCATTTGAAAACCCAAGTAGTCACTGACATTTCCTATCCTCAGCCTGTGGTGGAGTAGTAAACTATCCTCTTGCACATCCACTTGATTTTTTGAGGGCTTCAATTGGATACTCAAAAACTGTAGAGCCATTGATTGTAATTTGACTTATTGTGAGTAAAATCATATTTGTTTTTATTTTTATCCTTCAAATAGATGAGCTAAGCAGTGATGTGTGGTTGTTTACTCTTTTCTGTATAAAATGTTAACCCTTGCCTCAAGGAGGGATTAAAGCTCTGATTTCTTCTATTCCTAGCCCTGCCTCAGAATTCTTTTGTGATTTATGTGTATGACCTGTTACTATAAATACATGCAAAGTATTGTATTATTTAATGCTACTATCTAGTCTTATTTTCAGCACTATGATTGATGCATGCTGACAATTCAGTTTTATGCTGATTTCTCCAAAAGCAGTAGCTCTGCTGCCATTGTGTGGGCACCCAGCTGGGGTTGTGTTAAGCAGGCGATCTACTGAAAAAATATTCTTACATTTGAGCCAGTGACTGAGGTAGGAACAAAAAAACCATAGGAATAAACTTTTAGTTCCTGACAACACCTTTTTTCTCTCAAGTTTCTAGGCTTCAGCATCTTCACGACTAAGAAAAATAAAATGCTGATTATCCCTTTAAGGGTAAAACACTAATGTACAAGATCCAATTACCTCTGTCTAAGCTGATACGCCTACAGCACCTTTTACATAACCCAAACACTTGAGTTCCAATTATGCAATTATATTTTAACATGTATTAAGTGCTATTCCTTTAGGGAGGAGACTTATAGTGAATATTCTAATTAAGATCCTTCCTCAGCACAGACCTATATTGTAGGGTCTCATTTCACTACAGTGCCAAAGATGTGTTTTTTTTTTTTTTATCTTGGCTCTTTTCTGCTTGAATACACCAGCTGGCTCTTCAGAAAACACATTTTCTATGTCTGCAGTATTGATAGCAGTATTTATACATCTCACAACTGTAGAGTATAAAGCTAATGTTCTTGGGGTCAGTAGCTGTACTGTAACTGCAATTAGATCAATAATGCTTTCACAGAGCCAGTATCTTTTCTTTGAATACAATCTGTGGCAAGATCCAAGTCTCCAGAGGAAGCAACATGCTCAGAAGTGGAGGAAAGGCTGAGATAGTTTGTTTTTTATTGGGTTTTCTGTTTTTTCTTTTATCCAGTATGCCTTCTAGTGATTGATAGTACAGAAAATTGAATTTCCCTTTGGAGCCATTGAACTAAAGAATCATCAGGTTTGGAAAAGACTTTCAAGATCACCAACTCCAACCATCAAACTGACCTACTGAGTCTCATCAGTAAACCATATCCCTTAGGGCCACATCTACATGTCTCATAAATTCATCCAGGGCTCAGGACTCTACCATTGCCCTGGGCAGCTCATTCCAACTCTTGACCACTCTCAATGAAGAAATTTTTCCTTATGTCCAGTCTAAACCTCATCTGGCACAGCTTGAGCCTATTTCCTCACTTTCCTTGCTTCCTACCACTTGTCACCTGAGAAAAGAGACTGACATCTTGTTGCAACTTCCTTTCAGGTAGCTGTAGAGAGTTATGGGGTTTCCTTTTGGCCTCCTCCCTACTTTTCACTTTAGTGAAAAGACAGATTTCTGTTCAGACTCCAATGACCACTATGCTTTTCTGGTATCTTCGTGAAACTTCTGTCATGCCCAAGAGCCCTGGTCTGCAGAGAAGACTTTTGAGGAAGGCTATTTGCTGCATACTTTTAATAAGTCCCATCAATGAGGTTTGTAGGTCATCACCTCTAAAAACCCAGAGCCTAAGTTTAGGCTGAGGAGCCTGAATGCACTCAGAGGTTTACCTTGAGGTTTCTTAAGATACAATGAAAACTGGTACTTGGCCTGAAAGGGCATGGGAGAAGAAAAGTGGTGTACCCAGAAAATAGGAGTGGAGGACAATAGTGACAAACAAGGCTAGGTTTTGCTAATGCGTCTTGTAGATTAGTTAGTGTGAGTGACAATGGCTGTTTGTGAAGAAGGATCAGGGCCCAAAGTGTTCTGTTCCTTCCTAACCCTCAACACATCAAAAGCTGGCATAATCTAGGTTGTAATTGCATAGCTTGTGCTGAGTTCAGTGGTACTTCAGAGGTTACCTTATCAGCAGCTGAACCACCTGGTATAAAACTGACACAGCTACTTCTATACTGTATTGTAGTTATTCCTGCACAATGAATTCTGTGTAAAATATCCCATCAGAAAACCAAGTTTTCAACAAAGTTATTGCATTGGGCTCTAGTATTTGCCTATCAAATAAATTGAACTTCCTAAAGAAGTGTTTACCTAAAGAAAATGTGAGCACAATAAATTACAAGGTAAAAACGAGGTATTGAAACATTAGATGTGTTATTTTACTTATTAATTATCATTATAATTTTAAGTATATTAAAAAAACAAAACAAAACAAAAAACCCTGGAGGTTATGTTCCCATGGCAAACTTAGCTCTATCTCCTATCTGCAGTAGATATTTATGTATGTTCATTTAAAAGATCATTTATTACCATGGTCATGATCAGAGTGATTTAGGACTTGGTGATCAGCAACCTGTTAATCAGACCAGAAATTTCATCTTTAAAAGTGGTTTGTTCCTAATATTTCTCTAGCTAAGTGTTGCAATGTACAGCTGATGCTGAATTTCTGTTCAGACTGATAAGTACTAATACTAAGATAGTATGTCCGAACAATCCATATCTTATCATAAATCTGATCTATCACTTTTCTAATTTAGCTGTTCACCATGACACTCTGCAGTCATGTATCTCAAGAGTAAGTAAGTTGAAACTGGCGTTCTTTCTCTTTTTTTTGCAGATGAACTTGCTGGTATCAAACACTTTATTATATGCACACCACACATTGTCTCACATTTAATATTGTAAAGTTGATTTTAACCATGATGTTTTCTTAGAAGAGCTGGGCATCATTTGACTATTTGCCAGGGATTATGAAGGATACAGTAGTGTGGTGACATAGCTGAACTCTCTCCAGTCCTCCCATAAAACTTTAATGAATGACATTTCCAGTGCACAGTACCATACAATGGTCTGTCCCTTGATTTCTTTGTCTCCCACCTCTCCCATAAGGCAACAAAAGGTAAACATCAATCACAAGAAAGTGTCTCTCAAAAATGCAGGTCTTAGCAAGCCAAGAGAACTGATAAGTGGTGTTCAGCTCACAGCCCACGGCAGGGGAGTTGAGCTCAAGTATCTTTAAGGTTCCTTTCATCCTAAGCCATTTTGTGTTCAGTAATTCTATAATTTTATGTCCAGGAAGAGGGAGGTGTTTACTGCTGGTGTGGGGAGAGACTGGCAGCTGAATGGCATCTGAGCAACTTTGTTCAGGCAGAATGAATAAGGGAAAGTGATGTGAAAAAAGCACATACTACACTCCTGTGGAATGTACCTAAATGGTAAAGGCATTAGAGGGTACTGTTCATTTTTAATGCTGTCATGAGATTCAGTGAATGACACATTTGTGATAGTAATCTTTACAAGCATTATGGAAAGTACTCCTTTGAAATACAGCTTTTTTTTTTCTTTTTTCTTTATATGGTTGCCCTGTAAATCTATTTTCAGTGACATGATTCTTAACGGTAGTGGTTCAGACAGAGGATTAATACTTCAGAGGACAAACTGAGGGTGTCTCATTTTTATTATACAAATAAATACACATCTCTGAGTCCTTTGAATGTGAGCATATTCTTGCTGAGCTGTTGTATAAAATCAATACGGAAAACATATATAGCAAAAATAAGCATGATATAATCATAATCTTTGAATAAATATATTCTCAGCAGACTCAGAAAGTAATATAAAGATTTGCAGACTTTCAAAGTCTCAAAGTTATAAACTTTAAGTCGGAGGAAATAAGAGTTCATTGTACTTAAGAGCTATGTGTATGCAAAGGAGATATAAGTATTAACTCACTAAGAATGCATCTAAAGAGAATAGAGAAATATTGGCGAAGAAGCTTCATAAAAATTCTATTCTGTTGTCACTCGAGGAATTAAATGTTAAATCAATTAGATTTAGGACTGCCTTTAAACAGTGGCTCTTTTTTAAATTTAGGAAATCTGGACCTACTGAAATAGAGCAATTATTTCTCTTTAAATAGATATTTCACTTTAAATAGACATATTTTTCCTGTGAGTCATGAGGTCAAAGTTAATGCTTAGCATCCTGCTAAATTTAATAAAAAGATTTCCTGCCAATGTATTTCTGAATTTGTGTATCTTATTTATTTAGATATAGCACAAAATGGATATTTATGTCCCTGAAGGTATCAAAAAATACAGCACAGTTATAGTCACAGAATCACAGAATTGTAGGGGCTGGAAGGAACCTCCAGAGATCATCTAGTCCAAACCCCCTTGCCAAAGCAGCTCCCTAGCCCAGGTTGTACAGGTAGGCATCCAGGTGGGTCTTGAATGTCTCCAGAGAAGACTCCACCACCTCTCTGTGCAGCTGTGCCAGTGCTCCACCACCTGCACTGTGAAGAAGTTCCCATGCACATTTGTGTGGAACTTCCTATGCTGCAGTTTCCCTTTGTACTGTCACCACACATTGCAGAGAAGAGTCCAGTCTTATCCCTTTGCCTCTCAAACCTTAGTTATTTATAGATGAGGAACAGATTCCCTCTGAATCTTCTTTTTTCAAGGCTGAACAGCCCCAAGTCTCTCATCCTTTCCTCATAAGGGCAGTGTTCCGCACCCTTTATCATCTTTGTAGCCCTCTGCTGGACTCTTTTGAGGAGATCCCTGTCTTTTTTGTACCAGATCCCCAAATGTATTTCACTGTAATTATATTTCTTTTGTCTGTAGTAACATTTGTTTTATTTTCTTACAAAGAATGCTTCAAAATTTAATTTTAAAAAAGATGTATTTGAAATGAGTCTCATGAAAGATCTCATTTCAATTAGTTTTCTCTGAGATATCCAGTTAAAGTCTCTGTGTTCATGAGTAAGACAGACTCTGGGTCATGGGAGGTAACATCAGATTTCTTTCATTATTTCCAGCTAGCTGAAACCAGTTGTAATCTAAAGATGACCTCTCACAAGTGCTGTTGAACTAAGGGATTGCTGAGTATGAATTGTAGAAGGAGTTGAAAGGATCAGAGAAAATACACAAAAGGGGAGTGTGAAACACTTCAAAGTCAGATTCACTGGGGATGAAATTCTCCAGGAAGGTGGAAGACGGTGAAAACAACACCACTCTAGTTCTGCAGGCAGTGAATGCCAACAAAGGGCAGCTCCTTTTCTTACAATACCTGTTTTTGAAATACTCGATATGTTTGATAGTTTTCATTGCCTCAGGCAAAGAGACTATACAACTGAAGTAAAGAAGATTGAGGAATGTTCTATATTCCATAAGCTTGAAATATCAACTGTAGTTTTATTCAGAGATATAAAAGATTGAGGAAACTCCATGAGTGAAGAGCCACTTGGCATTGCTGGAGGATTGTCTGAGATGATAGACCATGTTCAAACATGTGCATTGAGATGCTGTTGCAGTCTGCTATACGCCCACACAGCTGATCCTTCATGTGTGCCACAGACACATAATGACTGTGTATTGTGTTTTGTAACCAGTGTTTTTTTTCTCGCAGTCATTCAACTACATCTCTTCCAAGAGCACATCAAGTCTTCTTGGCTGTCCTGTATCAAAAAGTAGTGGAGAAGAGATTCTTATCCCAAGAAAGCTCATGTGATTTAGAGGGTAAACAAAACCCCAGGGAATGTAATTAAGAGTCCTAGAAGGAAAAATGTAAGGATTTGACTAATCACAGAATCATCACATACCAAAGTGGGAAAAGACCTACAAAATCATCCAGTTCAACCATCCACCTACCACCAATATCTGAACATTAAACCATGTTCTTCTGTAAAACATTAAATATTTCTTGAACATCTCCAGAGAAGGTGATTAAACCACCTCCATGGATAGCCCATTCCACTAACCATTCCAGCCTAACCACTCTTTCAGAGAAGAAATTTTTCATAATGTCCAACCTGAATCTCCCCTGATGCAACCTGGGGCCATTCCATCTCATCCTATTACTAGTTAGCAGAAGAGATCAACCCCCACCTCTCCTCTCCACAACCTCCTTTCAGGGAGCTATAGAAAGTGATAAGGTCCCCCCTGAGCCTCCTCTTCTCCAGACTAAACAATCTCAGTCCTCTCTGCTGGTCCCCATAAGACTTGTGCTCCAGAAACCTCACAGCTTTGTTGAGCTTCTCTGCACACTCCAGGGCCTCAATGGCTATCTTGTAGGGTGGCCTGAAGGGGTAGCCTCACCAGATCTGAGTACAGAGGGTTGATTATTTCTCTGCTCCTGCTGGCAACACTATTTCTGATTCTAGTCAGGATGCCATCAGCCTTCTTGGTCACCTGAGCATACCACTGGCCCAGGTTTAGTCAAGAATCGACCAATGCTTGCAGGACCATTTCTTCCACACAGTCTTTCAGCCACTCTGCCTGTAGCATCACCTGGCATTGTTGATGTTGAGTCATTGACCTGATACTTGGTCTTGTTGAACTTCATCTCATTGGCCTCAGCCCAGAAATTCATCCTATCCAATGAAAGAAGGCATCAAGTCCAGGCTTAGAATAATGATTGAATATCCCAATTAAGAATCCCACAAGTGCAAGAGGAAAAAGCTAAATGTACAGCGTCAAACTTCTAATGTAGCAAAAGCATATGTGGAACATTAGTTAATGGAAGCCAACACACTTGGTGCCACAAATGATAAGATATGAAAAGGAATATGTATTAAATTGCATTGCAGAAGTTGACAAGAGTCAGTAGCATGTTTTGTTTGGAAGAATCCTCATAGAAGCAATGAGCAGCAGTTCATTAGGAGATAAATACACACCCAAAGTGAAAGTAAATGGGATATGTATGAAGTTGGACATGGTTCCCAGAAACAGTTGTTTTCATTTTTTAGTTTTGACACTACATATTACTCCTAACAGTAGAAGAGTTAAGTGCTGCACATACCTCATTAAAGAATATCCACAGATCTTGGGACAGAAGAGAAAGAGAAAAAATATGGGGCATTACGTGCACTTGACAGCACAGCCATATCAGCATGCAAAAGCTGACCAGAGAGAGAGGTCTCTAAAGAGCAGAATTTACTAAAGAGATTCCACATTAAGGGAATATTGAACTAATTGGATGAATAAATAACATGTAATGAATACCATAGATCACAGAATCACAGAATGGCTTCAGTTGAAAGAGACCTTAAATCTCGTCCAGTTCCAACCCCTGCCACGAGATCAGGCTGCCCAGGGCACCATCCAGCCTGGCCCTGAGCACCTCCACAGCTTCTCGGGGCAGCCTCTACCAGTGCCTCACCACTCCAACTTGGTATATCCTATGACTCTGTACATGAGTTGTGCTATACAATGGAAATTGTCCAGCAAAAAGCACATCACTGATAACCTCACAAGCTGTATGATCTAGAAAGGTTAGTGAGCTGTGATCAGATGCTCCTTGGAAAAAGAATGAACTGCTCACTCAAAGCTGAATGAACTGCTATTACATGTATTATTAGCTTTCGAAGGGGCACTAGTAGATCATAACACTAATCCTTTTTGAAACCTGCATCCTCAACACACTTGGTTTTCTTTGAAGGGAGAACAATAAGAGAAAGGAATGCTTTAATATTGCTAAAAGTTTGGAAAAGATAAAAGAATTAGAGGATCTTAATGATTTTCGTAGATGAAATACAAGTTTGCTTTCAATCTTCTTACTCTACTCTAAGAAGCCTGGAAATAGCTTCTGCATTACAGATGATAAAAGCTGAGTGTCAGTTTACTGTAAAACATAAGGAGACTTTAAATTGTCATTGTAAATATCTCATGGATATAAGACAATATAAGCGGACTACATATAAATTTTCAAAATGGCTTGGAAAGCCATTTTTGCTCAGATAAATGACTTTTTTTTATTTAAAATGCATAATTCATGAAACCTTGTAAACCTTTAAGAGAGTTTCTGTTTTCGGACCAAGTGTTGAATGCAATTGACGAGATCTTAATAGCAAAAATGGTCCTAACTCCAAAATGAAAAGAAACATATTGAAATGAGGGTTAGAGTGAATATTCTATGAGATAAGAGGAAAAATACTTCATACTGGCTTCTGTTGGAGTGCAATATTGCCGATCTAAAACCTTGAAGGATATGCCAGAAATACAGCATATATTATGCAAAAGAGGCTCATATTGGCTGCTCAGGAAAAAGAAAAAAAGACATATACAAACAAAAGGCATATACTATTTCACATTTTAAAGTGGAAAAAAAGTACAAACCTATGTACTTGTGCTTGACTATTAGCCTTACTTTATTAGGAGATGCTGCTGTGAAAGAGGACCTCATAAACACCAAATTTGTTTTTGATGCATGTACTACAACTAGGTGACTAATAATCTGAGAAGCAGATACAGTTTATCAGCCCTAAGCTTAAGTAGCAGTTACTAAACATTAGGTCCAAGTGGCCGATGAAAAGAAAGTTAAAAACAAAACAAAACAACAACCAAAAACTCTATTGAGAAATTGATCAGACTGTGATATGCATTCAGAACTTTCAAACGTCTCCATTGAAGTGAAGTTGTTGTCACTGGTAACTTTGATTAACAGGAATCAGAAAAAAATCAAACTTGCATTTCTACTCTTAAACTGACTGTTAAAGTCATAGTAGACTGATAAATGGTGAATGTATATATATATATCAAAGTGGAAGATACAAGTAGAAGTCATGTAGAAGAAGTAGTACTCTTCCCTCAGATAATGGTATTGTGTACCTATGATAGTGGAGGGTAACTGGGTCTATACTGCTGTGCAGAAAGTCATCCAGGGAACTACAGGCCAGTCAGTCTCACCTCTGTTCCTGGAAAGGTGATGAAACAGTTTGTTCTGGATGCCATCTCCAGGCAATTGGAAGAAAAGAGAGTTATCAGGAGTAGTCAGCATGTGTTCACCAGGGGAAGGTCATGCTTGACCAACCTGGTGGCCTTCTATGATGTCATTACTGGCTGGGTGGATGAGGGGAGAGCACTGGATGTAGTCTACCTTGATTTCAGCAAGGCATTTGACATGGTCTCCCACAGCATCCTTATAACAAAGTTGAGGAAGTGTGGAATAGATGAGTGGATGGGGAAGTGGGTTGAGAACTCGATGACTAGAAGAGCTAAGAGGGTTGTGATCACTGGCACAGAGTCCAGTTGGAGGCCTGTACTTAGCAGTGTTCCTCAGGGGTTGGTGCTGCATCTGGTCTCATTCAACATCTTCATCAATGACCTTGATGAGGGGAGACACTCCTCACCTGGAGTATTATGTCCTGTTCTGGGCTCCCCAGTACAAAGACAGGGATCTCCTTGAAAGAATCCAGTGCGGCGCTACAAAGATGAAAAAGGGCCTGGAGCACCTCTCTTATGAGGAAAGGCTGAGAGACCTGGGTCCACTCACCCTTGAAAAAAGAAGACTTAAGAGGGGATCGGAGCTATGTCTATAAATATCTAAGGTGTGAGAGACAAAGGGATAAGACTGGACTCTTTTCAGCTGTGTGTGGTAATAGGACAAGGGGAAATGGTCACAAACTGATGCATAGGAAGTTCCACACAAATATGCATGGGAACTTCACAGTAAGTGTGACAGAGCACTGGAACAGGCTGCCAAGAGAGGTTGTGGAGTCTCCTCTGGAGACATTCAAGACCCGCCTGAATTCCTACCTGTGCAACCTGGGCTAGGGAGCTACTTTGGCAGGGGGGTTTTAACTAGATGATCTCTGGAGGTTCCTTCCAGCCCCTACACTTTTGTGATTCTATCTCTTGGAAGACCCCTGAACACTTGCTGGTCACTGAATGCAACACGAGCATCAGTCACCTGAATTAATTTTATCCATTTCATGAATTGGGGTTCAATGATAGGATTGAAGAGCTGTGTTTTTGTGATAGTTATTTCAAAATTTATTTCTACAGAGAAAATTAAGTGGGAAAAGAGATGCTTATAGCATTACAGCTTAGAGACATGATTTTCTAGAGTAGCCTTGAAAAGTAATGAGCTGGCAACAGAACAAGTATATACTCTGTACCACATGTAAAGATTTGTATGTGGTCAGGACATGTCTGATACAGTTCTTTCACTTGGTTCCTCACCTTTTTCTTCTTTCACTTGTTCTCTTTCTATTCCCATTCCCTCCAGCTTGTCCAGGATAGTGTTCAGCACATGTTGATGCTACAAACTAACTAACCAGAATCCCAGGTACATCTCTGCAGGCAGATGCACGCATTAAAGTACAGATCTGCACTGATCTCCAGTATTCCTTGGACTCAGCACCATTCTTCTCCATTGTTTCTCACAAAGTGTTTGTTTCCACAGAAGCAATTGGCTTCATTGAGGATTAAAAAAAACCAACATTTTTTCTGGGCTTCCATCTCAGTCTAGATTTCTTCTTTCTCTCAGCTCCACTCATTCTTTTGCAGTCTTCCTTGTCAGGGCTTCTGAGCAAAGCCATATGGCTTTATAAGTTCCAATTTTATTGCATAAAATTGCAATATTTTTTTCAGTCAAATATAATGATATGTAGTAAAAAACGCAGTTTTAACATAGTCATAGCTGCCAGTTGACAAAACTATTTTCTAGTGGTTTAGGAGATAAAGCCAAAAGTGTTTTAAATTCAGACAGAAAAGTGACTGCCTATTTTCATAGGGCTTTGTAATTTCACTTTTGCTTTAAACCAGCAGGGCATGAGGCATGGAGACAGTTAGATCCAAACTGCAGGAATCCTACATGCGGCACACCATTCCCATTCCTGCATCCAGATCAAGAATTAGAAGGGAAGGCAATTAGTAACATAGCTATTATGTAAAACATATGCACAAATTGAGGCATTGTGTACACTAGTGTGATTATCCACTGCTGACAATGACTATACTGTTGCTGAATGTGATTAACCTGCAAGCACAGCCAAGAACTATTCCTGTTTCAGAAAGCCCATGTTAAACCTGCCTGCTTTAAAACTGTGCTCAGTGCTGTTTTAATTGCACCCATTGCTGACACCCGTTGTCAATAACAAGCACTTTCTGCTGCTGTAGACAAGGGTAAAAAACTAAAGATGTTGCAGTGAGCCAAAGCTTAAAGCTCTCTCTTAGCTCATATTCTTAGGATTTAAACTGTTGGGAAAACTTTATGTCTCTGGCTATTTATTATTACATACATAATGTTCTTGGAAACCACTCCACATTTAACAGCAGTTAAACCCATCTGCTGGTCTTGAATTTTCATTTCATTCACAAGCCTGCCTGCTTTAAAAGTATTTTTGGACTCATCACCAATGTGCTATCAAGCTTTTATTATTTTGCTACGAGTTGGTAAGAAGAAAGACTCAAATTTAAAAAGGAAGTTGTAGATTCCTGTATATTTTTAAGCTTTTACTTGAAATTTCTCCTTCCTTCATTATCTGATGTGATTGAAATTTGTAGTTTGAACACAGTTATTTGCCAAAAAATTCTATCACCCCATGCTAATGCTGATTGTAGCGTGACTTGTAATTGCACCTGCAAAAATTCTGTAGAATTAATATAACTGTTTCATTCTTGGCATAAGGAACATTTAAACTAAACTATGTTGATTCAATCAGTATATTGAAGTTCCTGTAAGTGCAACAGTTTTTCATTGCTTTATTTAGACACAGTAACCCAATTTTCTTTATGCACCTCTTCTCCCTGCCTTCATGGTTCATTTGCTTCTTGGCATAGCAACACTTCAGTGCCTTCGACATAACATTAGCAGGAACTTCCTAGTTCCTTCATATTTCCTCATGATCTTCACCTTCTTAAGATATCTTTTGTCAGACAGAATTTTTTTTTTTTTTTTCAAATTTTCTTGAGTAGATGACTTATTGATGTTGTCTGATGTTGTATGAAGGTACTTCTGTAGGACCAAGGGACATCCCAGTATTGTGTATGTGCCATTCCTTTTCCATGGCAAGAAATGAATTCTTCCTTAAACCACAGATTAACAAAATTTTCCATGCTGTCCTCTAAATATGGATACATATAATCCCTTCTGAAAATGGAATACTTGGACAATGACTTCTGAGGTACTCATAGAGCTTTTAGAAATGACAAGCAAGAAGCCCATACCCTTATGCATTATAGAATCATAGAATCACAGAATGGCTTAAAGCCCATACAGTTCTAAACCACTGTCATGGGTTGGTTGCTGCTGATCAGCTCAGTCTGTCCAGAGCTGCATCCAGCCTGGCCTTGAGCACCTCCAGGGATGGGGCATCCACAGCTTCTCTAGGCAACCCGTGCCAGTGCCTCAACACACTCCAAGTAAAGAATTTTTTCCAAATATCTAATCTCAATATCATCTCTTTCTTTTTGAAGCCACTTCCCCTTGTCCTATCACTCTCAGATTGTCTAAGAAGTCACTCTTCCTCCTGCACACAAGGTTAAAGAACTGGAAGGCCACACAGAGTTCATCCCAGAGCCTTCTCCAAGCTCAAGCCCATCTTCCTCAGCCTTTATTCAGAGGAGAGGTGCTCCAGCCCTCTGAAGGAATCCTTATGAAGCAGCAGCTGAAGACAAAGTGCTAACTTCATACGTCTAATGACAACAGGAGAGTCTTATTTGTGAAACTCTCCTTTAGAGTTGTCAGATTTATAGTATACATTATGAAGCCTAAAAATATTGCTGTTTATAAATACTCCTTCACTTCCATTTATTCAAGAGCATGTTTTACAAAGAGGGTTACATTTCTACACCATAGTTCTGCACTCAGTGCAATTTGTATAATATGGATTTGAAAACAGATATATATGTATATATGTATATATGCATATTTAATCAGTGCAGAGGAATACGTCTTTTCCTGATGACTGGCTATTATTTGTCTGATTCCCAAATAAAATTGCTGAAATTACCTGGAAACCTGAAGTTCTGATTGATAAAAGCTATGGATTCATAGTATGAAGTGCTGAAAAGGATTTGTTTCAGTGTTTCAGCATTTTAGCAGTTAGAGGCTTTATCCACAGCAGCCAATTTAGGATGATATCTCAAGGTTCTGGCCTCAGTGGAGGCAACTGATCACTATCCCCATGTAATATCCTGTCTTTGGTCTTTCCTAGGCTGTGAATTCTAAATATCTCATTACTGTTTTACTTCTTGTGTAGGTTTCCTTCATTTTTGTTCAGTACATATCTTAAAACACAGTGTTCTCCAAATGATATAGCTCTGCTGTTTTCTTGTAGTTAGTAATTACAGCACAATAGTTATAACTCATGTCCTTATGCACAGCAGTGTTTTGAAGGAACACTGTTTTGCAACAGAATCTCATTCTTGACTCCTTTTTAGAGGAGTGAAATATAAATGTTCCTTTCTTTGTATTTTTGCATTTGATGTTTTCTTCCTCAGGGCAGTTCTTAGCTCTCCATGAGCATTTCTTCTATGCATTCAAAACTATGAATTTATTTATTAAGTCTCTAGGATCTATTCTAAAAGCTAAACTACATGTACAGATAAGCAAAAAGTTACTGTGGTCTAAATGCAGTTGTGCTGGACTTGTCTCTTTAGTGCCTTCCAACCCTTCCTGTAGGCCCGATCTTGACATGTGGAAAGCCATTGCCACTTGCTACACTGTAAGAAAAGTTAGTCCAAATTTTGTTATGTTAAAATATCCTGTGCATATGAGTTTGATTGAATATACAGACCAAAATCCATCCTGAACAAGGTACGATATGAATGCATCCTCCAAAGATGATCCAGTGCCTTTGAGCATTGAACTATTCTCAGGAGTTTCCCTCATCTGAAAGTAATCTCTTTGCTCATGTCCAGGTGACTGAAGTTTGACAGAATCACTGTAAACCTCAAGTCTTAACAGTTCTGTTTTATGGCATCAGTAATGCTTGAAAGCAGAGCAAGAAGTCTCTTTTCCTTGGACTATGCTTAACAATAAACTGTTGTACACCCATTTTTTTTAATTAGCAGCCATTCTTTATACTGACAATGTCTCAAGACTTCCCTAAATGTTTTGTTTACCTAGTGCTTGCAAGTAAAACGTCTTAGTATTGCAGGAGATAGTGAAAACAATGTTGTTTTTTTTTTTTTTTTTGTCCTTTTGCATTTTAAAAGACATGATTTTTAATAATATATGAAAAAAAAAACCGCCCTTAAAGTAATATAACAAGGTGAGCATAAACTTCACATAAACAATGTAATGAATAAGAACTTTGTAAAAATCCATTTCAGTACTCTAGGAATTAAACATTCTACTAAATAAAAATAAGCTAATAGATGCTTAAATACAAAATAATTTTATTATTTACAAACATTGTGATCCTTGCAACACAGTTCTTTTACTTGCAGGACATAATATAATTTGGTAAGAATTCCTTTTATATGCAATGGCATGGGCTCATGCCTAGTCAGAGGTGTGAATTAATTGCAGATTTTCCATTCTACTAAAATAAATAAATACATACATACATACATAAATACATAAATCCAATGTTAGTTAAAAGTAAGTGTATAATCTCCTAGTGTTAAACATCATAAATTCATAAATATAATATAGAGTGGGTTTTGAAATTTAAAAGAAACAAGATTATTTCAAATTTAAAAAGGTGGACTGTAAAGATAATATTTATTTATTCCTTTATAGCATTTTTGCTTGATTTGCTAATTAATTGAGATTGTAGATGTTCCATATTGAAAATATACTGAAATAAATTAGTGCAGTGTTAATTCTTGTAAAATATTTCTCCCCTGTGTGATCTTCCTTGAAGGAAAAATAATTATTCCACAGGTATTCATGATCAATAACACATTGAATATTATAGAACGTAATGCTTTTTCAATTATGTTAAAAAGCCTCTGAGCAGTTTAGTGTGTATTAATACCATTTTTCAGCTTATAGATGATATGCCAGATTAACTCTCAGAGCAGTTATAGCAACAAATTTGCCTCATCCCTGGAAAACAAACTGTGAAGCAAAAGTACGCAACTAAGCGCCATATGCAAACATAATGAAACATCTGAGTTTGGAACGTGTCCTGAGTAGATGTCTCTATGTACTTCCAGAAAGGACAAGAGGAAGAGAATCCCACAGGTAGAGGCCTTCAGCTGGGACCTTTCCCTGAAATGGAATGGACTAATGCACAGGTGAGAGTAGTGAACTGAGCTGTGGGGAAAAAAGTGAGGAAGGGAAATAGATTTTGGACTGCTGCTTCATAGTTTTGCCCTTTTTTTTATTATTTCTTTACTGAATGCCTCAATAACTAACAAGATTCCGAGGATAAAAAAATTCTGCCTTAGCTACAGTGATTAAACTAAAAATATTTTGCTCTTTTAGAAAACCAAATTGCCCTCACCTGGCTTTTGACATCTGACCAAATCAATGATATTGCCATGATAGTAAATGACTCTTCTTGATTTCAGTTCTAACTGGTTTTGGATGTTTCCTTTGGACTGAGGTGGATTATATCCTAAAAATGATTGTCTCTCTCCATTGTCTTGACTTTCTCTCAATGTCTAGACATTCTTTATAGTCAAATAACAGATATAAATGCCTAAATTTTAGTTATCTCATGTGGTGAGGAAGATTTTAGTTTTAACTTATTGAAATTTATTTATTCTCTGTTGGCCTTGAAGTGATAAAATCAGTTTATGAGTGGGACCAACCTGGGATATAGAAAAGGAAAAATAAGTGTATTTATGCTGAATGTTGCTGCTGAAATGGACTTGAGAAGCCTGACAGACAACAGCAATAATGAAAATATTTTTCTTATCAAAGAGCTTTTTCAGTAAAGGAGTTATCACTGAAGCCAATACATTGAAAAACTCCAATTCAAATGAACAAACAAAAAAAGCCAATGACTCTATTGCAAGAAGATACAAACCTCCATACATCTCTGTTATAAAAATATTCAGTTTGGTTTATGCTGCATTTGTGTTCTCAGCTTTCAGTGTCTGACCTCCTGCCATTATCATAATAGACATGAGAGAAACTTGATATTTTGGTTTCTTGCCAGCTGGGTCCTTTGGAATCTCAGGAGGAAAAGGAGATTGGTTAAGATTTCAGGATAATGCACACTAATGGAATATTTCTGGTAAACGTAGTCTACAGTGATATGTTGTTGATGTCCAAATTGCTATCGTTTGATTTCAGAGTTAGCAAGACACAGGGATAAATAGGCAAATGATCATTCTGAGTGACCCTTGCAGGACACTCTGCCAGGTGGACATCAATTTATAATGGCTTATGATGTTTAGGTAATTATCACAGATAATAGGGAAAAAAAATATGGGGTGCTTAAGGTTGAATTCAGTATTAATTATAATGAATAAGAACTCTTACCACTTATATCTTAACACTGTTTCTGCCTACTATGATTCTGAAAACAGTGTTCTGAAATTTATTTCTGGGTTTATTTTGGATGCACATAGCTAATTCTTACTGCTTTTTTTAACACCTTCCAAGAACAAAAGTGAAGCTAGTCAGTCACTCTTTAATTAATCGTGTCATTTATTCACACAAAGATGAACAAAAAGCTCTGATACCTCTTCAATACTGAGTGGCACACAGTAGGAGGCAAGTGCTGTTTGCTCCTTAACAAGCCCATATGGTAGTAGGAGATCCAGTGTCCCTACTATGCAAACAGCACTGAATCTTTAAAAGCATGTTAAACAACATCTGCTGGTGATAAAATAAGTAAATCAGAGAGCTCATTACTTGATAACTTTTTCCTAAGAGGCACAAAATATCAAGCTGAAGAGATATGTTGCAATATTTTTGAAATTCAGGAGTGTGAGTATTGAGCTATTTATTTTTATTAAAAGAAATAATTCTGCAGAAGAGGTTAGCTAGATGTCATCAATGGGAAAAGCATTGGGATGTTTAAGGAATACTTAGCTAAGAAAGCAAGATTAATAATAAATTTATGGTTAGAATAAGTTTATTATATTCAACATAGGTTTAAAGCAATACAAGTATATTAGATAAACTTCATTTCAGACTGAATTTGTTTGATGAATGTCTCTAAATTTTGTGTAAGTTTTAGTCAGACATTTGATTTAATATCACTCTGTATCTAATTTTAATAAATAACAGTATACTTTATCAAAGTAATACTCATTGAGGACTGATTAGCTGACATTGCAAATTACCAGTAAACGATAAATGGCCTTATCATGAAAATATTGAGAGATAGTCTTCCATGATTTAGAAACAACATGTTTCAGTGTTAGCTCAAATGATTTGGAAGGTGGCAAAAATTCACGGATGACAAGATTTGCAGATCATACGAAGATTTAAAAAATAGTTTAAGAGGAGGGAGCAGTCAGATGGATTCATTCAGTTATAGCCTGGCCTGGTAAGCAGAATCTATTTAAACAAAGTGATTATTACTTGGAAGAGAAGGATTACAGAGGAAAGAATTGTCACCCACACAAAAAAATGGGACCCCTAACCTGGAAATAGATGACTCAGGTGATTTTAGAGGGGAGAATGGGCAGTTCAGCTAGGGTTTATACAGTGATCTTTTAATGTTAAATGATACATGAAGAATAAGGATAAGACTGTAGTTGATGATACAAATATTGTGCCAAGTTCTAGAGTTCATACCTTCAAAAGTTAGCAGGAGAAAAATTCGTCCAGAGAGTGACATAAGAGTCTGGGAATAAGGAGATTCTTCAGTGAAGCAAAGAAAAGCAGAATACGAACTAGAGTGAAGCCAGACAAATGCTGGACAGTTCTTTTCAGTAGTGAGGATGCAGAGCAAATTGTCATAGAATCATAGAATCACAGAATCACAGGGGTTGGAAGGGACCTCAAGAGATCATCGAGTCCAACCCCTGCCAAAGCAGGTTCCCTACACCAGGTCACACAGGTAGGCATCCAGGTGGGTCTTGAATATCTCCAGAGAAGGAGATTCCACAACCCCCCCGGGCAGCCTGTGCCAGTGCTCCATCACCCTCACCATAAAGAAGTTATTGCGCACATTCGTGCAGAACCTCCTGTGCTGCAGTTTCTGGCCGTTCCCCCTTGTCCTGTCTCCACACACTTCTGAAAAGAGTCTGGCCTCACCACTTTATCCCCTACACCTCAGACATTTATAAACCTGGATCAGGTCCCCTCTCAGTCTTCTTTTCTCAAGGCTAAACAGACCCAGTTCACTCAGCCTTTCTTCATAGGAGAGATCCTCCAGTCCCTTCGCCATCTTTGTGGCCCTGCGCTGGACTCTTTCCAAGAGATCCCTGTCTTTTTTGTACCAGACAGCCCAGAACTGGACACAATACTCCAGGCGAGGCCTCACCAGGGCAGAGTAGAGGAGGAGGATCACCTCCCTTGACCTGCTGGCCACACTCTTTTTAATGCATCCCAGAATGCCATTGGCCCTCTTGGCCACAAGAGCACACTGCTGGCTCATGGTCAGCCTGTTGTCCACCAGGACACCCAGGTCCCTCTCTACAGAGCTCCCTTCCAGCAGGTCATCCCCCAGCCTGTACTGGTGCATGCAATTATTCCTCCCTAGGTGCAAGAAGGATATTATCACAGGAATATTATCACAGGAAGTTGTAAATTTCTATCCCATTATGTTTCTGAAATAGATATGCACTCTTATTTAAGATATTGTTGTCAAAATCATGTACTGTGGTACATTAGGCTAAACTCAGTGAAACAGTGATACTCTGTTTTGAACTCTGAATCATTTAGGCACCTGATCTCTAGTCCAGCAGACTCAGCTAAATCTTCTTCAGTGCAGGAATGTGGGATTAGACGATAAGGCTGAGTGAGATTCAACTCATCTAACGCAGTCTATCACTTTCTTCTCCATCTACTAGCTCAAATGAAGATATGTAGAATTGTATTTCTTGGTCTAATGAGAGCAATTACTTTCATTTACATTCCTTCCTGTGGATGAATAGAGATTAGCAAAGATTTCCTCATTTTTAGTTTATCTTGATATGAGACCTACAGCTTGTACTTCAATGCAAACTTGAATCAATTGGATACTACCTATAGCTATGTAAGGAAACTTCAGTAGAAATTATTTCTGTTGGCCTCTTATTTGAAAAGGTTTCTGACAAAAATAAATAAATAGAAGTTAAAAGAAAATAAATGATACCTGTATTCCATACTTCTGTTACTAATGTTCCGAGGGAAAAAGAAAAAGTCAAAATATCTTTGGAAATTTTGAGGTTAAGTTTATTGCTCTTGTCTTGGAAATGTTACCATTCCCTTTCCATTTCTCTTTCCATTTTCTTTTCCTTTCCTATACACCAAATATATAGAGATTTCAGTACAACCATCTCTTGGCCTGAATGATGATGAAGGCTAAATCCTGCCAATGTCATTGGTATTTGGAATAATCTTCATTTATTGATTTGTAGTCTGGACATGGTAAATGTTGATTAAAACCATAAGATCTGTTTGAGAGGGTTTGATATTTTTGTCTTTGTTGTGTGTCTGTCTGCTATCTACATCTCTCTGATATTTTGTACAACTCATTGTAGGCCAGGGGGTCCTTAAAATGAGACTCTGGACTTAAGACATGCTGTTTTATTTTCTGTCTTTGCAGCCCTTCTTGTGTAATTTGGGTCAGCTTTCTTCATTCTCTTAGCCTTTTTTTCCTATCTGTAAAAGGGTGATTGAAAATTGCTTTCAGACCAAAAAAAAAACCACACATCATCATATTTCCTGAACAACTGAATTTTTCCATTTTACATAGAACATTAGTGATTGTAGACTATTACACATACTCTCAGAGCAGTGAATGATGTTTCCTCACACCATAACAGACTAGCACATTTAGAGATAAGAAGAACTGAGACTCATAGTCTATAGGTGCACCATTCAACCTCTAGAGTAATTAAAATTTTATTTGAATTACCCTCCCTGTTCCCAAATATCTCATTTTAACTATTATTTTCTGGTTCCCTGCTTTGACTTGCATTGAACTTAAGCTTCCTTCTTTAAGTCTGAGGTACCACAAAGCATAATTTTGTCCTAATTGGTCTCTGCCATTCAGTTGGAGAAAGTGACTCTCATCTCCAGCTGTGCAAGGATGGAAAGATACATTGCTCAATTGTGAAATTTTCAAAAAACAAAAACAAAAACAAACAGCAACAACAAAAACACACACAAAAAAACCCTCCCATTTTCATGGCTTCTTTTCAGATAATCTGTTTTTTCCTTAACATCTAAAACAGTTAAATAGCTAGATTACTAGGAGTCTAAGATGTTAGCCTAATCCTAAGGAGAACTGTTGAAAATTGTTTTATCTGGGGTCTATCTCTTTCTGTTGTCTCTTGCTTTATCCTCAAGATCTAAGATTTTTGAAGCTTAGCCACTTCACTTTTAGTTCTGAATTTGGTGAAAGCCATCCACATTAGATTCCCAGTCCTTAACACTGACATGCAAATTACACATGTAAACACTGACTTGTAAATTACAAGATGTAGCAATGAGTATAGGGCAAAACAGAATAAAACATTCTTTCCATGATGTTAACATTTCATCTGTGAGGACAACTGGGCTCCTACAATCCTTACTATAACTTGAAAAACTCAGTAGAGAATATAGGTATAGTTTGCACCTCAAAAGCTGACTGTATTTCTGATGTACAGATCCACTCCCTTATATATTAAGGGATATATATATTACCATAACTGTTTAAATACTTCCACTTCTAATTTTTCAGACCTTTCCTATATTACTACAGAATTATAAAGTTATTTCTTGGTGAAGAACTTTTGTGCTGAAAACATTATATGGTTATCACATCTATTTTTTCCTCCAGTACCTTTGTATTATTCATGATTGCTCATGAGCAGTTGGAGGTACATTTTGTCAGTTTATTACTCCTTCCTCCCATTGTGTCAGTTGCTGCTCACTTGTGTTTTCTCTGAAGGACTTTGTCAGATATTGCTCAGGCAGCCTGGCTCACCACCATGTAGATGATCTTTCAACCTCACAGTCTGAGTAGAAACATTTGCTCCCATTGAAGCAAATGATTAATCTTCTAATTATGTAACTTTCTAGACAAAATATACTAAATTTCTAGATGAACAAACATTAAAAAAGTCAGGCAGTGTTTGAGAGATTTTGTTACTAGGGCTTTCTTCAGGCTTAAACACTACTGAAAATTGTTCTGGACCAAGAAGTTAGTACTATTAAAAATGGGATGCTAGTTATTGGAAACTCTTTTAAACTGGAATTCTTTAAACTTTGCAGTGGCTTCCATTAACAGTTATCATTGACATTTCAGGTATTACTAGAAAGCATTTTATATAAATTCTCAGTTGCAGCCCATGCGGAGAATCATATTTCATCTGAAATAATTTATTTCTATATTCTACTTTCTAACATGCAAGATTTTTCATTGCATCTTCCAGTTACTAAAACTGAACACTTGAGTCTTAAGTAATCTTAAATCTTCTTTGCAATTAGAAGCAAAGGTAACTGCTGTGTTTAATCCTTGATTGAGTAATTCTCACATAATTTCCTGTAGAGGCCTAATATTAACTTCCTACTAATATTAAAGAAAGCTGAATATGCAGTTAACAGTTTTGTTCACAAAAACTGATTAAAAATATTGTTAATATCAATATTTTCTCTTTTTTTAACCATGTTATATGAGTAAAATGAATGCTGGAGCTTGAAATAGTTCTTTGCATGAGCTATTCATGATGTTTTCCATTCCTGTGATGCCATGCAGTGGGGTTTTAATTTACAGCAACCAAATTATTTGGAATTAAATGTTACATAGGCAATGAAGAAGTTTTTCTGCTTTTAATTGATGCTGTGACCTACATTTTCCCCCAAGGCACTAAAGCTATTTTTCAAAAAAATCCTGTTAATTATGAGTGTATTATGTGGTGCTGGGTCAACTGTCATTTCCATTATATAAACTTTAAAAATTAGGGGGCTTTAGTTCAGGTATTTTAAATCACGTTAAGTAGAGATTTGCCTCTGAGTTTGGTAGCTCAGATAGAACTGTTTTGTGAGACAATGACTCTATAATCAGTTCTGTATAAAACCCTGTAAATTATGACTGGATGAAGAATTACACATGTTGGCTATGCTATCAATGATGGCACTTCCTGTGTTTTTTTGAGAAACAAAGCCAGAATTGCTGAATATTAGTGTCAGCTTAAATTTCCATGACCTCTTGTAGAACAGATGTGTGATTCTGACCATCTACTAACTCTGGTTTCTGAAATAATTTCTAAACTCACCACACCATTAAATACATTCCATATTTCCTCCCAAAGGAGGCCATGTCTGCTCATGAGTGCTGTGACCCCTGTACCAACTGCTCCATGGAAAAAGTTGGTATAATTTGACAGCTTGGATGAAAGATGGTTTACATTAGTGTAAAAATTAAACCTTTTTAAGGAAGAAGAAATTTATCACTCACCCTGTTGCCAGTGAAACTTTAGAGTCAACAAACTTCACATAAACTCTCTGCATTCCCACTTCCTCCTATAGAAGGTTTTGTGGTCAGCTAATAATACCCAACTATTTTATACCTTCTTGATGTTTTTCACATAATTATGAACATACTATGCTTGATTTTTACTTATTTTTTAATATCAATTTACTGTAGGTGGAGCTAAAGCATACTTCCACCACTACATGATTACTATAAACAACCTGAATTGCTTGAATCACTTGAAACTGGGTGGTGAGGTGGGTTGAGAACTGGCTGATTGGAAGAGGGTTGTGATTGGCTGCGCAGAGTTCAGTTGGAGGCCTGTTCCTCAGGGATTGGTTTTGTGTCCATTCTTGTTCAACATCCTCACCAATAACCTTGATGAGGGGATATAATGCACCTTCAGCAAGTTTGCTGGTGATATGAAGCTGGGAGGAATGGCTGACATGCCAGAAGGATGTGCTGCCATTCAGCAAGACCTGGACAGGCTGGAGAGTTGGGCAGAGGAACTAAATGAGGTTTAACAAGAAAAGTATAGACTCTTGCACTTAGGGAGTAATAACAGCATGCAGTGGTACAGGTTGGGGAGGGTAAGCTGTGGCAGAGGAGCTCTGAGGAGGAGAGGAACCTGCGAGTTCTGGTGGATGGCAGGTTGGCCATGAGACAACAGTGTGTGCCCTAGTGGCCAAGAAGGCCAGTGTTATCCTAGGGTGCAATAAAAAGAGTCAGCAGGCCAAGAGAGGTGACCAAAAAGATGATAAAGGAACTGGGGCTCTCTTATGAGGAAAGACTGAGAGACCTCTGTCTGTTCATCCTTGAAAAAAGAAGACTCAGAGGGGATCTGAACCATGTCTATAAGTATCTAAGGTGTGGGAGGCAAAAGGACAAGGCCAGATTCTTCTCAGTGGTGCATGGAGATAGGACAAGCAGAAATGACCGCAAATTAAAGCATAGGAAGTTCCAGACAAATGTGCATGGGAACTTTCATAGTAAGGGCAATGGAGCACTGGAATAGGATGCCAAGAGGGGTTCAGGAGTCTCCTTCTCTTGAGACATTCAAGACCCACCTGTGCAACCTGGGCTAGGGAGCTGCTTTGGCAAGGGGGTTTGAACTAGATGATCTCTAGAGGTCCCTTCCAGCCCCTACAATTCTGTGATTGTGTGTTTCTGTGATCTTCCTTTTCTTGATTACTTAGCTATGAAGTTAACTTAGGTTGGATAAGTGTCATTATGAGAGCTAAAAATAGTTCTCAACACTGATTCAGCGACTCAGAGCTTCCCAGGTTAGAGAATAAATAAATAAATAAATAAATAACAAATAGATAAATGCTGTTATTATTAATAATAATAACTTTCACAGCAATCTTCATAATTTTACAATTTATTAGACAACTTTTCCAATATTGGATAATGTCATTATTACACAGCAGTAAGAATTTTAAAAACTTCAGGAGCTTGAAGTCTATCTGAATTCTCTATTTTTTTCAGAACTTTTAAAAATCTTTCAGATAATTTTCTTTAAAAAACATATATTAGTACTTTTATTGCCTCTGGAGACAGCATATGTGATTAAATATTTCAAAATGTTTTTTATGATTGTTAGAAGTTGAAGTATCACTTACCATTGAGATTGTTTGGTGTAATTCTCTTAACTTTGTTAAGTTCAGAAAATAGTCATTATTTGACATGTAGTTTAAGGTAAAGTAACTATTCAGTTGGAAATTCCTTCTGAAAAAGTGTGTTATAACTTAAAGTATACTCCTGTGTACCTTTACATTATATTGACTATGGTTGCTTCAGTAACTGCCCAATTTATTTTTTTAATTACTCAGTCTCCACCTAATGGATGGAAATTATTTTTCTCTTTGTTCCATACTTGCAAATCTTCAGCAATTCAGAAAAGAAGAGAGAATAATGTGAAATATGAGCTGTAAAAACAGACTCTTTAATTTTATTGGTAATATATGCTCTTTCTGTAAATAGCCCAAGGCTTTTTGATTGTTTTTATAAACAGTTTATAGGAGCTTTATTGTTACAAATGCAATTCTTTTTATATCTTATTTGAAAAAATATTTCCCAGAGCAAAAGTAATTATGATAAAATGTAATTGTTATAGCAGATGTGTGTTTCAAGGAAACTCACATTAAATTTTCTTTTTTGGCCCAGTATAAAAATTCACATTTTCTCACTGCTTTAATACCAAGTGTATGTACCTCTGTAAAAAAAAAAATGTTTGATTTAAAGTTTTACTTGATGTTAAATTTTAGTTAGTATTATATTTTATTCAGGATGTTTATGCTGTGGATAAAAAGTTATTAGAATTAGCAAAATATGGAGAATTTTACAGGATGGAAAGTAACAGCTCTAAATAAAGAGTGAACTGATTAACTCTGATGGCCCCACCTTCTACTGTGGAAGGCTTTATTCTATAACAGCATTTGCACCCAAACCTCAATAAAACAAACAAATTAACAAGCAACACTTCTGTTTACTGGAGGACAAAGTCATTGTTCTTGTTTACAGAAATCATTGTTATCAATTTCATTACTAATAACTAATAGAATTTTGTTAAATCGGTTGCTAAAGACTATAGAAGTTTTAGACATCAAGAAACTGTTCAATTGTTTAAAGCGCAGACAATTAAGATGCATTTTCATGTTCATCATCTTGAATGTGAGCCTTTATTTCAACTCCAGGATTAAATAAAATGATGTTCAAATATCTATTTCAAAGAGAGAAAAACACAGAGTTGTAAAAACTTTTGCTCTAACTTGTTTAGATCCAAGGCAGAGTATATTGTCGAATGAGAGAATGTGCATAGCTTCATTATTATGTAAGCTTTCAGTAATGCTGCAGGTTTTAGCATTGAATGAGTTGTCTTAGATCTTCCTTTGCACAGATTACTTTGTATTCTTGTGAAAGAATAGGCGTAGATCACTTTGGCTGTAGGAATCTGAAAATTGCAGGTTTTGTTTTGACTGATAAAACATCTCAAAGTTTTATATTTACAGCCTTACAGATACAAACATAACTCATGCTTTCTTCTTGTTCAATATCTGTGGACTTTCTGCCCCATCTTGTAATCTCTGAAAGCCTCTATCCTTATTTAAATATCTAATTATTTTCACTGAATAAAATTTTGCATTATCAGACACTTCAATTTTTGGTTAGAAGTTTCATCAAAAGAATTGTCTTTCTTAGCTTAAATTATCCTTCAACTTAAGCTCCACTGAACTTCTGGATTCCAGATTTTCAAAGTTCCTTTTGAAGACTTCTAAAATAATGAAGTCCTGAGCCACTTGTGTTAGCTTTGAAGTTAGTCCTCCTTCAAGCAGAAATTGGACTACATTTTATCAGTTTCTCAAGGCCCAAATTGAAGTACTGTAATTTCATGATCCTGTGACTTTCACTGAAATTAATTAGGGACTGACTTTGAAGGGTGAAATTATAGACTGAGAACTATTAAGACCAAATTTAAAATTCCCACTGCTGAGAACCCCTGTTTCTCAGCCAAACTTCTGTCATTCTTAAAATTTAGTACAGTTTACACTTTCCTTTGTTTCATTTCCACTTATACAGTAGTCAGCAACTTTTTAGCTGCTGTTGTGGTGTTTTTTTGTTTTTTTTTCTTTTTTTTTTTTTCCTGGAGTTTTTGAAACTGTTGGCTAGTTCAATTTATTTGTGTCTTTTCTTCTCCTGATTCTCCCAAGTTCCTTTTTATATAATAGTGACATAATTGATCATGCAGCTTTAAAATATTATTTATATAATGAAATACATTTTCAGAATTTGAATAAACAACAGAGATGAATTATCTACTCTAAAATAATGTGCATCTACAGAGCAAGTGGGCAAATACTCAGCTGACAGTTTTAAATTAATTTCCGCACCAAAGAAAGAGAATAAAAGAGAAGATTTGTGGGGTGTTTTATTGCCAGAAATCAAGTGCCATTCCTGGGAATGTGGTGGGAAACTGAACTTGCCCAGGGTCCAGTTTTACTCTCGTATTTGGGAGTGCTCAAAGCCACTGTAATAGATGTAAGGACTAGATGTTCACTTAGGGAGTTCAAATATTCACACTGAGAGAGCCATGAGCACATTTTCCACATGATTTTACTGCACCAGATGCTTGAGGACAAAAGGGATAAGACCTCTTCATTGTATATTCTGAAGAATTTGTAGACATCATTTTTGCCTCTGCAAAACAATGTTTTTGGGAAAGAAGTTCTGTCAGTTTGACAGATGTAGGCTGTGCTCCTTGCACCACGGGCTGAAGCATCAGACTAAAACTTGGTGATTAAATCACAGAATCACAGAATCAGAGGGGTTGGAAGAGATCTCCAGATCTTAACGAGTCCAACACCCCTGCCAAAGCAGGCTCCATACAGCAGGCTGCACAGGTAGATGTATAGGTAGGTCTTGAATATTCCCAGAGAAGAAGGATCCACAGCCTCCCTGGGCAGCCTGTTCCAGTGCTCTGTCACCCTTTTCTGTTCACTGAGAAGAAATTAATTTGCATATTGTTGCCAAACTTCTTATGGCCATTTCCCCTTGTCCTGTCCCCACAGACTGCTGAAAAGAGTTTGGCCATGTCTCTTTGACTCCCACACTTAGATATTTATAAACATTTATAAGATCACATCTGAGTCTTCTTTTCTCAAGGCTGAACAGATTCAGTTTGCTCTGCCTTCCCTCATCGGGGAGATGCTACTAAATGCTGGCCATACATTTCATAGGTTCTCATCCTATCTCTTCTGGCAATAACTATTTTTCATTCATTCTACAGCTGAATTAACAGAGCTTTCACTTGGCAATTTCAAGCAATAATGAGGGGGAAAAGCTAGATCTATAAGAAGTGGTTAAACCGTACTCATTCTTCCCCAGTAAGGAAAGGAGGGCTGTAATTTGGAGATGATTGGAGTCTGTTAGCAGCAGGTAGAAATTTTACCTACATTTACAGAGAATAAAACTCTTCACATGACTTTTGAAACAACTGCATGACTTCCTGAGTTCTGAGTCAAGATTTTTTTTTTTTTAATCTTTTCAGGGTTTACTGTTTGCTGCCTTTATTCCAAGTATTCCAACAGTTTAAATTGGATAACTAGTGATCAAATTCCAGCAATTTCCTATAAATATCAGTGCTTGCTTCCTTTGACTGCTGGGAGAGAGGTAGCTTCTGAATGAACAGTTGAACTTAACAAGTAAAAGCCCTCTTCTTATTTTAGCATCCTAAAGGCACTCCTAATATTATCTGTTGGTAAAGAGAGTGAGTTGAGGTAAGGTTGAATGTCAGTGGCTATATTCAAGCGCAAGACAAGAAGGAAATATTGATGGCAAATTGGAGAAACGTATGTTAAAAGGTCCTGTGGAGAGATATTGTATGGGAACCAGTGAGTCTAAGCACCATAAAAAAGAAAGGGAATGAAGAGTTAGAAACCGTTAATGAATTGACAATGAAAAAGGTGTATGCTGTTTGCTGAGTAGAAGATACATAAGTTTAGATGCTTCAAGTTCCTTCCCTCTTGCTTTCTTAATTCTGTTTTGACTGTATGATATAGAAATGTAACAATAATCTGCAGCAAGACTAAGATTGAACCTTGTCTAAAACTGAATTTTCGTTCTTTAATGTGGGAAAATCTCTAGAGAAAGAGGTGGTCTGAGTTTTGTTGCTGTCTTAGAGCAGATGACACAAGCAAATTCATGGAGGATACAAGTTTTAAAGTCAAATATTATCTAGTAAAAATTTTTATTACATAAAATTGTAGTAAATTGGAAAAAGAGGACTTCATATTGTGGCTGTGTATAAAATTTTAAAGTATCTAGTCAGGTGTGGTGTTACTTGAAAATCATGGTGTCAGAATCAATTAATGTTTTAAAGTATATTAAAAGAGATCTTAGTTTACGTAGAGATAATATTCATAAACATGCTGGTATTTCAGTCCTAGAAATTAGTTGGATAATATGGCACAAAGAGGATCAATAAACCAGAGTGAAACATAAATCTTAGCTTTTATATTGTAAGACACAGCAGAAATTCTCTACAGCCTAGAGTTGCATGTGCTGTATAATTTACTCTCCATATAAATCTGTCTTCATATGATGTAAGTTATTTTATTGGTCTTTTTTGCTTATTCAAATTATTAATTACTCAGGATAAGTAGTTATTACAAGAAAAATTAACATAAATCTTTTTGCTGGTAAGGGAGTTTCTTAGTTTCACACATTTACTGAAAGAAGGTAAATTGGGCTTCAGTCCTCTATTGTCTTTACTTGAGACAGTCGTCTGATAAAAGGATCAATAATGCAGAATAACCTAAAGCCTTTTGCTGATTAACTTTCTCTGTGTCATTATGATGCATGGAAGAGATTTAACTCAAACTAAAAATGAGAAAGAAAGAATGAAAGCAGCAGTGACTGTTTTGAAAACTGTGACACCACAACCTGGACTTTATCCAGTAACTATTTTTTTGCACTTGAATTTGGCCAATTAAATGATTAAAAGTTTGATCTTATTAGAACTCAACTAATGTACATCTTCTAATGTGATGCCTGAAACACTTGTCTTGAGCTTGTCATACATCCTTACTACAAGTTTATATTGCAGAAACTTTCTACCACTGTAAGCATTTCATTTACAGCTCTGAGAATCTGAGAGCAAATAAAGAGTTAAATGGAAATGTGAACAATAGGTTAAGATGTGACAGCTTATATTACTGGAACTTCCAGCCTTAATCAAACTCACATTTCACTTCTAGGTAGAAGAAAATAATGTTCTTGAAAGATGATTTCCTAAACATAACAGTCTTAAGCATAGTGAAATCCTGTCTTCTTTCCCAAATTTTTGTGAATTGCTGAACAGAAAATAGGTTCATAGGTTCATAGGTTCATTAGGTTGGAAAGGACCTACAAGATCATCTAGTCCAACCATCCTCCTATCACTATCCCTACCCAACTACTAAATCAAATCTCTCAAATTGATCAAATCAAAATGACATTGCGTGCGCACAAACCAGCTGTTTATTGTGACTGAGTGTCATAAATATGCATGGTACTATACATCCTTAAGATGCCTAGGCAGTCTGTAGATCTAACATCATAAAGCAATACATAATTCAGAAGAGAGAGACTGACAGGGAACTTTGGAATAAAAGTGGGTCAGATTCATAAGGAAGGCACAGATTTTCTATTTGTTCGTCACTGTGCTTTTGTGTTTCTCAGGGATTTTTTTATAATGTTTATTTTCTCATGACAGCAAGAAATGTGAAGAGAGAATTAAGTGGCAAATTCTTATTTGGCTGTGATATTTAAGTTTTTTAAATGCCTACAGCCTCTGTGGATTCTAAGGTATCAGGAATGTCAAATTATCTCTCTCTGGAGAATAAAAGATGACGATTACTGGTTAAATACGGAAACCTGTTTGCAGGAGACACATTGCAAACTGCATGTCATTACTCTCGCAATTCATTGTGATGAGAAGTAGATCATAAAAGTCTTTGGACAAATAGTATCTCATTGTCTCTAAAGGGAATTCAGCTTTAAGGCAAATTAATTTTTTTGAAGCTTTGTCTTCAAATCCAGACTTCTCAGGTGGCAAACGCATATACAGGTGTTGGAGGGTCCTACAGATTAAAAGCCCTGTTATAATGAGTCCTTCTGTTTTCAAACATGAAGGAAGAATAGTTTTGTAGCGTAAGCACAAATTTTACAAAGTGCACTAAACTAGGTTCAGTGGAGTGTTGCTAAATAGTGCTGTTTTGCTAGTTTAGCTGAGAACTGTTCACTTAAAATTAGTCATCTCTGTCACAAAACAATGTTTTCATACTGCATTGTGTAGAGAGAAATTAAGGCTTTCCAAGTGATGGCTAATTCTTGTCTGGTCATTTGTTTTCATCTTCTATTGCTGACACTAGTTCCAAGAAATTGTAGAGAATTGCACTGACTTCAGTCTTTACCTAGTGAATGCTGTGTCTTGACTTCTAGACATATTGCCTTACTAGTCTTACTTGTACTTAGATACGTATTATGACAATAGCAAGGTGCTCATTATCCCATTCCCATTCCTTCTCTCCTGGAGGGAACTGTGTGACTGCCACAGTCAAAGAGGGCAATGGCAGTGTACAGTACATATGGGTTTGCATTGTTCCTCAGCTTAGGAGCCACTTGCCCTCTCCCACCAGTAATTGAGACAAATTGACAATCCAGTGCTCTTTCTTGCCTGTCTGGGTATATAATTCCTTGAAATACATCATCTGGAACACAACAGCATTGTTGAGTTTTTCTAGCATTGCCAATGTTAAGCTCAGTAAACAAAATATATATTTCACTCTGATGATGTGACCAAGTAAAACTGACTTTGTACGCTGTGAAAGAGATTTAAAAAAATCAATACTAATTCTGACATCAAATTATGTACTGACGCAGAAAATGAACTGCAGTAAACCATTTCTAGCACTCAGAAGTAAGCAGATATAGGGAAGGCTAATGAAAATTGCTCTAATAATTTGAAATGAGTACATATCAAATACACAAACCCTACGTCAAAGCAACTAAAATATTTTGGGTAAATGAAACTTTTATTGGAAATCTAATCAATGTCTTCTTAAACATATTACTTTTCCAGTCTGAAGCACACTTATGACTAAAACTTTGACAAAATCTTACTAATCGCTTTTTTGCTTACCCGGGAAAATGGATTTTCATATTTCTGGTGAGCTAAATAACATTTTTTTACATTGCTTATAGCTAAGCAGATGACCAACAGATTGAATATTATTTTTCCAATATATGCTTAAATATGCATATTCTGATCTCTCTGCATACAGGTGTGTATGTGATGGTGTCCCATTTTGCCACAGAATACTTGTTAATATCCATTAAAATGTTCAAAGAACAATACTCATCCTCTACTTTGACAAGATATCAAAGCAGCTCAGCAGCGTCTTACAAGCAGCTAATTGGAAATTTCAACTTGCTGTTTGTGACATTCTGTCCTTTTTAGTGAGATTTTGATCAACTATAAAATCTCTTGCTCTTTCTTTTTAATTCTTATAAGGAGCCCTGAATGCTTCACTTCATTTTGTTAATACTGTCTGCTCATAGTGGGGAAGTTCTTAAAAACCACGTACTAGCTATTCCTCAAAGGATAAGTCAATTAAAATATATCTAATTTACTGCTGTTGTACATATTGGGTGAACATACAAAGAAAAATGATTTAATATTCATCTTAGTGAGGTTTTGAGATTAAATTAATGATGTAGTTTCTCAGTTTAATGGCTAGACCAATTTATATAATGTATCCAAAACTATGTGATTCCCTGTTTCAGGCCCTGGGAATAAAGTGTTAATGCTTTTGAGCTTATTGTAATCATCTTGGAATTTTCTGACAGCAGTGTCTATCCTGCCATCAACCTTTTGAGGCCCTTGGTCTTATCATGATATGATCCCAGATTCTTCCTTCAGCATTACTGCCACAGAAACTGGGACTGCTCTTTTAACATTGGTAACTTGGGCACATATGGCCAAGTAATTAATAAAACCAAACGCTCTGATATTTTAATATGGGTTATACATTATTATTCCATGGACCAAAAGAAAGCAAAATGTATAGTCTGATACTCTTCCATTCTGGAACTGGACAAAATTTCTTGTCGTTTAATATGAGCTCTTTACTCCAGTGATATCTCCAAAATGGCCTGTACTATCAGGAGTTATTAAAGGGAGAAATTTTCTTAATGTACTGTGCAGGGAAGAAGGATGTAGTGCAGCCAAAAAAGAAAAAAAAATATTTCAAGCAACTGGGAAAGTGGAAAACAGGCTGAAAAGTAGAAACCTACCTTAACTGCAGAAGTCTTCATTATATTAGCTATGATATATTATGTATGATTATAATTGGGAACATGTATTTCATCAGACTCTTGTTTGCTTTTGCTGATCTCAGACACTATCCAGATGGTACAGTGCATTTTCTCTAATCACCTCCTTTTTATCTCATGCTTTTCTTGATCTGTATTCCTTACAGAGCCTTTTCTTTCTCCCTTTTCTTCATAAAATTATTAGTGTCCTCCATTTTTTGTCCTATTGCCATACATTTCTTTCCTTTGGAACCATTTCTCAGTTCATAAACATCATTTGTCTTATTTTTTTTAATATTCTTGTTATCTCTGTTTGATGATTTCAACCTTAATGTCCTGAGTACCTTAGTAGCAAACACTGCTTGTAAAGAATAGTGTTAATCCTTTAACAGTGAGGATTGTATCAATAATCTGTATATATTCTATATATATTTATTCTGATATGGGATAGTATGAACCAGCACTCTCTAGCCAACATACTAAACTATTTGTACACAGTTCAAAGGAGTGTTTTTTTTAATAAATAGAGGAAGTATCTCCTCTTGATGAGAACAACTTTTAAAGGAAGAAACTGGTTTCTTTTATCACAGCAAACATCTCAAGCAGTCAGTGCAGAGGAGTATGGGGCTCTTCAGAGTGAGCACTGGGATGAGACAGAGGAAGGGATGCTGAGCCTTCTGCTGAAATGACATAGATTTGGAAGCACAAATTGGAAAACAGTGAACTCAGTGTGTATTCTCAGTCTCTCATCTTTACAGAAATTCTTTTTAGTGCCTGCAGAGAAAAGAAATTCTTTGTGTCAATGTCTCAGGATTCCCTCTAGTAAATCCCTGTAATAAATATACAATAGGAAAGAATTAAAATAGAAAGGCATTCAAGCATGTAGTTAATCTATGCATTAACTTTTATCATCCTTTCCATTAAAATTAAGAATTTTAATATCCTTGTGGAGTTTAAATCACACCTTTATGTCTGGCTATCTCATAGCATGCAGCAGCACAACAAAAATCTCCCTCTGTCTCTGTAAGTGAATGCATGCTGGCAGACGGTGTCATCAGCATATGAACTAGAAGACATAAGAAAGTTTACATAGAAAAGTATTTCAATGCAGCTGACAGCTCTCTGAGGAAGAATCAATCAACTATTTGAACAGTTCCTATAACTCATAACAAGAAGTAAAGTGAAACTGCCAGGAAACTCAAGTGATGAAATTTAAATTTTAAATTAGTATTACTCAGGAGTCCAGGATTAAAACTCCAAACCTTCCAGAAAATGCCATTGATTTTATTTTCAGCAATGCTTGTGCACAGAGGTGTGGTGCTATCCTTAACTGATAAGGGGAATATTTTTTCCTGTTGAATTGTAATCTTAATCTCCCATTTTTTTGTGGCCATCCTTGCAAATCTCCCTGGTCTTATCATCTAATAAATTTTCTCAGATGCAAACTCAGGGGTTTCCCAACTTTGCACTGTTCCAAGTGCCCCTTTGAGTTTGTGCAGATTACCATATAAGCTATTACTTCTAGTATATCATCCTGTATAAATCATTGCAGGTCTTCATATTCTTTTGTTCTCTTCTAATTTTGACACATGCTGCTAAAGTGCAGTGCTTAGTCAGAAAGCCTGTTTAAACATGTTTGTAAAGCAATGAGTTCACGTGTTAATGCAGGAATTTGGTATCACTAGATCTCGTGGTAGAAATGAAACAAAGGCACCATCCATGCACTTGTCTGATCTTTGTTCTCTACCCATCACTAAAACAGAATCTTTAGCCCTGGAGGGCCTATACAAGCCATAAGACTGACATTTTCTTAAGCCAGCAACTTACTATAATACACTTGTATCTCAAGGATGAGTATTTCCCTGTGAGGTATTCAGTCTTGAAAGGTTTCAAGTGCTAGAGGAGCCATCACTTCCTTGGGTGACTTGTTCTGATGGCTGCTCTCCCTCACTATTAGCATGTGTCATGTTCCCGTTGTAAAGCTGTCTGGCTGCAGTTTGCAGTCACTGGTTCTTGTTATGGCTTTTTCTACTGTATTAAACACTGCATTCAAATCACTTCTTAGTCATCAGACAGAAAGTTAACCACCTTGAGCTTTTTATCTTTTCATTAAAAGAATTTTTTTTCTTCAGCTTCTGAAACATTTATTCTGGTCACCTGTTTTACAACATTCTTATTTAAATGTAAAAACTTGAATTTTACACAGTTTGTCTGTTTTGATGTTATGATGTAATATACTGAAGTAAAATCACTTCTGTACTGCTTACTAATGACTGGATATGCTCTTCAGATATTTATCTGGAGATTAAATTGAATTTTCCCACCAAAATAAGTATCAGCAGAGTTTCTCTGCTTGCCTAAAACAAACTGCAATATTTTCAGTCTATATTTTTCCAATATTCAATCCATCTCTCTGTAAGAATTACACTTTTTATTTATTCTTATGTATATATCTTATAAAAATACTGAATAGGAATAATCTAACTGATTTCAAATACGTACATTATGAGTTACCTGTGCTTTCTTTATGATCAGTTGAGACAAATGGCCACTTCTAGGGTGTTGCTAATCTGACTGTGTATGGGGATTTAAAAGTACCCATTTGTCCCCCACTGATAACTGAAAATAGATGGCTTTTCTAATGAGAGGACTAGTTCAGATATACACAAAGTAGGAAGTTTTATTTGGCTAGATGAATCCCATCCCTTCTGCGGGGCATTGACCTCAGCAGCCCTGCCTTTATTATTCTCAATTATACCAATCCTTGGGTTGTTCAAATTTTTCATCAGAAGTGGTTTTATATCATTCAAACCATTTTATGAAATGGTTCTGTAATGCAGGACATGCTGCTATAGATCCAAATCTGCATTAGAGACATTTCAATTCAAATCATATTAGTGCAGTGTTTTTATATTTATCATCTAGTCTCTTTGTCTGATAAATCTATGCTTTAATACTATTTAGTAGTGCTGATATTTATGTGGTTCTCATGTAATGGCCTTCTAGAAATCTGAATATTTTACATTTGACAGCTATCTCTGCCATCCAAAGTGGCATGCTCGTCAGGAGATGAAATCAGTTTTAGCAAGATCTGTTTTCCATAAAATCTAGAGCAAGCACTTAGCAATCTCTTTCTTTTCTTGTAACTGAAAATCTGTTCTCTGTGGCTTTCTGAATTTCTGAAGGATCACATATTGCAATACATTTCTGATGATGCTTGTTATGGTTGCTCTGCAGTTTTATACATTCTACTCTAAAATTCCTATGAGATTAACCTAAGCATCAACTACAACTATAGTATCTTAGAATTTAAAATAAGTAAAAACATATTTTTATTGTCACTTCATATAATAATAAATAAGGAAGTTTAAATTAAACTGAAGTTAATGTATGATTCCTTAATGAATATAACTGTCAAAATAACTTTAGCAGTAATAATGTAGATTTAGAGGCAAACATTTATCTCCCTCTCTCTGTCTATCATCTACCTATTTTTATTTATTTTTGTGATTTGAAGGATTGTTGCTTAACAATCATCAACATACTTCTTTATTAAAGCAAAGGACCACTTCTCTCCTCAGATAATCTTTTTGTCCAGATGTACAAAGTTTCTTTTTCTTGAAATGAGTGAAATTTCAATCTTAGTTATAACTATTTTGTCTTCTAGTAGAACAAGTTTTAACTCTCAAGACGTCATGTGTGAACAATACTAAGATGTATCTCTGCTGATGTAACTAGTAGTGTTCTTACTCTCTGCTCTCAGAGTTCTCTGTGAATCCCTGGTGTACAAAAATATATTTTTTCCTTTTTCTCAAATCTATCCGAAACAATGAGGCATCTTCACTTTTTCTGTCCTAATAGGTAAAGTGACATTGGAGTCAAAACTGAGAATGATAATGACTAAGTGAAGCTCTCCAGTATAGCCGTCTCTGCACTTGATTCAACCAGATGTTTAACTTACTTCAACAAACTGTGAAAACACAAAACTGTAGTGATTCATTGCCTTACATATCTTGTGATCAATATATTTTATAGTTTGTGACATCAATCTTTGTACTTTTGACATCCCCGTGTGATGATTTCATGCTTTGGACAAAACTGATGTTTCTTATATGCGAGTACAGATGTATCCTGTTAGCCAAGACACCTGAGTCATGTACCTGGGAGAGTTTACTTATTATGTGAATGATGTTTAAATACTCTTCAAAAGGTGCAAATACAAGATTTTGTGTATAATTTCATTCTGAGTTTGTGAATAGACTTTGAGTTGGAAACTTGCCCAGAATTAAATCCAGTTCTATTTTCTTTCTGTGAAAAAAACCAACATAAACAAAACAAAACAGCAAACACCCCACCACATATTTAATCTCTTACAATTCAGTAGTTCTTTGTTTTCTCTCTCTGTATAAAATTTTACTGGCTATTATACAGTTTTTAGAGTCAATAAAAATGATGCTGTTCTTTTTAGAAAATATGGGAATTAATTTGCCTGAACAACTATTCTTCAATTTTCCTCTCAGACAGGAGCCGTTGGCTTTTATTCCTTCTTTCATGCACTGAACTTAATCACCATTTCTGAGAGCTGCTTCAGAAACTGTGACTATAAATGCCACTACTGCTTCCATTTTCAAGAAAAACAGATACCACCTGATGAGACTGAATGAGTAGAAGTATACAGGGCAGATATCATGCCTTCCAGTTTCTTGATGAAACTGACTGATGATCCATCTCCACTATATTCACAAAGTTATGGCTGTCAGGTGAAGACCTGCTGAGTGAAAAGATAGAACTATCACTCCTGTTTTTAAGAACGGTATAAAGGAAGATTTGGGAAACTATAGGCAAGTGACCCTCATAACTGCTTCTGGGAAGATCATAAAGCAGATCCTCCTGAGAGTTATGGTAAGGCACATGCAAGATGAAGCAATCTGTGACAGCCAACATGGTTTGACCAAGGGCAGATGGTGCCTGACCAGTCTGGTGGCCTTCTATGATGGAGTGTTGGCATCAATAGACAATGGAAGAGCTACTGATATATACGCAGAGTGGTGGTCAATGGCTCACTATCTGAATGGAGATCAGTGATAAGTGGTGTCCCGCAGGTGTCAGTACTGGGATTAATGCTCTTTAGTATCTTCATCAATAACATCAACAGTGCGATCAAGTTTACCCTCAGAAAGTTTGTGATTAGTACAAAGCTGTGGGATGCAGTCAACATGCCTGAGTGATAGGATGCCATTCAAAGAGATAAACAGCCTCAAGAAGTGGGCCCAGTAGAATATCATGATGTTCAATAAATCCAAATGCAAAGTCTTGCAGCTGACTTGTGGCAACCCCCACTATCATCAATACAAGCTGTGGGAAAAAGACAATAGAGAATTAGCCCTGCTGAAAAGGACTTGGAGGTAAATGGCAAGTCAAGTGCTCTGCTCTGTCTTTTTGATTACATCTTCCTAAGCATTAAAATGCTGTTCCTAAAAGTCTGCCCCCCAATCCTTCTCTTACTTCTCAGAGGCAGATGTACATCAGTTTCTCTACTTTGTGGAGCATTTTCTTCAAGCTTTTTTCTTGCTAATTTGCATGAGTTTCACATGCTTTTTTTTCCCCAGTTATGCTACAGAATGCAGTCATTTTCATTACTTTTGATTATATTAAGTGAAATGATGTTCTCTTGGAACCAACAGTATTCTAAATGAGCCAAGTTCTTCAGATACTATATTTTATTACTCATCCTTTAATACAGCATCTAGTTATCATGCTTAGTTATTCAAATCTTCATTTTGCCTGAATAGCTTAACAACTCTTGGCAGTAATGTGTTAATCATGCTTGCAATAATTGACCTTTGCACCTGCAGAGTGCAAATAGATGCATATATGTAAATTAAAACTTATAAATGTGACACAATGCCAGTAGAATTTGACACAGACTGTATGCCTTCTGTCTTTCTCCTATGCATTTTGAGCTAATGAAGTAGCTGCTTTAGGCTCACTTGTGGTGTAATATTCAAAATAGAAGTCCATTTTTTATTTAATTAGGATGAATATTTTAAAAAAATAAATCACAAATAGTTCTCTTTTGCCACATTCCTTAACATTCTGCTTTGAATCTGGACACCTCTCTGCTCTTCCATAATCATTTTTTCCTTTCTTCCCTTCCCTTCCCTTCCCTTCCCTTCCCTTCCCTTCCCTTCCCTTCCCTTCCCTTCCCTTCCCTTCCCTTCCCTTCCCTTCCCTTCCCTTCCCTTCCCTTCCCTTCCCTTCCCTTCCCTTCCCTTCCCTTCCCTTCCCTTCCCTTCCCTTCCCTTCCCTTCCCTTCCCTTCCCTTCCCTTCCCTTCCCTTCCCTTCCCTTCCCTTCCCTTCCCCTTTCCTCTTTCCTTCCTTCCCTTCCTTCCTTCCTTCCTTCCTTCCTTCCTTCCTTCCTTCCTTCCTTCCTTCCTTCCTTCCTTCCTTCCTTCCTTCCTTCCTTCCTTCCTTCCTTCCTTCCTTCCTTCCTTCCTTCCTTCCTTCCTTCCTTCCTTCCGAGTTCCTTCCTTCCGAGTTCCTTCCTTCCGAGTTCCTTCCGAGTTCCTTCATTCCGAGTTCCTTCCGAGTTCCTTCCTTCCGAGTTCCTTCCTTCATTCCGAGTTCCTTCCGAGTTCCTTCCTTCCGAGTTCCTTCCTTCCTTCCGAGTTCCTTCCGAGTTCATTCCTTCCTTCCTTCCAAGTTCCTTCCTTCCGAGTTCCTTCCTTCCGAGTTCCTTCCGAGTTCCGAGTTCTTTCCGAGTTCCGAGTTCCTTCCGAGTTCCGAGTTCATTCCGAGTTCTGAGTTCCTTCTGAGTTCTTTCCGAGTTCCTTCCTTCCTTCCGAGTTCCTTCCGAGTTCATTCCTTCCTTCCTTCCGAGTTCCTTCCGAGTTCCTTCCTTCCAAGTTCCTTCCTTCCTTCCGAGTTCTTTCCAAGTTCCTTCTTTCCTTCCCTCTGAGTTCCTTCCTTCCTTCTGAGTTCCTTCTGAGTTCCTTCCTTTGGAACATCCCAAAATATTTTCTGTTTTGTTTATTTATTTGCATTTTTCTGACTGCCACAGCTAATGGAAATGTATGCTGATTTAAGAATCTTTGTATTCACATTAAAGGAGAATTTCTATTCATGGTAATAAGAAAAGGCATGAATCAAAGCATCAATAAATGCTGTTTTCTTGTAATGACTGTTTCTTGAATTTTTTTCTTTTTCAAAAATTTACAGAAGTCTTTTTTTTCCCCTAATTTTAAAACTTTTAATACGAAGTTATCAATTTTAAGCACCATTTAGCAATTTTCCCTATCTTCAGATTTTACCCCTAGCCTGGATAATATGGCTTATATCAGGTAATTGAAATAGGATTGGATGTTAAGAAAGGACTCTGGACATTACGCTTCTTCCATTTTCACATTCTTTGAAATAATGAATGGATCAGATACAGCTAATGTTCTTCCCTGTGGCATGGGAAATGCTGGCTTCTGGAGATATGAAAATTATTTTCATAGTGCAATGGGCTCCTCCTTCCTGGGTGGCAGAGATCCAAGTTTATGCTCACAGCAGGCTGAGTGCATGGGAACTCAAACTAAGAGCTTTGTGGCAGATGGAGCTGAATGTTATCATTTCGTCAGTACTGGGCAAGGATGGAGGGAGCTCAGAGGTGTCAGGACCATCATCATCCCAAGTCTGAGCTTGTGCAAAGGTCATTCCTGCATCATATGGTGCAGTTGTCTGTACAGCTATGGTGGAGATGCTCCACACAGCCCTCCAGAACTACTGTCATTCCATGTTTGATGTCTGAGGATTCAGGAAGATCTTGATTCTCTTTCACCATCAGGTGAATTAGGATGGTGAGGAGAAGAATCTCTGGATTTGTTAAGCTATCTCTGCCAAAACCTGAGGCTTTATTGCTCATCAGTCCAGAAATGTTTGACAGTGAAATGTTGTCTAAGGGGAAGAGCCTTTGTACTCAAAAAGAGAGAACTTGGCTATAGTGTAGAAAATGCTGATGATTTGTACAATTGGCCAACAATGAGATTTCTTTAGCTCAGTTGGGCTCTTCAGCTCCAGGGCAAAAGAAATCACGTTCGACTTAACATGATTGCAACTCTGTGGATATATATTAAGGCACTTCTATTGTATATACATGATAGTTCTTTTGGGTTTTGTTTGTTTGTTTGCTGTTGATTATTTTTATTTGTAGCTTGCTTTATTTCCCATAAATCAGTAAGAGCTGACTGTCACAAGGGCGTCTAACTCCCGACCTTCACCCTGGTCATCAGAATTGACACAGTTTGAACAGAAAGAGCTCTACACAGTCTGCACTGACTGAACCCAGAAAGCATATAGAGTGTACTGACCGATAGGTGACATAAGTATCTGTAGGTCATGGTAATGTTTTTCCTTCTACACCACTCCTGGCGTGTGGATTCTGATCATGCAGCAGTTCTAGGAAATGTAGTGTTGACTTTACAAATATCTCACAAGCCCTTGTTTCTCTGAGGAGATTTTGGCTTGTTTGGAAAACACTGGTGAAAAACCTGCTTTCTCATTAATTTGCTTGTATGTTTAGGTATGCTATTCAATAACTGTTAGAACAATCTGCAAAACTTTCTTCTTAAATGCAACTCTTTCTACAGAAGCCTGTTTCATGGTTTCATGTTTGATGTTATACCTAGCAGTAGAATTTATGCAAATGATCTGTCATTGTTTCTTCATTTTGGAAAAACTGCTTAAAAATTTTAGTGCCAATATTTATGATGACTCAGAACACTGTACTAGGGGATGAGATATACTTTTTTTTTATTTATTTTCATTTATCATAATTGTTTTTGTCTTTATGTGTATTTTGCTATACTATGAAGATTTTATTATCTATGATACTGTAATATAAATGTTTCTTTAAAGGAAGTTGACTTAATGAATAAAAGTTTGAGATGTAGGAAGAACAAGGAATTTTGAAGTTACATGCAACTTCAAAGTTAGATCAAGTTTCTCAGGGCTGTTTTCAGTCAGGTTTTGAGTATTTCCAAGAATGGAGATTCCACAACCTCTATGGGATCTGAGGGAAGTGGTCATGGCTCCCCAGGAAAGTAGTCATAGCCCAAAATTTGTCACTGTTCAAGAAGCTTTTGGACAACGCAATGCTCTTAGAAATGTGATTTAACTCAGAGTTCTTTGTATGGAGGCAGGAGTTGAAGTTGTAATGAGTTAAACTTCTAATAATCTATGATTCTGATTCTATGAATAACTTCTTTTAGTATTTGATCATCCTAGTAATCTTTTCTTTTTCTTTCATAATTTATAATTGAAGATCTACTTGTTTCATTTTTTGATCTTTACTCTGGAAATGAGTCTAAGTTTGTCTTCTCTATAATCTTCCATTAGGTAGTTAAAGGTCAGGTTTCCACTTTTGCACTTCTTTTCCATGGGTTGTCTGAACAGTTCTCTCAATCTCTCTGTTTCATGTGCTCAGAGTCCTTAATAATGTTTTTAGCCTTCCACTGGATTTCTACCAATACAACAATCTCTTTTCTGGGTCATACAAAAACTGGGACATTGCCAGATGTCTCTCCCACTTACTAGCTGCAGGAAATGACCAAAAAATTGGTATAAAATTCAACTGAAATGGGAATAAAAAACTCTAGGTACTGCTTAAGTTGAAAAATTCTTAATTATATCGTTTTTAAAAATATAGCAATATTTGTAGGCTGTAATTCTACATAAGTGAAACAGAAGTAGGTAACCCTATGGCTGTGGAAAACTGATTACTACCTGATGATAATAGGTAACACTGATGCCTACTGTATACCTGAATCTTAGTTCCTTTTCTTTATTATCACATAGGATCATGCATGCACTGTTGTTTTACAGTAAAATATTTATATAGCAAGCTAATTTTATTATTTGCTTTTCAATATAATAATTACATTATCTTCCTTCGAAGCATATTTCTTCATCACAATGTCATTTCCAAACACTGGGTACAAATTAGCTTTCGCATTTTTCAAAACAATTTCCCCAAAAAGCATTGCTATTCTAGATTTTCTGAGTGCTTGTCTTGCTAAACACCAGAATAAAAATCATAAATGCCCTTGAACATTTATGTAACATCCCTACTACCATATTATCATCAGTTAATTAGCAACCAATTCACAGAAAACAAGTGAGACCTACAAATTCTACAATGAACTTGCCCTTATTTTTACCATGGCAAGTACTGATTTGAGAAACTATTTACAACACACTGACAGTTGGGTTCTAGTTTGCAGGAAGTGTAGCTGAGCATGTTAATTTTCATCCTAAAGGGGCCTTAACAAAGAACTAAATTATTTCAAGTAGACGTCTTACAGTTTTTCTTTCAACTGTTTTAATGTAAATTATCCCAAATAATTTCTAGCTGTGTGTACCCAATCTGTAGATCAAAAGAATCAACTCTGCAGCAAACAAGCACTTCTAGAAAATGAGGATGTTTCACTTTATAGGTTAGAATAGTCTGAAATTACTGTGAGTATAAATGTCAACTCTATAGGAAAGCAAAGAGTGGTTTTTCTAACTACCGAACTATCATTGTGCAAATGGTGGTTGCCCTAAGAGTATTAATTCTTTCACACTTTGCAAAGAGCTTCCCCAAACAAAGGTATGATCAAACCATCCAAGTTAAAAATTATTTTCCTCCAGAAACATTTTGATGAACTTGTCATCTGATTAGTTATTGAATTAGAGTCCCTGTGAATGGTGAAGGAGAATAAAACAATACCAACCTGAGAAGGGAGGCTTTGGTGCAAAGGAGTACTTATATGACACAGCACTCCTGCAACTTCAATACAATCTAAAATTATAAAAGCCTAACATTTGCTATACTGACTAAAAGTTGAAGTGTCAGAAGTTGCAGCCTAGTATTTGCACTCCAAACATGCTCTCCTTAATAATTATTGCTAATGACTCATTGTGCTAAAAGATGCTGAATGTAACTAAAAAATAATTCCCTTATATCTTCACCACTTTTTCAAAGTGTAGTTGAAAGATCCAAAGGTCAGGTACTTTTATTTAATTTTATTTTTTAATCCAGTTCTGAGTCCAGATTACCTGTGGCTGAGGTGGAGAGGCACCAAGGAAACTGCAGCTCATTTTGCTACCTTGCTGCCTCCTCCTTCAGTCAAAAGTAATGCTCAGCAGCCTGCATGGATACTTCTCTGCATGCTTTCCTGCTGCTGGAGTATCAGTCTCCTCTGTCTCATCCAAGGCATAGCCTAAAGTAGTTTATACAAGATGAACTTCCCATGTATTTTCAAGTATTTAGGAAGTATCAGACATTTCTAATCTGCAGTGTTTTATTAACCCCTTGGGTAGATTCTTTGACAAATTAGTAGTTGACTTTCCCCAGAATATCACAAGATCACACTGACAGCTTTGGCTCAAGCATAGTATTCATCACTATGAAAGGCAAGACATGGGTCAGAAACCCGATCAATTGTGTCTTTCAGCTTGGCTGCTGAGTCACCTTTCAAAACTGAGAATGTCTGCTAAAGGTCATGGTGCAATACACATGGAAGGTTATTATGGTCACAGACTCTTTAAACTATGAGAATTGGAGCAATTAGTGGTCAATCACCAAGTTACTCAATTGCTAGACTTCCTAAATTGTCTAGTTTGTTAAAGCAGCAATAACAGATACATTTTTTGGAGTATAGTTTTGAGAGTGACAGTGTCTGTTGAGAAACCATTGAGAATGTGAGAATGCTTGCACTAGGATCTATCACAGTATCACATCATCATTTAAGGTACCTTAGAAGTCACTTTTCCCTAAGTACAAAAACTGCAGTTCCAGCTGGATCAACCTTAGTTACATATCACTGATCATCCTCCCATAACACAGGAATGCTTTAATTTCTCAACATTATGTTGCTAGAAGCCTTAATTTTTTCTTCATTACATATAGAAGGCATTGACTAGCATTTACAAAAAAATAAAAATAAAAAAAAAAACAACAAAAAAAGCATATTCTTTCACAGACCAAGAAATCAAAGGAGTATTTTCTCCAAGTGGAAAAAATTCTAATGTTTGCACAAGTTGCTGAAACAGGTAGTGTCAGTTTATGCACTCTGTGTGGAGAAATCGGAGCTGAAGGGTTTTCTAACTGCAAATGAATTACTCCAATCTTTCCTAGTTGCCACTGATGAGTAATGTTCTTACCAAACAGAAAAAAAAAAAAAAAAAAGGCTAGTTGATCAGGATGTGTAAACATCAATAATAAAAACTATTTGACAATATAAGGATCTGTATTCTCTGATTTTGTTAGAAGATGTAAATGTAATTACCAAAGTGGCCAGTAACCATCACCATGATATTTTGTATCTAACTTGATAGTAAGGTTGAAGCTTCTGATTTTATTCTATATGTTACACTGAAAACCAATATAAACAGCTAATGAAGTCCTTTTTCTTCTCACTTTGATAATGGCAGTCCTTTCAGGGGATCATCAGATTGGATATTGGGAAAAACTTCTCTGAAAGAGGGATACTCTCTGTCTGAGGATAGGAAGGCCCTACAGAGGAATCCAAACAGGCTAGATCACTGGACTCAGGGATGAAGTTCAACAAGACCAAGTGCTGGGTCCCGCACTTTGGTCTCAAAATCTCCAGCCAACACTACAGCTTGAGGCAGAGTGCCTGAAGGACTATTCACAGATAAAGGACCTGGGAGTGTTGGTCGATGCTCAGCTGAACATGAGCCAGCAGTGTGCCCATGTGTCCAAGAAGATAAATGGCATCTTGGTCTGAATCAGAAATAATGCAGTGAACAGGAATAATGAGATGATCACCCCTCTGTACTCAGCTCTGGTGAACCCACATCACATGTACTGTGTCCAGTTCAGGACCTTTCTCTTCAAGACACTGATGCCCTGGAGCATGACCAGAGAAGGACAACAAAATTGAAGGACCTGAATTGTTTAGCCTGGAGAAAACGAGGTTCAGGAGAGACCTTATTGTCTTCCACCACTCCCTGAACTTGAACTCCCTGGTTGTGCTGACGTGAGGGTTGGCCTCTGGTCCTGGTAACTAGCAATAAGACAAGAGGGAATAAGACAAGTTATGCTAGGAGAGGTTCAGATTGGGTATTAGGAAAAATTTATTCTCCAAAAGATTGGTCAGGTGCTGGCATGGGCTGCCCAGGGAGGTGTTTAAGAAAAGAGTAGATGTCATACTTAAGGACATGATTTAGTGGTAATACTGGTAGTAGGGGGACAGTTGGACTAGATGATCTTAGAGGTGTTTTCCAACCTTACTGATTCTATGATTTTATGATTCTATGAAGACTTTTTTTTTCATTTTCTTTAGAATATTTGGTTTCCAACAGTTTCCATTAGAACATTTCAGAAACTAGGTCTCATTTCTCTTTCTGGAAATTAGAAATATTTTATTTAAGTTTGTTCATCCAAAAATTGGAGATCAAAATCCAGAGAGATAGTTACAAAAAACCCAACAGACAGAACTGCAACCTAAGCAGAATCTTGATGAAATTCTATTAAGAAACTGAAACATTTTAGTGACATCCAAAGTATCCCAGCCTGTTTGTGGGGCTAAACGTCTTGAAATCTGCAAGTTTATCTTTCATATAACATAGTTTGCCATCCCGTGATGTTACTGAGAAAAGAGGGAAGGAGTGATTTGGCTGTGGGCACTGGGAATCTTTCTAACAGCAATGACTTACTCCATGGGTCATAAACTGCTCATCCTTTGATTACTTGGCCATCCTTGTCTGAGTGCACTCTTTGTGTAATTGTCAAGTTCTACTTCACTTGTGCTTAACAGGCGTGTAGGATGTTTGAAGGTTTTTGTATATATATAAATGACAATAACATGGGTGAGTACTTTACAGGGGGTAAAAAAAAACAGGCATATTTTTGAGTGAGGAGGTTGGTCTATACATGCAAGACATAACTCAGGGGTATAAGATGAAACACATTTACATTTTAATATTATTTAACAGTAGGAATGGTGAAGATGAGACTGTCAAATGCCATTTAGCCTAAAAAAACAGCATTCACTGCAAAGATGCTTCTGAAGGACACTGACTCAACCATCATGAATTCGGCACCAGCACTTCTAAAAACTTCCTACATTAATTAGATTTTCTTTAGATCATCTGAAAAAATAGAGCAGATAATTTCTTCTGTGTGTTTCTTGTTATCTTGTGTATCTTTACTGTGTGCATCAGTGTTGCTCCGCTTTCTGAGACCAGTGCTGTTATAGATCTCTCTTGCAAGAGTTTAATTCCTAGGCAGATAATTTAGGTAAAACATGAAAGAAGCAGAGAACTCCTGGTCAACTGTGAGATGGAAATTGTACAGAGGTATTGCACTCCATGTCCAGGCATTTAAAAGCACAGGGCATAATGTGACATTTTGTCTCCCGTATTTAAATCCAGTTCTGCTAGGGAACTGATTCTTTGTTGTTTTCTCTCTCTTTCACACAATCCAATCATAAGAAGACCTTGATTTGCTGGGGCCCTATGGTGGTAGCTCCAAGATGAGAAAGAAAAGCTTGTGTCAGTCATTGTTCTGGAAGATAGATATATAATATTTTAATAATAATAATAATGGTAATAATAAAAAGAAAAACAGAAAATTTATTCAGACTAGGTTGTTTCAGACCATGTATAATATTTTAAATTTATTTATTTAAATTTATTATAAAGTATTATAAATGAGCAAAAGCAAGGAAGCCTGATAGAAAGACTGGTAAGAAAATAAAAAGGAACAGAGACGAAGTGACAGCTTGCAGATTTCTTTAATAAAACCTTTAAGGAAGTAAAAGTGTATGTCTAGGTGCCAAAGGAAGAAGAATAGGTAGCATAGTCATAGGAACAATAAAGTCTGTAATTCTTTGAAACAATTATGCTAAAATATCTGGTGAAACACAAGCTCAGAGAGCAAGAAAAAATAAATATTTAACAGAGTTGAGCCACAGAATATACTTGCACAAACTCAGTCTCTTCAGAAGGGACATGATTCAATGAAGACAGAATTTCCTGCTGAATTTAATAAGAACATTTAGTATTTAGATTCTAAAGTTTATTACAATGTTGAAGTTGTATACTACTTTAGCGTTACTTTAAAATAGTAATAAAATCAACACAAATCATTTACTTTTAAAATTTCATTCATAATTCAAGGAGAGGCATTTCCATGATGGACTCTGGGACAGTGTCTGGGTTTCAACTTTTCATTTAGTTTTAAATATTTTTAGCTGCAAGAGTCAATGTATTTTAAACTGTGGAAGGCTAGCCAAGATCCTCAAATCTTACCACTCTTCTCGTCTTATTTAATGTGTCCAAGCTTAACTGTCAGTGTCTCATGCCACAGTAGTGCTGATTCATGTAGAGAATACCAATCTGCTCATTCTGTGGGCTTTTATATTAATTCAAGAAGCAGAAGTCTAAATGTCTTCAGTTCTCTGAAAAAATAAAATATTTTATGCATATATTTTAATAAAATGATAGCTTATTTTTACTGTGAAGTTGTCAGCATACTTACATAATCAATTATAACATGTAAAGGCTTGTTTAGCAAAGTCCTCACATAATTCTAGAAGGACTTCAATTTTTATTATACCTTGTACGTCCTTTTATTATCAACTGAAAAATGATTATATCATACTATTATATCATACTCCATTTTTTCTGTCTGTTTCACTTATTTTCCCAGATGAAAACCAGGCAGACTTACGTATTTCCTTCGTAAGTTTAATAATTATTAAAGTATTTAAAGATATTTCATAGTCTGCATTACTAAATTTGTAGACAGTGAAAGAGAATTATGGAATGAGAGCTATTATTGCCTATTACTTACATTTCCCTATGACAGTAGAGAGAGAATACAATGAGAGATATTGCCTTCCTTGCCTTTAAATTTGTTTTGATACCTCTCCCTCTTTGGAGATTGTGATTAGATGGGAAAATAAACTCCATTGATTTGTCCTTTCTTATACTTGCTTATTGTACGTTTGGAGTTTTGGAAAAAACAAAAAAAAACAAACAAACTCAATAGTTAAAGATATGGAGTGTCTTCAAGTATTCAATATTTATCCAAATAAAGTTTCACTCCATGTTTTAATGCAAGGAGAGAAAATTTAATCAAATTTACAGATGTTTTGGTATAGTAGGTCAAGCTTACAAGTCAATGTCATTTCCTGGTATTTTAGCAGTGACAGGCAAATTTCAGAGTTTTTATTTGTAGTATTATCTATCTTTTCCACAGCAGAACCACATCTCCTTGTCACTCAGCTATGGCATTGGTTAATTTGGCAGGAAAGTCAGGAATAGAAGCAATATGAGCTTACGTTGATGTTTCTGAGGCAGAATGAATTGCATGTTCTCAGCAGCACAAAGAAAAGCAACAGCAGCAGTGGATGTCCAGTAAAAAAATGTGGTCATGAGCAGGATGTGGCTGGGGAAGCAAACTTCAGCCAGCAGGGAAGGGACAGAAAGAGTGACCCTTGCAGTGGTGCTATCATAGCAGAAGGCCAGTCATCATTTGCAAAAATAAACTTGCATTAATTTGGATCAGGTATTGCTGGCTAATTCTGTGTTTTGCTGTGGATTATAGCCTTGGTCACAGAATAACACAATCACAGAATCATAGGGGTTAGAAGGGACCATCTAGAGATCATTTAGTCCAACCCCCCTGCCAAAGCAGCTCCCCAGCCCAGGTTGCACAGGTAGGTGTCCAGGTGCAGATTGAATGTCTCCAGAGAAGGAGACTCCACCAGCTCTCTGTGCAGCTGTGCCAGTGCTCCGTCACTGCACTGTGAAGAAGTTCCCACACACATTTGTGCAGAACTTCCTATGCTTCAGTTTGTGGCCATTTCCCCTTATCCTATCACTACACACTGCTGAGAAGAGTCCAATCTCTTTGCCTCCCACACCTTAGGTATTTATAGACGTGGCTCAGATCACCTCTGAATCTTCTATTCTCAAGGCTGAACAGACCCAGGCCTCTCAGCCTTTCCTCGTAACGGAGGTGTTCCACACCCTTTATCACCTTTGTATATCACTCCACTGGATTCTTTCTTGGAGAAAAGACCTATCTTTTTTTTTTACCAGTGATTCGAGAACTGGACGCAGTACTCCAGGTGAGGCCTCTTGTATGCTACGGCTGCAATTCAGACCCCATTGAAATCAATAAAGGATTCCTGTTGACTCAAACCAATCAGCCCCAGTGAGGGCCTGGCATTTTTCTGAATAAAATAGGCAGACTTGGTCTGGATTTCTACACTGAAGCTGATAGAATAATTGGTCCTCATTTCTAAAGGATCTGAAATATGAGACAGAATTTAGTTCTTGGCAAAGCATTATCTTTTGATTTAATTCAAAAATTTAGAGGATGGATGGCATTACAACCTTATTGGAGGTACTTCCACATTTCCATTGCATTGTAAAATGTTAGACTTCAGATACACTTTAAATATTTTGAAAAAAAAAACCACAAAATATTTTCCGCATGAAACATCTGAGGGACACTCAAGCAGTTCAAAGTGTATTTGACCAAATATGAATAAAAGATTTTGGGATGTAATTAACAGCAACTGCTGTGTTAGCACAAGGAGAAATGGTTTCAAACTAAAATGAGAGATCTAGACTGGATATAAGGAAAAGTATTTTACAAGAAGAATAGTGAAGCACTGGAATGGGTTGCTCAGAGGGGGTGAATGCCCCATCCCTGGAGACATGCACGGTCAGACTGGATGGGGCTCTAAGCAACCTGATCTAGCTGTAGGTGTCTCTGTTCATTGCTGGAGAGTTGGGCAAGATGCCCTGTAGGGCTTCATTCCAGCTCAATTCTATGAAAAGCAAAGGTACCACTGTCTGGAAAAGTGGTGTACCTGTAGTACTCATAGAGTTACAGTGTGCATAGTAAGCTAATGTTTTACCCTTCCTTCAGTGCTTGTGTTTTGGAAGCAATAATGTTGAACAATCTGCAGAATACAAGACAGCATGTTAAACTTACACAGCTGAGCCATATGACATCTACTCTGTTCTTGGGCAAACAGTGAGCATAGTAGCTCTGGGAGATGCTATAAGATCGGAGGTAGCAATTGCAGGGTGGTTATGGGATGGTTGGTCAGAGGATTATGCATCAAACACTTGAGTTTGACCTTGAACACAGCCTGTCCTCAGTTTTACACTTTGTCCACAATAGTCCATATCTGTGGAAACAGAAGATTCCTAACATCTATGCTCCCATACCCTGAATAATTTCATTTGTCAAACATTTCATCCCTTTGATGTCCAGAAGTGGACCAGAAACACAGCCTTCCACACACAACTATTTGTGTCTGTGAATGTACACGCATAAACATGTCCAGACTTTCTCTTTCCTGAGAGAATTGAGGATCTGCAATTTTTTCTCACCTACAACTTATAGTAATGATGGCGCTTTTTAAAGTCTTTCTTCATCCCACATGATGTTATTTTCATAGGATATTGTGATGACTAGACAGATTAAAAATTTCTCGGAAAACCATCTTTATCTTTTCAGAATTGATCTATATTTATTAAAACAATCCAAATACTGTGGCAGTCCATTCTTTTGAGGAAGTCTGATCATGGCATATATAATTCGAGTGTGAGCAATCACATTAATCAGCAGTCTTATAGCACCTTAAAGCATTTCTAGGCAGGAAATTAGTTTCTTCTTTTTCATATATGGCTATGCTAACAGTCAATTTCTACACTTAAATGTTCGTATTTTTCTTCTTGAATTACTGCTATTACTTTTTCCTCATGTGACCTTCATTCTTTATTCTGAACAACAATGCCATTGAACCAGAAATAGTTTTCATTTCATTTGATAAAATTTAAGTAATACACAAAAGTTTCCTCATCTAAAAAAAAAAAAAAAAGAAAGAAAAATATCAAAATCAGTGTAACAATTGCAAAAAACTTGCAGCAACTCTTCTCTATTTGCTGCAAAAGAATTTCTGTACGGTACCACGTGTCTCTGTGAACTGAACATCAGTGTGTTGGAAAGATGTGCTTATTCTTTCCTATCTAAGAATGTTTACAATTAAGTTCTTTTTCATAGTTAAATCACTATGTTCTATCAAAATCCTCCTTTTCAAGACTAAGTTGTAAATGGTAAACAGTAGCACCTAATACCCTTTCATTGCAAAGTATTGAATAAACTCCTCTGCCTGGATGTTTCTTTTTCTTTCTTTTTTTTTTTAATTTTCTTATTTCTTTTTTTCTCTCCAGTCTCTTTCTTCTTTTCACCACTCAAAAAGTTCCTTTTGCAAAAGCCTAAAATTATGCCATTAATGTACAACTTCAATAAAAGCATGTCAACTTCTGTGACTTTTCAATTCTAATTGGTATTCATTAGTATTTCATGAGAATCAGACCTGCCCTTTCGCTCTTTCAGACTGACAGTAGTGAAAGAACTGAACAAACTAACAATCCTGTTACTTCATGTCCACTTCAGAACGAAGATTGCAATAAAGGTAGCAACACAAAACAGTAGTTGGAAGGATTTGGTGCTGCAAATCAACAGCATTTGCCCTGGTTCAGGCTCCTAAGCGTGACTACGCTCAACAAAACTGACTCATATAAGATAAAGCTACTATAACTGAAATCAAGATCTGAATCAGAGACTCCAGGCATTTTCTGGTGCCAGCAGCATTAGGAACTGACAGCCTATCACTGCCCCTGTTTACAGCTTGGCACTGTAAAGATAAGCCACTACTATGCTCATATAGAATTCGTAAGTTGTACGAATGGAGTGCAAAGGAATATACTGGATTTTAAAGAGGAGCTGGCTGCAAATTTTTGAAGATCCAGTCATTTAAGGATTATATATAGCATACCCCAAAGTGTATGGATAAAGGGATATCCAGGGTGCTTGAGTTAAATATTTCTGTGTCAACAAAGTTTCACATTTTGGCTCTAAATGTATGTCTTGGTATATTACACTGGAAAAACTTGAGTGAATTTTATCTATACAGTAAATGCACTAACATGCACGTTATCTGGCAAAGCTATATATATACATATATATATATATATATATTTTTTTTTTTTTATGAACTTCGGAAGATAAAATAGAAATAGCTTTTTATCAAGGGATATGTGGTTTTGCTTGCCCCAAAAAGACATTCACCTGAGTTTTCTGAACACAACTTATTGCTGATGCTGGTATATCAGATTCTGGACTTTTCTCTGGGATCTGCAAAACCTTGCTCTTATTCTTAACTCAGTCTGTGTATATGTTTCTTGTATGATTAGTTTAAACACGATTCATAGAAATGTTACATTCAAAAAGAAGTTTGAAATACTTATATTTTCATTGTCCTTTGACTTTGACAGATTTATCAATTTATTTTTCTTTATCTCATTACTGAAACTGAACAGGGAGTAACAGGACTCCAAAATTCCTTTTACATAGTGGGGAATTTTCCTTCAGAAGGGTCACAAAAAACCTAGATCCAAAAGATACTGACTGAGAATTTTAATACGTAAGTAGTATGTAAGTTACTACTGAGCTTCAGCATTTAAATAAAAGTATCCATCTTAAACCACTGTTTTCTTTATATGAACTAAATTACTCAGTAGTGCAGGTGAATCTTAGACCGTTATGCACTGTACCGTCAGCTTTAAAGTTCAAATCAATAGTCAAAACCTGACATAATCAATAAGGGAAACCAAACAACCACTTATGAAATCAAGTATTGTTACAACTTTTGGATGATGATTCTAGAAGCTAATTTGGACTTTGTCCCTTTATATATATATATGTAATTGTGCTGTCGGAGTCTGTGGATCTATAGATTGGAATCTAGTTTAGAGTCCTTTTCTCAAAATGTTTTATGCATTAGCTTTATCAGTGGCTGTTTATGAACTAGATTTAAAATTTAATCTACTGTGGAATAACCATTCACAGTTCTCACTGTGCTTTAAATATTGGTAAGTAAAGTGTGATTAGAAACAAATTTAATATTTTGTATTCTATCCCTTACAGTTCCTATTGTATAAACATTTTGCTCACATCACATTTCCATAGTAGCTGAATTGTCTCATATAACCTTGAAAGAAACACAATACTGGATGCACTCTTTATTAAAATATAGTTTTCTCTGGATCAGGCTTTATCATAAAAGAGCACAAGCTTTTTATTTGATCAGATACATAAAACTTGCAATCCGGCAATCTTTTATCTGTTATGAGTAAGATGTTTGAGAATATTTTACTTATTTTGAAGACAATGCATCTTGCTTTCTTATCAGAAAGGACACACCTTCCACTGTAGTTTATGTATTTTAATGTCTGTAATTAAAGATGTGCCTGATTTGTTTTGTTGGTTTTAAAATCAATCACTATGTTTTCTATTTCAGTCTTTTAATTGGGTTGGTTTTAAAAATAGCATGTAGCGCTTGTGTGGTTGCCTGCTTTAAAGGCAGAATTCCTTAGCAGTTTCCTGCCATAGTAAAGACAGGACTGGGACAGGATCATAGAATCATTTGAGTTGGAAGGGGACCTTAAAAGTAATCTAGTTCAGTTCCTCTGCAATGAACAGGGACATTTACAGCTCCATCAGGTGCTCAGAGCCCCATACAGCCTGACCTTGACTGTCTTCAGGGATGGGGCATCCGCGTCTCAGGGGGACTTGTTCTAATGCCTTACCACCCTTATTGATGGATATAGATTGGTTACAAGGAAGAAGTGCCTCACCACCAATGAGGCACTTCTTTATATCCTATCTTAACCTCCTCTCTTTTAGTTTGAAACCATTGCCCTTCTACTGTCACAACAAACCCCGCTAAAGACTGTCTCACTCTTTCCTATACTCCTCCTTTCTGAAAGGAAGCTGCCTCTGGGAGATGCACATGCAAATCAGATCTGTTTCTCCATAGAGGACTTGATACAAGACAGGCTTGAGCTTCAGTTTTGAAAGCTGCATCCAACAAGTATGTCCTCCAAAATTTCAGATTCAAATATATCATCATGATGTTATTAGAATAGGATTTTCATGCCATTATCAATTTCCCATCTAGTTTTTGCTCTTTGTACACTGTTGTGCTCATGATTTACTGTAAACATGCTATAAACATTAGTTATAGTCCCTGATTTCTTTTTTCATTCCAAGATTGATCATAGATAATCACACTTGAAGTGTAAGACATTATTTTTCTTACAATTTTGTACATACACTTTCAACTTCCATTAATATTAGCTTAATTCAGAAAAAATTACAGGGTGATCTGCAGAGATCAAAAGAACATGCACATTTGTATGGAAGCAGCTGTAGTTAAATGGAAATTGTTTACCAGTTCTTTACTGAGCGGAGTTTTGTTGGCAAGAAATATTGATCCCCAGCTAAAGCAAGTGGGCATTTGGTTTAATTTTACTGGCAAAGAACTGTGGCTCATAGGTACATGATTTCACACAAATCTAAACAGAATGCAGACATACTAGTCTCAATCAAACTTAAAGAACTTAGTTAACCTTGGATAGTTTTGGATCTTCACTTTTTTTATTACCTCTTTAATTTTTATGGAAATCTTGGGGGCTATTTTATTCTCATACAAATTTTCTGACGTCTTTTTGTGGCTCTCCCTGTTTACAACGTGAAGATTTGTTCTTACTGTTTTCAGCTTAGTAAAGAAGTGAACACAAGTGATCTACAAGGTAGAGAGATTAGTAAGGCCAGTAAGGCTAGTCAGCCAGTTAATACAGCCATCTCAAATTTCCAGAAAAAGTGAGATCAATGGGAGCTGGCAGTCTCAGATAACCTTGAAAAGCTTCACATTTACTGGATGAATAACTTTGTTATACTCATCAACTTGTAATCATTTCAGAAATTACAATTTTTTTTTTGTTGTTATATACCTGCTCATTTTCAATGTTTAGTTGGCAATTTATCCTAATAAGTTGTCAATTGTTATTTATGCTGACCACAGAGCCTAATATATCCTTAATTATGCCAGACTGCATGCTAGACAACAACTCAGACCATGCTGCTACTGTTGTCTAGACACCAAAACTGGCCCAGATACTATATCTCTGCTCTGCAGCTTTTCCACTTGGATAGCTTCAATACTCTAACGGACAATGCCATTGCTGTATCAGGTACAGAGTATCCCATCTTTAGCTCATGTGGACTGTCCTTGAATGCATCCTAAAAAGGTTCACAGCACTCTATGAGCACATGTTAACACCTCACCACTAAAAACAGAGCCAAAGCAGTGTAATATGGAGCTCTTACACTCTATTAGGGGAAATGGGCTGGAGAACAGAATAAAAGGCCTGAATCTACAGAGCCAGGGCAGTCTGATATGGAGATCCTACAGGTTGTGTACCCTCAGTGGCACCTTGAGGGTCATCCAGAGTGTTTTCTCTCAGTCATTTCAAGGAGGCCACAGATCACACATTTCTTTGCACCACAAGATCAAGAGGAAGGTTTTGAACCAGGCCTCCACCACATATTCTCAGTGATCTGAGATGTAAAGGATATAGATACGTACGTGCTAAGTTGTGATGTCATGCTTTCTTTTATTAAAGAGATTGCAGTATTGCAAATAAATGGCAAAATTTTCTTCTAATAATTATTTTATAGCTCCGGCTACAGCCCTGTATTGTTATTACCACCATGCAGTAATAACCCTGTGATAATGCACCTTTAATACTCAGATGCATAATGAAGTGTTGTAATAACACATTACATCATACCCCTGCAGTTGTTGAGAATATAGAAATAGATATGTTTTGTGCTACCATGATGACTCTTCAGCACAAAATCGACAAGGATTTGTCACAATAATTATGTTAAAAGACTTGCATATCTAATTCCCTCCATTTCCTTTGAAAAGTCTAGCATTAGTTCAAATGCTGAAGACCTCATCACCATATAGTAACTGTGATGATAAAACTATATGAATTAAAATACAATTTTGAATCACTTTTCAGAGATATTTGTGCATTAAATATGTATTTGACCTTGAAAACTTATTTAGATAATGACTTCTAAGAATAAAAATGCAAATGGATACATATAAAAAAGTAGAATTGACCAAAAGAATATCTTTACATACAGGATCAAATGATGTTTTGAATATTATCACTTATGCATCTTAAATAATATTTTTTTTATGTGAGTTCTCAAAACCTAGAGTTACACATCATTGATATAGAGGTTTGAATGCAGTGTAAGTGTAAAAGCAATATTCTTCATTGGAAAAGAAATCAGTTTCTCAATTTTTTAAGTTAGGATGTGCAGAAATGATCAATTGTCTAAAATATACTTCTTGAAAAATCCCAATATTTTAAATATAAAGAGTATTTTAACAAATACTTGAGAAAAAGAGGACCTTACTCTACCATGCATCACTAAAACAAATTTTCTTTCATGTTATTTACAGGATAATACATAAATTCAGATTAATGACATTAAATCACTACATTTTTTATGACCTTGCAAACATCAGAATATTGAATCAGTGTTATATTGAAAATAAACCATTTTTATGTTTGGATTAAATTGGATTAAATCAGCACTTAATAAAGTCTATGTTTGAACTGGAACAGGAAACAGATCAATTAAAAAAAAATCAAATACAAATATGTTTTGTCACCATTCCATATAATATGCAGGGGGGGTGAAAGCACTAAGTAAGCCATAATTTACTTCAATACTTTGTTTTCAAATATATGTTTTGGCTGAAATAATACAAAATAAAATAATAATCTGACTTTTTTATAGCTACCAATTTTTTACATACTATTCTATTCTCGTCACAATGGTAATGAATTAGGAAGGTTTCCAGTTCTAGTCCAAATATGTCACTCCTATATGATTCTCCTTTACAGCTTCTCTAGTCTTCCAAAGTCCATATCAAATGGTTTTGTTGCAATGGAATTTCATGAATCTCTGCTTCAACAGATCAAGTGTGTGTGGTGGACCAGCACAAACGTATTGGCTTCCAGTTATAACTTTCAAGGTCACAAAAATATAACAGAAAAAGCAAACAAATTTTCAGTCACTGAATCACCAAGAAATCCATATTCGTAATTGTTGTTTTCCTTCCACTTCCTCCTTCAGATTCCCAAGCCCTTGAAAATGACTGAAATAAAACTCAGTTACTTTGAGAAAATGAATGTTAGTTTATGCAACTAATCCAGTGCCTAAATCAGTGGAAAGTTTAGGATTTTTATTGAAAGCCACAGTGTTTATAAATGCTTAAGTGGTGTTGAGTCTAAAATTAAAGTAAAAAAATTGAAGCAACTTGCAATGGAAGTATATAATGCATACAATTTTTTTTTCTTGTACATTTGTATTCTTAATTACATTACATAATGAAAGTCATAACTGTTCTAGAAATATTCATAAATATCTACAAATAACACTTTGCATTTGAAACAAGGAAGTTTATGGACAAAATGCCAATGCTGAAAATTTTCAGTTATGTGAAAATACTTCTTGATTGGGATTATCATTGAGAGAGCTTTAAACTAGCTGTGACGGGGGAAGGGGATAAAACAGGGCTCTCCAGTAAAGAGCCTAAGGAGGCTGTGCTGGAAAAAGGGGCGAGGCAGATATCTCAGCTGAAGTGCATCTATACCAATGCACGCAGCATGGGCAATAAACAAGAAGAGCTTGAAGCCATTGTGAGGCAGGCTAACTATGACCTTGTAGCTATTACAGAAACATGGTGGGACCTCTCCCATGACTGGAATACTGGGATTGATGGCTACAAGCTCTTCAGAAGGGATAGACAGGGAAGAAAGGGTGGTGGCATAGCTCTCTATATCAAAGAGTGTTTTGATGTTGAAGAACTAGTGGTTGGAAATGACAAAGTAGAGTGTCTATGGATAAGGATCAGGGGGATAGTCCTTAGGAGTGACATCGTGGTGGGGGTCTGTTACAGACCACCTAGTCAGGATGAAGAAATAGATGAGGTGTTCTATAAACAACTTGTAGATGTTGCACGATGGCCAGCACTCATTCTCATGGGGGACTTCAACTTCCCTGATATATGCTGGAAATACAATACTGCGCAGAGGAAGCAGTCCTTGAGATTTCTAGAATGTGTGGATGATTGCTTCCTGACTCAGCTGGTGCAAGAGCCTACCAGGGGAGATGCCTTGCTTGACCTACTTTTCACTAACAGGGAAGGACTAGTAGGGGATGTGAAGGTTGGAGATTGTCTTGGCCAGAGTGACCATGAAATGGTGGAGTTTGCTATTCTGGGTGCCGTCAAGAGGGTGACTAGCAAAACTATTACCTTGGACTTCCAGAGGGCAGACTTTGACCTGTTCAGGACGCTTGTTGCAAGGGTCCCTTGGGACTTGCTCCTGAAGGGTAAAGGGGTCCAGGAAGCCTGGATGCTCTTCAAGATGGAAATCTTAAAGGCACAGGAGCAGGCAGTCCCGGAGTCCTGTAAGTCAAGCCGGAGGAGCAAAAGACCAGTGTGGATGAACCGGGATCTTTTGTTGAGACTCCGAGAGAAAAGGAGAGTCTATGTCCTCTGGAAGATGGGTCAGGCTACTTGGGGTGACTACAGAGAACTGGCCAAGATCTGCAGGCAGAAAATTAGAAATGCTAAAGCCCAGCTTGAAATTAGGCTGGCTACTGCTGTAAAGGAGAACAGGAAACCCTTTTACAAATATATTAACAGCAGGAGAAAAACTAAGGAAAATTTCCCTCCTTTACTCAACGAGGCAGGCAATATAACCACAGATGATAAGGAAAAGGCTGAGGTTCTCAATGCCTTCTTCACATCTGTCTTTAATAGACAGGACAGTTATCCAAATGGTACTTGCCCTGACCTGGAAGTCCGGGACGGGGTGCATAATGCACCCCCTGTGATTCAAGCAGAGACGGTCAGAGATCTTCTCCTCCATCTGAACTGCCACAAGTCCATGGGGCCAGATGGGATCCACCCAAGGGTGCTGAGGGAGCTAGCAGAGGTGATTGCCGAGCCACTTTCTGCCATCTATCAGCATTCCTGGTTATCTGGAGAGGTCCCACAAGATTGGAGGCTTGCCGATGTGACTCCCATCTTCAAGAAAGGCCGTAAGGAAGACCCGGGGAACTACAGGCCTGTCAGCCTGACCTCGGTATCAGGGAAAGTTATGGAACAGATGATATTGAGGGAGATCACACGACACGTGCATGGCAATAAAGGGATCAGACCCAGCCAGCACGGGTTCACCAGGGGCAGGTCGTGCTTGTCCAACCTCATCTCCTTCTATGACTGGGTGACCAGACAGGTAGATGAGGGAAAGGCTGTTGATGTAGTCTACCTGGACTTCAGCAAGGCCTTTGACACGGTCTCCCACAGTATTCTCCTAAGGAAACTGGCAGCCCGTGGTGTGGACAGGTTCACTCTTCTCTGGGTGGAGAACTGGCTGGAGGGCCGTGCCCAGAGGGTAGTGGTTAATGGAGTTAAGTCCAGCTGGCGTCCTGTAACGAGTGGTGTCCCCCAAGGGTCAGTTTTGGGGCCCATCTTGTTTAATATCTTTATTGATGACCTAGACGAGGGAATTGAGTGTACCCTCAGTAAGTTTGCAGATGACACAAAGCTGGGAGGATGTGTCAAACTGCCTGAGGGTAGGGAGGCCCTTCAGAGGGATTTGGATAGGCTGAACAGCTGGGCTGAGCAAAATGGGATGAGGTTTAATAAGACCAAGTGCCGGGTCCTGCACTTTGGCCACAATAACCCCATGCAATGCTATAGGCTTGGGGCAGAATGGCTTGAAGAATGTACAGAGGAAAAGGACCTGGGGGTGTTGGTTGATGCTCGGCTCAACATGAGCCGGCAGTGTGCCCAGGTGGCTAAGAAGGCCAACAGCATCCTGGCCTGTATTAGAAATAGTGTAGCCAGCAGGAGCAGGGAGGTGATCATCCCCCTGTACTCAGCTCTGGTACGGCCGCACCTCGAGTACTGTGTTCAGTTTTGGGCCCCTCACTACAAGAAGGACATTGAGGCCCTGGAGCGTGTTCAGAGAAGGGCAACAAAACTGGTGAGGGGCCTGAAGCACAAGTCTTATGAGGAGCGGCTGAGGGAGCTGGGATTGTTTAGTCTGGAGAAGAGGAGGCTCAGAGGAGACCTTATTGCACTCTACCACTTCCTGAAGGGGGGTTGTGGTGAGGAGGGGGTAGGCCTCTTCTCCCTGATAAGTAATGACAGGACGAGAGGGAATGGCCACAAGTTGCGCCAGGGAAGATTTAGATTAGACCTCAGGAAGCATTTCTTTTCTGAAAGAGTGGTCAGGCACTGGAATGGCCTGCCTAGGGAGGTGGTTGAGGCACCATCCCTAGCGCTGTTCAAGAAGCGTTTAGATGAGGTGCTAAAGGACTTAATTTAGTAGTTGGGTAGAGATAGTGATAGGAGGATGGTTGGACTAGATGATCTTATAGGTCCTTTCCAACCTTATGAACTTATGAACTTATGAACTTATTATTGAATAAACCAAGACAGTAAAAGCTTTTTTGTTTCTAAAAAACTTTGATATTTACAAATATATGCCAAAATGATATAAATATTAACATGTTTTACATAGAAAATATTACTTCAAACTATTGTAATTATATGGACAGTATAGTTCTGCTGAAAAATACATACATATTTTAATGATTTTAAATTACATGTAAATTTTTATTTATATTGTTTATATTTTCTTTATATATACATGTAAAATATAATAAAGTTTTTAACATAAGTTCAGGACCAATGTCTTCTGCTTTTAGAAATAATTTTAGGAGGAAAGTTAGAAATACTGTACTTTTAAATTATATTAAATTGCCTTCATAGCATACATAAAAAAAAAAGAGAATGTGTCACTGCTGGGTGTGGCAATTGCCAGAGGCTTTGCTAGCCCTACCCAACTGCAATCTGCAAAACTTATTTTTTGTCCTGAATGTAATTAGATGTTGCAGTGGAAGTACCTAAAGCTGATGGAGATGAGATCCTTACCACTTTTGTAAGCTGCTGCTTAGGGATTTGAATTTTTCAAATCTAGAAACTTTCCAGTAGACTTCTGTGACAAACCAAATTCCCAGAGATACTGCACCAGCACACACAGATCAATAACAGATAATTAGAAAAATGATACAAAGGAAATGCATTTAATATAATATTTTCTTCTTCTAAAAATTAGTGCTTTTATTTTTATCTATTTAATATAGACTAAGTCTTGGCTGTAAAAAAAATGAAGTTATTTAATGTTTGCATACACAGGGATATCAGGAAAATAATCTCAGACAGATTTAAGTAAAAGGATATATTAAAAACAGCTTTCAGTGGCTGGAAGACAGAACACAAGAGCTGTGAAGTCTTTCATATGGGTCATTCCCATTTTATATTCTATATAAGTTAAAAAAAATGCATCATAATGTATCAGGGTTTAAATTCCTCTTTTATTTATTAACGTTAACTGGTGTCAAACTTGCATATCATGCTTAATTTCCTACAAATTAAGGGTGAAAACAGTTCCTACATAACAAACAAATTAGCACTACATAAAAATTGTGTGAAGAAACACTGTATAAATTAAAGATGGTGATGTACCTGTTAGTATGATATCAGCATGATTTTCAAAATGTCTGATAGAACAGTTTTCCACCTTCTGAACTTTTCAAATAAAGAGAAAACTGAAAGCTAGCAGGAGATCTTTTATTGTCATCAGGAACATAAATCTTTGTTGTAAATCTTTGTCTCTAGAAAGGGAACAAAAATCACGCATGTGTTCAATTCTGATGCTGGCTACAAAGAATATGAAATTTGTGTCAATTAATCTGAAATTCATGAACCAAGATTTGCCTGATACACAAACTGGTTCATTACAGCTGTGCACAAATAGCTACACTGATAAAGTGACTCTTGCGTGAATCACTCATTGAAGTAATAACATAGTGGTTCCAAAAAATATATTTGCAGAGTTTCTTAAGCTTCCAAATTAAGGCAACATGTGCCTAAATACAATAGAACTCTGTAAAGGGACTTGGCCACTACAAAAGAAGGAATTGTCACTAACCTGGAACATCTTTTGTCATTAATGTATTTGTGGAAAAAAATGCAAAGCCCTCAGAAATTCTTGACAATTTTCTGCCATCCACATGAAATGTGAGGTATTACAAAAATGCATTGCTGAGGCTCCCAGGATGACATGGCAACAAAAAACACCACTGTAATTATCTTTGCAACATAATGCATTCTGATTACCTATGTATGGCAATTACATAAAATAACAGAGCTGCTATCATGCTATCACCGACTCACAGAACTCATGAGAATAATTTATGTAGGATGCAGTAGAAAAGGGTCCTCTTTGACAAAAACAGATCTAGAACATTCCCGGAGAGTAAATCAAAGGAGGAAATAAATAGGTTGGCAAACGTTTACACAAAATGCCTTTCATCTTTTCCTGAGGGCCTATTGAACCTGTGTTCTCCTATTTCTCTTTTAAATAAGATCATGCATATTGTTTTTTTATAAAGGGTAAAAATGTTTTTGTTTGCTGGACTTTGTAGTTTCATTAGGAAAACACACACTCAAAAAAACAAACAAACAAAAAACACAACATACTATTTAAAATAGATCCTAGATTTTATAGGAATTAGTTCAATGTCTGATCAGTGTTACTTCCCTCATTCCAGAAAGCCACTGGAACAATTGATTTTCTTCGTTTGAAAGTCCAGCCTATCAGATGGATTTGGGTTTTTTGTGGGTTTTATTTTTTTTGTGGGTTTTTTGCGTTTTGTCCAACGTTTCTTTCTTACAAGTTTAAGCTGTTTTCTCATTATAACAGATCCAGATCAATAAACACTTTGAAGATAATGGCCAAGTTGTTGAGACACTTATCTGTAGGGAGCAGTGCTGAATAACCGCAATAACTATTCCCACAGCTTTCATTATCTGAATCCAGGTGCATCCAGGTACAGGTGTTACATTTCTGAAGACTAATGTTTTTAAGCTACTGCCAAATGTATTTCTCAAATGCCATTATTTAAAAGGCAAAAAGGTACAGTATGTACCTCTACCCTTCATTTCAGCGTTGTAAGACAACCAGTCCAGTAGTGCTATTTGTTCTACACTTACAATTGCGAAGGGCCTTATCTTTCAAATAAGATCTGAAATCCAGATGAAAGCCCAAAGAAATGAAAGATCTTCTATTGATTTGAATGTATTTTAGGTCATTTCAGAAGTGCCTGATATTCTTTTGATTTGAAAAAGGAATAGCATGTCCAGCAACGCATCATAAAAATTAGGTCCCAGGTTTACTAAATGATCATAAGCTAGGTTAAAATGATCAGAGTTGCCAGAATGTATTAGAAAAGTTAATGTATTGAGACCAGACTTCTCTTGAAATGTAAGTATTTGTCTCTAAATATTGTATCAATGATGAAGAGCAAAAGCATTGTTGTTCAGATATACGGTGTCTTAGATTTGGCTGAATATTCCTTTTTCTTTTTTAAGTGTAATTTCATTGAGATGAGAGCATTTCATAAGAATATACCCATTTTAATTACCATTTCCCTCAGGAGATTATCACATTATTTTTTTATTTTAATTTCTTATTGTGGTTTACTTAGTTCGTATAACAATTTTTTAATGTATTACCATTTTTTCTTTCTAACATTTTCTATTCTATTATTTTAATACTGTAAAACACGATTCACAATATTTTGTTAAACTTCATTCAGTGTAAAACTTTATTTTCCTTCTTTCTGTTATGAAATGTAGAGTACCACAGAATCACAGAATCACAGAATCACAGAATTGTAGGGATTGGAAAGGACCTCCAGAAATCACTGAGTCCAACCCCCCTGGAAAAGTAGCTCCCTAGACCAGGTTGCACAGGTAGGCGTCCAGGTGGGTCTTGAGCATCTCCAGAGAAGGGCAACCTGTACCAGTGCTCAGTCGCCCTTTCTAGAAGTTCCTATGCACACTTGTATGGAACCTCCTATGCTTCAGTTTGTGGCCATTTCCCCTCATCCTATTGCCACACACTGCTGCAAAGAGTCCAGCCTTTTCCCTTTGCATCCCACTCCTTAGATATTTATAGACATGGATCAGATCCCCTTTCAGTCTTCTTTTTTCAAAGCTGAACAAACCCTGGTCTCAGCCTCTCCTCATGAGGGAGGTGTTCCACATCGTTATTATCTTTGTATCCCTCCAGTAGACTCTTTCAATGAGATCCCTGGTTTTTTTTTTTTTTTGTACTGGAAGCCCAAAACTGGACACAATACTGTGTATAGCATTTATAACTCCAAGAATTGTGAATCATTTGTTAAATCAAGGAAATTAAAATAGCTTAATATAAAAAGAAAAAAAAATAGGAGACAAAATATTTTGTGCTCTAAGCCTTTAAAAATTGTAAACTTAAAAAAAAAAAAAAAAGAAAGCTTTTTTCCTTATAATTGAAGACAGTTTTTTATAAAGTAACACTGTAGGCTGTTGATTTGATTTTGATTGCTACTGCTAAAGAACTATCTTTTGTTTTAGCTTTGCTTCTGTCTTGCAGGTGAGCATGGACAAGTTAATTAACCATGTTATTATTATTATTGACAAAATTGACTAATATAACTAACCTCTAAAATTAAGTTGTTTTAGCTAGATTAATGAAAAACACTACATAAGAACTTCTAAAAGCATGAGAGATTTTTTTACTATTTTGTTATTTAATTCATTAACTTAGGTTTAATACTAGTAACCTGAAATCCTTAGCCATCTCTTCAGTAACACCAAAGCTCATAGGAGTTGACAGAACTGGGTTCACAATGGAGTCAGTGCTCATCTGAGGCTAAACCTTCAGAGCTCAGCCCTGCTCATAGGGATTTCACAGCCAAACAATGTCATCCACTACTGTACTGGAATTCCATTTATAAACATTCTGTGCTGGTCCAGCAGTTAAAGCCTATATTATTACGTATAATCTGGGAAAGAGAGTGTCAGGGTACACAGAGATTCTTTGATTAGTTGTGAGAAGAGGTTGATACAATATAGATTGTCCAATTCAGATATTTGAAGGTGATTTCCAGGCTGGCTTTGACATCAAGAAATACACAAGAAGTAGTCATGTTTGCTAAATTGGCTGTGAGAAACAAAAATAAAAATAAAAAAAATTGGGGGTTGCTCTTTGTTTTGTTAGAAAATAAAGCTTCCAAACTTATTTGCTGTACAGTCGACATCATTTTCCATTGCAGTAAGCCTGGTATACCCAGTTTTGGTGCCACAAAGAGATTTAACTAGTTAAAATTATAAGGTTTTGAAAAATTGTGAGAGAAATCTAGCTCAAACAATCCTTCCTTCCAATACATTTATATGCAGTCAAAATACATTGTTTTCAGAGCATTAGTAACTGTTTCCAAAATTATTATCTGATTGTAATCCCACAGGAGGCAGCAAATTGTTGGTTGTTTTTATACTGTTTTTAAGGAGCGATCCTGGGAATGACCAGGAATGTTTTTCTGTCATTCGTCCTGTGGCTGCCTTGTGGAAAACCTCTGCTGTCCACCTACACATATCTCAGCTTCCTACTGACATCCCAGTGGTGTTTTCAAGTGCCGAATTAGTTCTGTTGGGAGGCAGTGGGCATTTTCAAAACTTTGAAACAATTGGTAGACGTTTTCTAGTCACTTTGTGATTATGGGGGAGTGTAGCAAGATAGCAAAGATTTATTGCAAGATCATCCTACCAAGGACAAAAACAACTGTTTGCAATGCCTGCCTGCCTGCACTGCCTCCAAGGAAAAGTCCTTCTTACCACAGTTAACACCTCTCTTCATTTCAATTTTCCTTCTTCACCCTCTCCATCTCTCTCATTTTACCTACTCTGCTGATCTTTTGGGGCCTAAAATGTGACAGCCCATGACTGCAAGAGTATTTTTCTGGACTCTGGATGCAGCAGTGCAGCTGGGGCCTCACAAGGGCAGAGTAGAGGCAGATAATTATCTTCCTGTCCCTGTTGTCAGCCCTCTTCTGATGGAACCCAGGATACCATTGGCCTTCCCATCAGCAAGTGCTCACTGTTGGCTCATGTTAAGTTTTTCATCAACCAAGACAAATAAGTTCTTCTCAGCAGAGCTACTCTCAAGTAGTCCTTCTCCCAGTTTGTTCTCTTGTAGTATTTTAAGTAAACTGCAACTCACTCGTGTTTCCTTTAGTAATAGAGTTTTTGTTTTCACTCTGAATTGCAGCATAGCGCTAGTGATTATATCCTCAGTAAGAGACCTGTCAAACTCAAGTGTAAATAGACCTTGGAGAAAAGGAAAGGCATTGACCAGAACTTAATATGTCAGCTTCACTTTGTGTACAGATGATGATTGGTTATTTTTTTTCCATATCACCTTGCTAGTTCTGTTTTGAATAAATGACAAGACTGTATAGGAAGGACTTTGTTTTGCCCAGAAAGATATATTCTGATATATTCACAGGTGTACACAGGCCTACCATTTAAATTTCAATTCTTCAGCATAATGCTTTTGTGTTTTTGTACTGCTATCTTTTACCTTCTTGAGAAAGAATGTGACTAAACTCATGTCTTACTGTCAGCAGCCTGGGTCTGAATCATGCACATGGAATTGGGGTTTTTACTGTAGGCCTTATTTCTCTTCTTCCATGGGCTGAGTGGAGAGTGATCTGCAGCTGAGCACTGGGAGACTTAGTTTGAAATTCTTGCATAACCACAGATTTTCTGGATCGTACAATTGCAGTAACATGAGGTGTCAAAGCTAGCCTTGCATACGGCTGTATGGACATGGCAGAACTTTCTAGAAGCTTCAGCTTTGGAACTTTGCTTTCAATTTACTGAGAAAAAAAAAACATAATTTTTCAGGGTTCAAAAGATAGAAAAAATACACTTATTTTCCTGGGATAAAAAGAGAACTGAAGGCCGTTAGGAAACAGTGGAGGCAGACAGGAATATTGCTATGGTATTTGTTGCCTTCTTTGAGCTTTACTTTTGAAGTGAAGGGTCCTAGTTCTTTTCTCTTTCATATTTTGGAATATGTGTAGCTTTGGAGAAAAAAATAATATATAGAAAATAATCATAGGTGAAGTTTAGGTATGGAAAGAAAGAGCACATCTGTGATGCTCACAGAACCAGAGAATGGCTGGAGTTGGAGAGAATCTCTGGATTCAGCACCACATCCAGGCAGCTCTGCAAGATCCAAGGAGGACGCTCGACTGCCTCCCCAGGTCCCTGTGCCAGTGCTTCATCAGCCACACCACACAGAAGTGCTTCATGGTGTTCAGAGGGAACCTCCTGTGTTCTAGTATGTGCCCACTACCACCTGGGCACTCGATATCCCTGAAAAATTTATCAGGTTTGCAGACATCAGCGGTCTTGTGGATATGAGATTGTTAGGTAGAAAATATGTAAATGCCATTGATTAATCTGGAGTCACCTGTATACAATATCTGTTCTCATATTGGAAAACATGAACAGATGAACTAAGATTTTGGACAGAAGATATTGGTTTATAGTAACAAAGCCTGTGAACAAGCATTTAATTTTGTGAAGCTGGTTTTCCTTCCAAACAACTACTTACAGTAAGAAGGATGTTTACCTTGTTGCTGCTTCTGATATCTAAAAATCTGCCAGTCTCATTTGTATACCAGTGTACCCAAGTAATTTTGGAATAAATGTTAGTAGCAATATTATTGGGAATATGTCATGGGAAATGGAGTTTGGGTTTAGATTTGTCACAGATATAAAGTAATATACAGGTAAATGATATATTCAGAATCTTATCTCATTTAGAGAGCTGTGTTTACCCAGTTATCACTTTGTGCTGTTGGACTGTCCCAGACTCAACACCAAATTGATGAGAGATTTTAACTGTGAAGTCAAATACATGGCTGTATGAATGAAGTTTGCATGTTTGGTTTTTTGGGTCCACGCAGCTGCTAGGAAACTTTGGAACAAAGGAAATATTCTGTACTTTAATTTTTCCAATAGCAGCATCTGTCATCCCTCTAAAGAACATTTTAAATGTCTAAGTGAAAATACTTTTGCTATGACAGCATAGTCTTTTCTCTGCTTAAGAGATTGTGAAGCCCCACAGAAGACAGAAAAATTGTAGCTGACATTCCCAATTACTTTTTGTTTCAAGATCAGCAAGATAAATGCAGTAAAATACCTTCAAAACTTTTTTAAAGTTATCCATTAATGGTGTGTGTGCAGGTGACCTAGTGTATACTGAGATTGAAAACTCTGTTTCCCTCATATTATGCATACATACTTGTGAACATGAAAGCACACGGAGCATACAGACTCTGACAATTGTGCTACAAATCTTGTTTCACATTTCTGAAACTCATAGCAGCAGCATTTGCTTAAAAAAAACCCCTCTTTTCTGTTTTGGCAACATGATGTACACTGATCATGGCCTTCTGATCTTGTCTGTTGTCATCAATGATTATCATTATAACTACATCTCCATTTCTTACAGTTGACAGTACAGCAACATTTTCAGTGTTTGATTTCCTACTTTTCCTTCCCATGCCTACATAAAATGTAGACCTATTTCAATTTGAGTCCTTGCTTTCCTCCTGCATCCCTACATCCTCCTGAGACTTTGGTACTGCAATTACAGATCTTGCAAGAGTTGCAAATTTCTCCATCTAACCTTCAAATCATGAATTGTTTATGAAGGATTGCAGTGAACATCAGAGTCTTGAGTACCATCTGTCTTTTCATTTCTGAAAACTCTTTGTCTATTACATGTATGTGAGAAATTTGTGTTTTGCTTTCTGTACGACAATCTTTTCCCCTAATTGTGCAGGTTATCTTTGCTACTGATGCGGACCTCAAAAAACTTCAGTCTCTTTTTTCGCCCATACTTTACAGTGGGAAGTCTTCCATCTCCCCTTCCTCTCTGGCTTTGTTTCCTCCAAGAGATTTCTGCATCTTTACTAGGCATCCCTAGGAGTGCTGCTGGGCTGAAGCAGAGCAGAAACCAACCAAACCCATCTGAAATTAAGAGGACTGAAAATACATGAAACTGTCCTCCATTAGGAGTAATCATTCATTCCAATGATGTTGATCACAAATGGGTATACTTGCTGGACAAAGCACTATCTGTGGATTCTCTAATGAACCTCAAATAATTAGCAACACATTTTCCACAAAGAAAATTCAGCATTCAGTGGTTTCTTCACATCCAGAGGAAAAGATCTGCTGTCAATATTCTGCTTGCCTCTACAGTTCTCATAAAAAATGGCCATTTATAAAAGAAAAGGGAATTGAGTTCACTGAATATTTCATATGATTTAAATTAATTGTCACCATGATGGCTTTTGCAGAGCACCTGACACAAAGGGATGAATGCAAGCCCCTACCTGTTAAGCCTGCACTTCCCACCATAGACCTGTCAAATTTTGTGAAACAAACTTCACCGTGAAGTGATAAGGCTAAAGAAAGAGTGATTCTGAAGACCAGATGTATGAATTTCACCACATAATGAGTTGCAGGTAGCTAAGCTAACTTAGAAATAATTTAGCCCCTCTTTAAAATCCTTTTGAAGCTGGGAAATAGAGGGGATTGCATAAGACATCAGAGAGAGCTTCAAGAAGCTCCTCAATAGCCTGTTGCATTTGCAGGATATCAGTGTATTCTCTCATCCTTGAGAGAAATACATCATTCCTGAGCCCTTCTTTTCTATTTATATATTTATTTATAAATATCTTTCTTTGGGACTTAATTGGCATGCACTCAGATTAGGAATGTCTGAAGATAGAAGCAAATTTAATTTAATACCAGAGACTGTGTGCCCAAATGTTTGCTCATTTTATTCAGCTATACTATATCCATCGGAATCTATATATTTTCAGCAATTGTCTAAAAATAATAATTTATCAAACAAACAAAAAAAATTCCCTTTTGATTTTGTTAGGTACACTGTGTTAACACCTAATGTTTTGAAAACAGGCACAACTGAAGTGAAGCCGCTGATTGATATTTTGATCTTCTTTGACCTGTTTTTAAAGGAAATTCTTAATTTGATTCACTACGAAAAAGGCTGAAACAAGTTTTGATACAGTTTCATATGAAACCCCTGTGGGTAGTGGTATAAATAAATACAGATATTAACATTAGTTCCACTTGGGATATCTTTTGTTTTTTTTATCCTTTTCATAGTCTTTTGGGAGTTTTCTGACTACATTTTCTTACTGATATCAACCAATTTAAATTGCATATCCTACTAATGAAGACCAAGTTTTCAATTTTTATATATCCTAGAAAGACAGCAAATAAATAATAGTAATGTAAAAAATACTGCCTCCCACAGTTTTCTCACAGAGAAACTGGCTGCTCATAGCTTGGACAGGTGTGCAGTTGACTGGGTAAAGAACTGGTTGGATGGCTGAGCTCAAAGAGACATGGTGAGTGGAGTTCAGTCCAGTTGGAGGCCACTGGCTTTACCCAGGGCTCAGTCTTGGGGCCAATTTTGGTATTTTATCAGTGAATGGGAGAAAATGTTCATAACTTCCACCACAGAAGTTGGGATTGGATGTCACGATTAATTTCTTCACACACAAAAAAGTGGTCAGGCATTAGAATAGGCTGTGGAGTCTCTGTCCTTGGAGGTATTTAAGAGATGTATGGGTGTGGTACTAATGGATTAAGGGACAGGGCTTAGTGATGGGTATGGTTGATGGTTGAATTTTTCCAACCTAAATGATTTGTTCATTTTAAGTACATTAGAGTGTAGGAATGTCAGCTATAAATTCAAAGTACCTGTGATTTGAAAGAGATGGCTACCCCTTTTTCTTAGGTCTATTTTAAAATAAACTTCAAGATGAAACATGGTAATATCACTTTTGTAGCTTCAGATTTATAGTAAATAAAAACAAGTTCTGTGCTTTTTGTGTGCAGAACTATAAAGATGTGCCACTTATAATCTATTCCAAGTTGAGTGGCTTTTACATAAAAGCACTTCTGAGAAATACAAAGCATTGTCAAGGATGAATGAGCTGTGGAATGGCTCCAGAATATGTGATTAACCACTTCTGCACATATCGCTAGCTAGTACAGTTTAATAATATATGCATGAAGTGCAGATGCTCACTTTATGTCACTGATAGATAATCTCTGATAGCATGTAGAGAGTTTTCAGAAAGCAAGCAAGAATGCTATAAAATGTAGACATCTGACCTGATTCCAAGTGTATGTTGAATACTTGCAAATCATCAATGCCAATATGCTGATATGCCGATATGCCAAAGTTAGTGAGCCCACAGGACTGAAGAACTTCCAATTTTTACACAATAAATTCAATAGTTAAAACACTTTGGTACAGCAATTAAATAAAATTATTTGGAATAAAAAAATGTGATTCCAACAAAGTACTGCAGTAGTTTTGAGAAAAGGCTTTGCACTGTCCATGCCATGTACTTTCAGAGTCTGATTATTTAATATTTTTAAGCGATAAATTTGATTGAATTTTGTTGTAAAAACAGTGAAGGAAACATACAGGATTCTATGGCAACGTATTTGTTGAAAAGTTCAAGAAGTCAAACTGTTAAGATTCTATGTTTTTTATCTATTCCACTATAGATATCTCTTTTTTGAGGACAGTCAGTACAAAATTGAGATATCACCCTACATTTGTTCAGACAACAAGAGCGCATCCCAAAACAGTAGCTAATCATCAGTAAAAGAACCTCTTCAAAACCTTGCTGCACCATTTAATCATGATTCTCTTGGTTAAAAAAAAAAAAATTAAATTAATAAGGCCACAATTTTAATAAGCTAATAATGCTGAAAAGCATCTATGAGAACTTGGACTTATAGGGCCAAAATATTAACGGCATCTGGGATTTAACTAAAGCTATGTTCATCATTGAGTCTAATAGTTTGTATAGAAGCAAGGGAAATTAGATGGTGTTGTTCTTCTCGAGGGAGCTGCAGAACTGGGCTAATTTTTACACCACCTGGAGATCATCAGTTTTCAAAAATACAGATGTATATTCACAACAAGTTATGGCAATTCCCACACAGGCAGTTTTCACTTTGGTTTAGTCACATAGCAATTAGGAGGAATGCCAAGTCACTACGCCGAAAAGTAAACACACCTCCCAAGGGGAAGCATGAGAACACTGCTTCTCTCAGAATGGGAAAGCCAGAGGCACTTCTGGTTGAGATTCCACTGCCAATATCTTGGCTTTTGAGTAGTTCATGGCACGCATGTGGTGCCACTAAAAGGCAGCCCACCCCTTCCTGAGCAGCAGAGATGGGATAAATCACACTGAGGTGCATTTTCCTTGGTGTGGATAGACTCATTCACACAGTTGTGATTAATGTTTGCAGAATTCTGCTCATGCAGAGAAGTTTTATAAATAGTAAAATGTATTTTTCACCCTCCATACATGATAGCTTGATGTGAATAATGTTTTATATATAGGCACTGACTTTTAGATCAGCGATCCAGCTGAAACAAAGGTCAACAACAAGTTAAAGTCAGGCTTGCTTTCTCATTGTCAAGATAAAAATGAGTTGCAGTTACAGGTTTCGTTCCCTGAGAGCATTTCTTTTCCTCAACAGAAAACCACAGCCCCAGACTCAAGGTATTGTTTTCCTTGTTGCATTATCAGCTGAGTAGCACTGGACTAGTAAAAAATTGAAAATGACTTGCCAGCTCTTGCAAGAGACTTGGTTTATGCGTGGAAAATTATGGGAATTTTAGAAAATAACTTTCATTTTATGGAGTTTACAATGTTACTGCATCAGAAAATGTACGGAGAAGACGTGTATATCTTTGGTAATCCATCTAGCACTTAGACAAGTACTAAAAAAGGTGGAAAATGAAAAATCAAGTATCATTATTTAGGCCATATTCCCTATGCAATGTGCAGATTTGAAGATTTGACCTACTGCTTGGATAAATTTCTGGAAAATATTTATTTATATAATCAATCAATCCATTTGTTGGATCAGGACTTAAAAGCCCTCTCTGCCTAATAATAAAACTGCTGTGTCTAGACCAAGCTATTTGCTTGGGATTGTCTGTGAGTTTTGTTTTGGGTATTATTTTATAATAATGTCTTTCATTTCAAAGTTAACCATGCCTCATGATTGCCTCATGATCTGGGCTGAATCTAATTTTAACCAGAATGGATTTTGCTTTGTCCTCATTTTCTAGTAATTAAGAACAACAGAAAATGTACCACGACAATGTTATTCAGCTGATAGTCATTTATGCAGCCTTCCTGAAAGCGAGTTGTTAAGACCAAATAAATTTAGACTGTGTCCTCTTTATGGTATTTCATACAAGATACTTCCTTCAGCTGAAGATTAAAAAAAGAAAAAAAAAGTCTGTTACAATTTCTAGACTTTTTCAAATGAAATAGGGATTCTTAGTGAATGCAGTTGGGAATTAACCTTTTAATTAAGTTACTGTTAATGCAAAGAAGGATGGCTTTGAATATTGGTAAGGTCAGTCTTCAAGGAATAAATGTTTTTGCTTCAGGGGTAACTTTGTTAACTTCTAAATCATTCAAACTTTTGTCTTCCTCTGCTTTCTAAAACTAGAAAAACTACCAAAAAATCACTAAGGAAAGAAAAGCAAAATTACCATAGCCTAAAGATAGACAGACATGACAGAGACATAATCAAGCAATAGCTTTCAAAAGCGATAAAGTTTGACATGGCCAGGTTAAGTAATGTAGAATCTTGATTTTCAGGAAAATCCAGTGAACTGGTAATAAATTTCTGTCTGAATTATTGTCTGTTTCACAGATAGTTTTCAATGCCACATCATGTGAATTGGAATTTTTATAGCATTTTTGAGCTGTAAATTACTTTTCATTATTTAGTAACCCTGCCAGCTATACACTGTAACATGATACAAAACAAGTGTCTGATTGTGTAGGCACCAAATTTAGCTTATGTTTTCAGAACTTGAGGACTCAGTTCACTTATTTAAAACGAGTGCTGTAGAAAACTTAGAAATGAAAATTTCCCTCTTCTTCCATTAAGAGTAGGGAATGAATGTGCAAAATAACAACTCCAGAAGAATCAGTCTCCAAATAGTTAAGCAATTCCTAGTTGATTTTCACACTGAAGTTCAGATGTGAAAAATGCCTACCTGTTCAAACAAGACGTAGACAAACTTTTGGATAAAAAAACTTCTACAAATAGACTCACTCTGTATGTCCCTGAAATACATGCATATATATCCTACTTTGTATTATTGCAGTTTTGTTAGTTACCTTCAGTTGTACACATCATGACCAACTCATTGCCTTGGTTTGGTGTAAGCTCTATGATACTTGAAAAACTAAAGAAGGCTGTAGATCTGGTAGATTTGAGTGCCTCTTCAAAAAATATATCTGAAATACCTTTATTAGTTTGTATTTCAATGGCATTAGTAAAGATGGTGATAGCTTGTATCCTTCTTTTCACTGAAGGTGAGGTAGGGCTAAAGGAGTGAAGCCTGCATTCATTTCCTCTTCAAGGTTCAAGTATTTAAGTGCATGATATTTTCCATTAAACAAAACTGAGTATACCCACATCTAGTGCAATTTAATGGGTACACTCCTGCTGCCCAGCTCCTGATTTGGGAGTAGTTTTACCTCTGTGTGCTGCCATTAGGTCACTTAGCTGAATGAGGTCCCCCATGACTGCTTAAAGCTGACAGCTGGGAACTAGACTAATAGTGGAGATGTGGAAAAAGAGAAATAGTGATTTTGGCCATAGCCTCACTAAAGCAAATATTCCCTTGATCCTACCCTGGCTTCACATTTCCCTGCATTCTGGTTATAGTAACTGCCACTTTTCTGGCTTGCTCCTTAACCAGGGCTTTATTAAACTTTCTGAAGGTGCAAACAATTTTGCCACAATTATTCTGTACTAAAAGTCTGAGAAAGAATAAAGATCAAAAGATCAAAAGCTGCTTTCTCAGTAAGTGTCGTGCTTTAGAAACATTGCTCTTGACTCTTATGGCTGTCAAACACATGCAGATTCACCTGACACAAATAGGCTTTGGTGGTATATTGAATACCTAGTTAAAATGTATTCAAACATCACAGTATAAGAAGCAGGAATGCTATTAAAGTTTATGAGTTCTTTATGTATGCAAACAATGTGTTCAAAGAACAGTTAAGGGATGGCAACTTTATAGTTAAGCACTCAGAATTGGGAAATGCAAGTATAAAGAGGGTCTAAGCAATTTTCTACGTCCCTTTGTGTCCATATACTGTAATGTAGTATTACAATATAACTCAAATACATTTTTAATTGCACAGTTATTTTTGTTTTGGCAGGCTTCATGTAGTGAGGTGGAAGTTTATTTATATGGCATTTCACATTCAACATACATCTCTGTGTATTACTGAACGCACACAGATGAAACTGTGCTCTCTTTACAGAATTATTAATTTTCTAATTGATTTTCCTCTTACACTGAGCCTGATCATACTATCCAAGTAGCTCATAAATATTAATGAATTTATTTTCACAAGATCCTCACATGTTTAGAACTTTTAACTCCTATGTGTATAAATACCTAAGAAGAGGGAGGCAAAGGGACAAGGCCAGACTCTTCTCAGCAGTGTGTGGTGATAGGACGAGGAGAAATGGCCACAAACTGAAGCATAGGAAGTTCTGCACAAATGTGTGTGGGAACTTCTTCACAGTGCAGTGACGGAGCACTGGCACAGCTGCACAGAGGGGTGGTGGAGTCTCCTTCCCTGGAGACATTCAAGACCCACCTGAACTCCTACCTGTGCAACCTGAGCTAGGGAGCTGCTTTGGCAGGGGGTTGGACTCGATGATCTCTGGAGGTTCCTTCCAACACCTACAATTCTGTGATTCTGTGATTCTTAGGCAAAAAAACCACTGAGATCAAATGAGTCCACTAGGTCCCAGATTGCAACATCAAGAATGAAATTAATCTCTCATCCTTAATCCTAAATTGTTTTCAGGCCAGGTTAGAAAGAGGGGAAATAAAATGTGACTTCAGTGAACAGTCTTTTCTTAATGCACATGTAATATTCTGACGTTTCAATTATTAGCAAGCAAGACTGGCTGACCTGCTTAAACTGGAAGTTTAAGTTTCAGGAGGCCAATGTCTGCTGATACAAATTCCAACTAAGACTGACTTAGTGCAGCATGCAGGCTTATGTAATGTTTTTTTTTATTTCAGAACCCTGACTTTCCCTAATTTCAGCTGAAGGTGCTGATGTTCAGCACTTCTGCAAAAGCTGGTCATCTCCTAAGGCCTTTCAAAGTGAGGATATCTCATTCCCACACCTGCAGAAAGTTTTGTTTATGTGAATTGCTTAGCAAATTTGTGGCAAAAAGCATCAATAAAAAGAGTTGTCTAAGACAGCATTTGTCTACTTTAGCCTGAGAGTATCCTTTTCCTCATATAGCCTTGGTCCATAATTTTCTAATTTGCATAAGAAATGATACTGGCAGCCTGCAGATGTACAATTCCTGTGTCTTCCAATGCACAATTAATGCCCAAAGGAATGTCTTCTCTGCAGAATATGATAGGGCTGATGAAGGAATCATGCAACCTACTGCAGGGAGCCTGCTCTAGTGGGGAATTGGACTTGATGATCTCCATAGGTCCCTTCCAACCCCTACAATTCTGTGATTCTGTAATAGTTTTGTTGCTACAGAGTACTTCACTTTGCAGTGTTACCCTTGGTTTAATGTATGCAAGCCATAATTTAAGAAAAGCAGTCTAGCTTTCACATAGCCCTAGGACTGCATAAATAGCAAAGCTATCAGTGGAAATTCCTATACTCAAGTAGTTCTGGAATTTGTGAGCCGAGACAGGGCCAAAATTTAAAATGGCCCTCTGCAGCCCTGGATCAAGTCTACACAACTTAGTCTGGGGCAGGACCACTGCCTGCTGAGCCACAGGGTTCTCCTACTTCAGCAGTAATTGCTGGGAGCGGCTCTTGCTAATTGAACTAGCCCTGGAAGGAAATTAGATAAACACTTCCCCTAAGGGTGTCACTGTTATTTTTGAGCAACAAGGCTCTCTTTCTTGGTTTTATTAACTTAGCTTTGGTATTCATCCCTATTTGCTACAATCCCCGTTGAAATGACTTTTCTTCCTGAGAAAATCTCAAGTTCAACTTTCCTTGAATCTGATGTTACACACTATAAATTTCTTGGCTTGTTTTATCATGGACATGTAAAGTTTTTTGTGCTGGGTTATGTTTCTGTGAAAAGAAAAGTGAGAACGTGGAATGATACTTCAATGTTTCTTCTTCTTACCATTACTGCTATCTCAAAAATCACGCTACTCTTTTACTTTTCATTCCTATTCCATTGTTTGCTCCTCTACTAGTACCAAGGAACCTTGATATGAGGCTAGGAGTTCAGTATGTGCATAATTCAGGTTCCAGAAAACGTGAAAGGGACAAGTCTTGATCAAACTGGTCAGCATAAGTGAGCAGGATGGGTGAAAGTGCTGCATATGAGAGATGAATGCATGAAGTACAGTTAGAGGATAATCTTGGTTTCTCTCTGTAGTAATTCAGTCGGTGCTGTGCTATTGAAAGAGGCTCAGAAGAGCACTGAGAAATTATATAATTTAAATGTATAGCTATAGCTTTAAATAAATGCATAGATAAATGTACAACAGATCACTTGCATAGTTTTATTCACTGTAACTGGATAACTGTGAAGCCACTAGCAGTGTGTAGTAGGAAGAGGAGTCTAATGTTTTGTATAAATTCAGCTATGTAGGGCACCCGGGTGTGAAGACTGGGAGAGGGCTTCTGCAGCAAAACACAAAGGGAGTGTGTTGCAGTGTGCTGGACAGAGCAGGACTAAAATAAAATCTTCATTTTTGGTGGAGAAAACAGGAAGGGCAAGCAATTTCTTGCAGTTTTTTTCTTCCTCTGGCTTATTTACTTTGGGCAATATTCATATATTATGTATTTATTAGATTACATGATTACTTTGTTATCTTCTGATATAAAAGCAGGGAGTTTTTCTGTGCTGCATTTCCACCACAGGCATAGCCATCTGTGAAAATTACACTCTAACTGGTAGCATTTACCTTATCTCTCTCTTCAGTTGCTTTGTAGTAACCTCAGCACAGTTGCCCCATGACAGAAGTCACGCTCCAGGTGATGCAAGAGATGAGAAGCAAGAGAACAATTTGTGAGTCTCAATGCTTCCTCACTGGGGGAATGAAGTAGCAGAGCTGAGCGAATCAGGGAATGGGAGTGGATATATGGTACATATATGGCTGTACAGGAAGCTTTAGGGGGAGAGGAATCATTAAGTCATTGAGATTGAAAAGACCTCCAGTATCATTTAATCCAACCATTTACCTATCACCAATATTTTCCCAGTAAACCATGTCCCTTAGTACAACATTAAACAGTTCTTGAACAACTCCAGGGACAATGACTTCACAACCTTGCTGGGCAGTCTATTACAGTGCCTAATCACCCTTTCAAAGAAGAAATTTTTACTAATATCCAGCCTTCCCTGGCAAAACCTGAAATCATTTCTTCTCATCCTATAGCTAGTTAGTGGGAGAAGAGTCCAACTCCCGCATTCCTACAACCACCTTTCAGGGAGTTATAGAGAGAGATAAGATCTCCCCTGAGCCTCCTTTTCTCCAGATGAATAATCTCCATTCCCTCAGCTGTTCCTTGTAAGATTTGTGCTCCAGGTCCTTCACAGCTTCATTACCCTTTTCTGGACATGATCCAGAGCCTCAATGTCTTTCTTGTAGTGAGGGGCCCAAAATGAACAGTGCTGGAGGTGTGGCCTCACCAGAGCTGAGTACAGAGGGACAGTGACTTCTCTGCTCCTACTGGCTGCAGTATTTCTGATACAAGTCAGGATGCAATTGTACTTCTTGTCCATCTGGGCACACTGCTGGCTCGTGTTCAGCCCAGCAATGGAGCATAGCGGAGGAGTGAAGGAGGCTTGAAGACTTCTGTAGTTCTTGTGGGAATAAGGACACATCAGAAAAGGAATGTTTTGTAAGGAAGAATTGAAATCTGCAGAAAGGGGTATGGAAGTGATGTTATTAACAAGACAAAGGGTGGAGAAGTGGTTACAGCCTGATGCTGGCATGCCGTATGGTTTCACCCACGTCTTTCTTTTGCTTCAGCTTAGTCCAGCTAATACTGATTGTTTATCTATTTTTATTTTCATTTTTGATCGGTTACTAATTTCTATAGTCTGCTGCCACATTCATCATGTAATACTAGCAAAGCCACCCTCTTAGAATGTCTTTTTTCATACTAGTGTTTCAAGTTAAAAATCTATTTTAAATTACTGGATAGCAACTAGCAACCTCCAGAGGGCTAAACTGATGCTGTTAACAGGTCCAAATGTGATGCAGCATATGGAGCTGAATGCCTCATGGTACAGATTTGCATGCAGGCGGTTTTAATTAGGATTTAGAATTCCTTTAGGAATGCAGCATTCTGGGTTAGTCTCAATCTTGTCAATACACTGTGTTTTTGTTCATGCTGAAGCATTCAAAAACCAGTAGAGTCCTCATTTCTTTTTATTTTTGAGGCTTATGTGAATTGCTGTGTTTTTCCCTGTCTGCCTGCTTTAAATATGCTTATAATGGGTATATAAGTACTTACTATAAAATGTTGCAGTCTTTTTTCTAATGTTGTACCAGGTCAGTTCAAAATAAATATAATCTGAAGCTTTTTGACACTACATAGCTCGATTTTTTCCCCGCAATACTTCATTGCTGCAAGAACATACTTTCACTCGATGGTTTTCTGCCATCTTGTGAGCAGAAGGTGCAATTACGTCCAGCTAGTACAAGAATGAGGTACTTCTGCTAAGGTTCATTTCATTTCCATGATGAGAAGTAAAATTATTTCAAGATTTAAAAAAAAATATTATGGGAATAATGTAAAATATTAACTGCACTGTATTTTACCTATTTTTTTTAATGAATATATTTTACATGTAATGGGCGAGCATCTATTTATTTCAGTAAATTGAGAGAATGAATTGTGTTTCCTCCCAAATAAATGAACTTCTTGTACAAAGTAGAAAAGTTCTCATTGTTCAGTTTTGATAGAATTCCTTCCATGAAACAATCTGGTTCTTACAGGAAGCCTCTTGTCTTCTAAAAATCACTGTTTCTTAGAGATAACACAATATAAATCGCTGAACAAAGCACTGCTAGCTACTACATTGGTGCAAAGAAAATCCTAATTATTGACCTTAGAAATTCTGCTGTCTCCTGAAGCCTGGCAGGGAGATGGGGAGAGAAAAAGAAAAGAAAATTACATTGGCAGTGGCCAACCTACAGTTGTGTTATTGTTAGTAGTAATTATTATTATTAACATCACTGTAGTTGCATGAAGTCTTTAGTTTAGAAGAGCAGAATGGAAAAACTCCTCAGTTCTGTCATGGCTTAACTGATTATTCTTGTGACCTTGAGCAAGCTGCTGTAATTCTGTGCCTGATTTTTACCACCTTTAGATGATGTGCACGCTTTTTTTCAACAGGATATTATCAGACTTGACTACCACTTGCAAAGCTCTTCAGGCTTCTTGGATGAAAGGTATTGCTGTGAGACAGTGACAAGCTTGTTAGAAATCTACTTGATAAGCAAAAGAGCAAGTCATTCACAATAACTATAATTATTCAAAGATTTAAGCTTCTTAATCTACTTCCACAATCTTGGCAAGCAGATCATGATTTCTTCCATTTTATATAACGAGAAGAGTATTTTTTCTCTTTTTACTCTATAGATTGATTGCAAATATTCAGAATTCAAGCTGTGTTGCTCATTTGCAATCAGTTGAATGAGTAATGTTATTTCTACTCATGATTGGATGAATGCCCAAGGACTTCTGTGTGCAAATTGTAAAGTTTGTTTTCTCAAGATACTCATCTGTATGACATTGAAATTTGTTGCCTCTGAAGAGCAACACCAGTAAAATTCAGCTCATCAAAGACCACTGAAAATTCTGAGCACAAAAGCAAGACAAAGGGGTGCTGACACTTCTTAATGGACCTTCATGGATTAAACTTTTGTCTAAATGGACCAAATCCTGCATCAAATGCTTTTAGCTTTTGCCTGTAGCAAAGAGTGTGAACCAAATTAGTGTATTGAATTCTGGATCTAATATCATGCGGAAGGGGATTGTTGCTAGACCTGCTCAAAGGTAGTTTTCAGTAAAAGTTGTTGCAGATGTCTAGTGGTGGGGTATTTCAAAGAAACTCAAATCCTGGGCAGAGGGAAAAGGCAAGTGAGCAAGGAATGAGGAACAGGTTGCTCAGGGATGAGGAGCAAGGGATGTGGAGCAGGGACACAGCTTCATGCATTCAGGACACTTGTTGCAAGGGTCCCTTGGGACTTGCTCCTGAAGGGTAAAGGGGTCCAGGAAGCCTGGATGCTCTTCAAGATGGAAATCTTAAAGGCACAGGAGCAGGCAGTCCCGGAGTCCTGTAAGTCAAGCCGGAGGAGCAAAAGACCAGTGTGGATGAACCGGGATCTTTTGTTGAGACTCCGAGAGAAAAGGAGAGTCTATGTCCTCTGGAAGATGGGTCAGGCTACTTGGGGTGACTACAGAGAACTGGCCAAGATCTGCAGGCAGAAAATTAGAAATGCTAAAGCCCAGCTTGAAATTAGGCTGGCTACTGCTGTAAAGGAGAACAGGAAACCCTTTTACAAATATATTAACAGCAGGAGAAAAACTAAGGAAAATTTCCCTCCTTTACTCAACGAGGCAGGCAATATAACCACAGATGATAAGGAAAAGGCTGAGGTTCTCAATGCCTTCTTCACATCTGTCTTTAATAGACAGGACAGTTATCCAAATGGTACTTGCCCTGACCTGGAAGTCCGGGACGGGGTGCATAATGCACCCCCTGTGATTCAAGCAGAGACGGTCAGAGATCTTCTCCTCCATCTGAACTGCCACAAGTCCATGGGGCCAGATGGGATCCACCCAAGGGTGCTGAGGGAGCTAGCAGAGGTGATTGCCGAGCCACTTTCTGCCATCTATCAGCATTCCTGGTTATCTGGAGAGGTCCCACAAGATTGGAGGCTTGCCGATGTGACTCCCATCTTCAAGAAAGGCCGTAAGGAAGACCCGGGGAACTACAGGCCTGTCAGCCTGACCTCGGTATCAGGGAAAGTTATGGAACAGATGATATTGAGGGAGATCACACGGCACGTGCATGGCAATAAAGGGATCAGACCCAGCCAGCACGGGTTCACCAGGGGCAGGTCGTGCTTGTCCAACCTCATCTCCTTCTATGACTGGGTGACCAGACAGGTAGATGAGGGAAAGGCTGTTGATGTAGTCTACCTGGACTTCAGCAAGGCCTTTGACACGGTCTCCCACAGTATTCTCCTAAGGAAACTGGCAGCCTGTGGTGTGGACAGGTTCACTCTTCTCTGGGTGGAGAACTGGCTGGAGGGCCGTGCCCAGAGGGTAGTGGTTAATGGAGTTAAGTCCAGCTGGCGTCCTGTAACGAGTGGTGTCCCCCAAGGGTCAGTTTTGGGGCCCATCTTGTTTAATATCTTTATTGATGACCTAGACGAGGGAATTGAGTGTACCCTCAGTAAGTTTGCAGATGACACAAAACTGGGAGGATGTGTCAAACTGCCTGAGGGTAGGGAGGCCCTTCAGAGGGATTTGGATAGGCTGAACAGCTGGGCTGAGCAAAATGGGATGAGGTTCAATAAGACCAAGTGCCGGGTCCTGCACTTTGGCCACAATAACCCCATGCAATGCTATAGGCTTGGGGCAGAATGGCTTGAAGAATGTAGAGAGGAAAAGGACCTGGGGGTGTTGGTTGATGCTCGGCTCAACATGAGCCGGCAGTGTGCCCAGGTGGCTAAGGCCAACAGCATCCTGGCCTGTATTAGAAATAGTGTAGCCAGCAGGAGCAGGGAGGTGATCATCCCCCTGTACTCAGCTCTGGTACGGCCGCACCTCGAGTACTGTGTTCAGTTTTGGGCCCCTCACTACAAGAAGGACATTGAGGCCCTGGAGCGTGTTCAGAGAAGGGCAACAAAACTGGTGAGGGGCCTGGAGCACAAGTCTTATGAGGAGCGGCTGAGGGAGCTGGGATTGTTTAGTCTGGAGAAGAGGAGGCTCAGAGGAGACCTTATTGCACTCTACCACTTCCTGAAGGGGGGTTGTGGTGAGGAGGGGGTAGGCCTCTTCTCCCTGATAAGTAATGACAGGACAAGAGGGAATGGCCACAAGTTGCGCCAGGGAAGATTTAGATTAGACCTGAGGAAGCATTTCTTTTCTGAAAGAGTGGTCAGGCACTGGAATGGCCTGCCTAGGGAGGTGGTTGAGGCACCATCCCTAGCGCTGTTCAAGAAGCGTTTAGATGAGGTGCTAAAGGACTTAATTTAGTAGTTGGGTAGAGATAGTGATAGGAGGATGGTTGGACTAGATGATCTTATAGGTCCTTTCCAACCTTATGAACTTATGAACTTATGAACTTATTATCTTAGCCCCAAACTGCAATGGGATGACTGAATCTGTAAGGGATCATTGTATCCTGCAAACATTTTTCTGCAGAAATTCCTTTCCCAGAGGTCTTCGCTAAATTGTGTGGGTTATAGGAATACCTGACGCTTCTAAGGTATGCAGAAGTCTGACTCCTCCTGAGGATGGCTATAAAACATCAATAGGATTTAAAATGCTGATGCTTAAGAGCTAAAACATGTAGCATTGCTATTGTTACCTTTGACAAAACTTACTGTGCTAAGTGAAGCCTTCCTCATTGGCTGGCTTTAATGGGAGGTTGGAAACAGGATCTACTCATGAAAGGACGACCACTTCATAGTCTTGCAGCACCTTTTTTCCATTTCTAACATCTATCAGCTGTACTTATAATAATGCTTCAGCTGATTGAGGACACATCAAATTTTTACCTTGATTCATTCATCTTCGTATATTACAGATGTCAGGGTACTTCCCTTAGGTTTAGAGCTTCTCCAGTATTAGACCAGTATTCCCTGGCTGCACTTACTTTACAAAATGTTGTAGAGCCTTGTGACTACTTAATAAACTTTGCTCTGTTTTGCAACTGTCTCATTGATACCAGAAGTACTGTGTAATGTTTTGAAGTACATTATCCACCCATATAAAGAACAGGGACATGTGCCTTTGAATGGCAACTTGAAGATCACGTTCAGCTTAGGGCACAGATCAGTATGAGCTGATCTAAAATGAAGCATTCTGTTTGCACTTTCTGCAAAGCAAATTAATGGTACCTGCAAAAAGTAGTAAGGAGTTTTGTAAAAGACAACCCTTTTTATCCCCAACCAGACATATTCCCAATGAGCTCCATTCACTGGCAGTCTAATAAATGTAGGTTGTAAGAATAGCTCTGTTTCCATTCAGATGCTTTAATCTGGATACTGTAACTTATTACTGATCATGTCTTTCTTATTCTTTTTTTTTTTTTTTTTTTCTGGAGAGTTTGCTTTGCTCAAATTTAGTGTTTTTTACCATTCACCTCTGCTGGATTCATATCTTCAGCCCTGTTTAGCTGACATCTACTTGACAAACACAGCCTTAGGAATGTACCTATAGACAGTACGATGTGAGGAGCAGCAATGCTGTAATAATCTCACATTTTAGAGAGAATGATTGCTTATAAAAAAAGCATGTTCATATTAAAAATTCACAGCAGCACACTCTACTCCTCCATTATAGGTAATTACAGAGGATTTTAAATATCTGATGCTAGTTGGCAGCGTACAATACGCTGTCAGCAGAAGGCACTGATTTGTAATTTAATTATCATAAGACATCCACCTGTTCTTTTGTCAAATGAAGAGTAGCACTTCCGTGCAATCATTCCTTTCCCTCCAGAAATTTGTATTAACCCTTACAGAAAACTCAGTTTCTAGGGAGCTGAGTAACTTCAAGTACATTTGCCTGTATCCATTAGGACAGAATGATGTAGACAAATGAGGCACTCCTGCAGGAGAATCTCAGCTCTGGTTTGGGATTTTCAGCCTTACATTGTCAGAAACTTTCCTCACCCCTTTTTTTTTTTTTTTTTTTTTTTTTTTTTTTTTTTTTTTTTTTTTCTGTGTCAAGCTGCTTTGGTTCATCACTGAAAGCATTTCAGTGAGGAGATGATGTGGGAGGAGAGATGCATGAAAATCAGTGAGTTTGGTGCTAAGAACAGGACACAAACATGTAACAGGATTGACCCAGAAATGCTCCAGGCTCCTACTTTATGAGTAATGGGACTGCTGGCCTCAGGGTGGGAGGGAGATAAAGATGAATAGAAAATTGGCATTCTGCTCTGTAAACTTTCCAGTTGATATCAAATAAACTTGAATATTATTTGTTATGGAAATACGCTGTCATCAGATATATTTATAGATTTTAATTAGAAAGTATATATTTTAACGGAAAATCCACAAAAAATGTTCTGCTTTTCAGGAGCACTGGGCTAAGGTCAGCCAATCTACTTTGGGTCTTTCCTCATTTATGTAACGTCCACAATGCAGTGTGGTGCTGGGAAAAGGGCTTACTGATGGACGTGAAGAAATGCTCTGTCTTTAATGTTGCCATACACTGCTTTTGTTCTGTTAAGCTGAGTGAATGGTCCAGCCAAGTTTTCTCAGGGCTTCAGCCACTGCTGTTGTGTCTGTTTGGAAAGTGGTTTCTGGACATCTTCATTTTTTTCATTTCCCAAGAAGATGGGATGAGTATGGTGTTCTACAGCTCTTTCTCAAAACCACCTTTCAGCAAAAGACTCCCTTTAGAGAGGGTGTGCCTAAGTACCTGTCTTTTTTGAAAGAGCACTTGCTGGTTTCAAAATATAATGTATTGCTTGGAGCTGAAGAGATTTGAGTGCCGAGACTTTAATGGGATATTGGTTGGAAGTACTGTCTATTAGTCTGATGTCTTCTTTCCAAAAGAATACTTGTCTGGTGCCAGTCATTTTATAGATTCATTAATTATGTTGTCTGAAAATTAAGAATGTAAAGGGTTGCAGGCATACCCCAGAAAAAAAAAAAAAAAGTCAATCATGTCACATGGGTATTTGAAAAATAATTTGCAAATGCTGAACCACTTCCATGTATCAGAGCAAAGGCAAGAATAAATGAAGATGAATTCCTTTGGAAGGATAAATAAATGAAGCAACACCCCAGGGCCTGGTGCTCAACATGAGTGGCAGAAGCAGCAGAGAATTCTGCTTTGTGAAGTCTGTATGAGCATTCCTGAACTTGAGAATCCTTTGTTTTCCTGTTTGGGCATCAAAATAAGTCTTAGATTTTGTCTTTTCTGTCGCCTTTGATTCCACACATTGCAATATTTGAGCACATAAACAACACTATCAATAGCAGAAAGATGCAGAGTTGCTGGAGTTGGTCTAGAGCAGAGCCATGAGGATGACCAGGGGGTTTGTGCACCTCTCCTATGGAGTGAGAGGGAGGTGGGTTTGTTCAGCCTAGAGAAGAAAAATTACCCATTCTGAATTTTTATGCCGCAAAACTTCTGTATGTGCACTGGGTATAAAGGGCAAGGTGTCGACAGATGGGGGCTGCAGGGCTGGGCTTTGTGAAGAGAGGCAGGGGCTGTCCCCAGGCCAGATTCAGACTTTAGTAATGTAGAATATGCCAAGCTGGAAGAAACCCACAGTTGATTCCACAGCAGGCCCTCTCAGGACATGGCTGAGCCTATTCTCTGAGGGAGAAGTCCCATTGAAAAGTAATCTAGAGGTCTGGCAGTCTAATTTGCCTTTTGGGTTACTGTTATTTCCTTCTTGTTATGGACACGCTACTTTCTTTCTCTTTTTCTTCTGTTACTTCTCCGTGGAAAAGGAAGTTATAAAACCTCACAGCACAATTAATCTGTAGGGTGAGGGGACATTTATTCAGTGGAGATTAAGTTTCACCTGCCAGTGACTCTGTGGATGCGCATGTGTGCTCTTCTTTATCTATGCAAATGTGTTGCAGCTTACAGTGGCAAATGGAAAAATACTCAAATATTTTGTTCAGAAAATCTATAAAAGTGCAGTTATTATTGTGAGGATGTGAAATATGAGATGGCTCTATAGCTCAGCAGAGTAACATAACATTGTTGTCAGTAGAGACTTTTGCCCGTACGTGCTCTCAGATGTCTATGTGAAGGTAGAAAGTCTACTGTACACACGTGATCACGTGAGGGCTACTTTGAAAATGATGCCTCCTATTTTATTATGTTGACCCACAGCATAAAAGGTGGATGTTAGTGGGATGGCAGTTGAAGTTATATCTTCCCATGAGTATTCCCTTACATAATGTGGCCATATGGCAGATGGCAGCAGAGGGGCAATCTGACAAAATGGCATCTGGCATGGAAGTGCATATGAAGCAAGGTATGGGATTCTTCCATGAAGCAAAAATGGAAAAATGTGGAGTTGAATCATAGAATCACTCAGGTTGGAAAAGACCTTAAGATAATCAAGTCTAACCATGACCTAACCATACTACCCTAGCAACTCTCCACTAAAACATGTCCCTGAGCAGAATTTGAACTCCTCCCTGTGGAAAAAAATGGCACCCACTAACATTCACCAACATTTACTGAACATTTATGAGACCAAACAGTGGATGTGAGCATGGTGAGGTGGTGAGTGGTACATTTCAGCAGCGATGACATCAGTGGGTCAGCTTTGCCGGTGCAGACTTCTGCTAGTGCACCATGCAGGCTCTTGTTCATTATTGGCAAAAATGCATAGTTAAATGTGGTGGCTATCTTGAAAATACTATTTTGTAGCTGAGAAATGGATCTATCAAATAGAATTATTGTGCTCTTTATATCTGTTGCAGTTCCACTGGAATGATGGAGGCATTAAATTTGGAGCAAGCTATGTGCTCTGCTTTCTCTCAGTGATTAAATGCTAAAAGCAGAATTAAGTATTCTTTCAAGAACAAATTAGAAAACCCAAGAGTTATATTACTATCTGATAGTTTATCCAACATCTGATATTTACATTAATACATATGTGTTGCTTCCTGAAAACTTATGTCTCCCTTCTTGTTACCTTTTTTTTTTTCCTAGAAATACCGTTATCAAGATGAGGATGCTCCACATGATCATACTTTGCCTCGACTGACGCACGAAGTGAGAGGGCCAGAGCTCGTTCACGTGTCAGAGAAGAACCTATCGCAAATAGAGAATGTCCATGGATATGTCTTACAGTCACACATTTCTCCTTTGAAGGTAGGATCAGTGTTTACTTGGCTTTGATTCTCCAGCATGAGAAAATGTGTAATGTGAAACCCCTGAGAACTTTATCTTGTTGTGCAAACAGCCAGCCTGCATTTTGAAATGCATTGTTTCAGGCTGATTCCAGGTTGATTTTTGACTCTCTGGATTTTGAGGCTCACTGTAGTGTAATAGGTGATGGTTTAGTTGACAAAGCTTGTACTGAGGTGTGAGATTTTTGCTTGAGGAAATATCACTTCTGGAGAATGAGCCTTCTTTTCTGTATACCGAGAAAGAATAACATATATTCTCAATACCACCATGATATAGTAATGGAAGAATTTCCTTCCTGAGTGTCCTCATAAATTGAAAAGGAAAAAAAAAAGTTATATTTGATGAAATACTACTTTATCCATCTCTCAAATAGTTATATCAACATCTTAAGATGCGCAACAAAAAGGGAGCTCATTTGTCACAATTCTACTACTCAAGCGCTTGCTGTTTTGTTGCCACTCAGAGTGATGTAGAGACACCTTTCTGTTAACAAAAGCAATTATTTATTTTGGGTGGGATTTTGGGTGTATCTATGTGTGTGTGGTGTTCTCTGATACATTTGACTGGGGAAAATGCTTATGTTTATGGTGGACATGTATAGTATATTAACTAAAACGAATTCAATTGTGGAAAATTTTGCTCTTCTGCAATAGTTTGAAGAAGTTCCTAAAGATCAATTAACAAAAGGAGCATATGGTATTCATATTGCTTGTTTTCTCCCTGCCTGGAAAAGGGAACAAAAAGTGAAGTATTTTTAATAATGGTGGTGATGTTCTGGGTAATGGATTTATTCAGGCAGTTAACTAAGAAGCCATCAAGGCAGACAGGTTTTGTGCATTCCTGTGCCAAAAGGTTATGAAATGGGCATAGTTTGTCTAGCAGAGTGATTACAGTGTGGTGGCAAGTGAAAGGAAATATTTATTATTAAAACTGATGTGAATTGATCTAGCATTCATTGAGTCTTCATGGAAAAGCTACGTGAAACAATGTCTGCTGCTTGTCATTTTTGTCCATAGTTTGTACTTAGTATGCCTTCTCATGCTTTAGGAGGTTTCCACATTCCCTACCTAACTTCAATTTGGTTATTTGAAAGGGATGAACTCCATTTGGCTTCAGTGTAATCTCAGGGGACAACCACAGACCAAAAAAATTCTTGCCTGGAGGAGAAGCATCCCTTCTCTCTTTGAGGTGAAGAGCATTCGGAGATATCTGCAGCTGACTTCAATGGGACGCAATGTAATTGCTTCTGTGATAGTAGGAAGTTGTTTTCTGTATTTGCTTCCTGAAGTGTAGATGAGAAGCTAAGTATTTCCTTTTAGAATCCATTATGTCCTGCAAGTTCTCTGAGCCAGAGGATTGCTGTCTTTAGCTCTGTCTCTTTCCTATCTTTCCCTCAGACCCACAGTGGATGTAGTGTCTCATGTCCGCCACTTAGTCCAAATTCAGTAATTGATCTCTTCAGATGGCTCTGAAGTTTCTTCTTTTTTTTCTTGTGCAGTCTTTTACCCTTGTCTTTTACCCTTCAGTAGAGAATTAGCTCTGGAGGCTGAAGTAAATCCATGAAATTGAGGTACTCTGCCTGTCCGAAATATCCACTTTGGTGGATAATAATAATAATAAAAAAAAAAGTACGCGTTCAGAAGATTTTTGTTACAGAGATTTCTGCATACTTCAGAAATACCATTCAAAACTCTCCAAAACCCAATCAGAAAAGGTTATTGGCGTGGCTTTTTGTTTGTTTGTTTGTTTGTTTGTTTGATTGGTTGGTTGGTTTTGTTTGGTTTGTAACTATGGATTTTTCATCCTATTCCCTAATGCTCTTCAGTATTCCACCTTCTTCACAGCAATATTGCACAAACATGACTGCACTAAATAACAGATAAATCTGGGGCATGCTGCCTCTCAACTTGTAGCGTGTCCTCCCAGGGAAATCTGCCTTCTGTTTAGATATTTTTCTCTCTTGTGTGAGGTACGGAACTGCTGGAATACTGCTCGGAGGATACAGAACAAATGGTGAAGTTGAGATACAGCTTCTCAGCTCTGGTATTGTGACTGAAAAGACACTGGCAATTGGAGTGGGATAAAACTGTCAGGAAACTCCAGTGAGAGCTGTCTGCACTGGAAAGGCTCATATGTTCTGCCTCTGTTTTCTGGCTACGTGACCTGACCAGACATTTGCTGCAAAGGGAATCTGGGTGTAAATCAAAGTCACAACTTTGCTTGTACTGAGAGGGATCCCATAACTGCTGTGTCACTAAGACTGTAAGCCTGATCCAACCTACAAGCACAGGCATGGGGGTGGCACTCTGACTCAATAGGGTTAAATAACTGCCTGACTTACCTGTATTTCACAGCAGGATTTGCTTCAGCTTGGTGTACCTCTCAACAAATTTCTGAGGCAGTCTTTTGTGTTTAATAGCTGCAAAGAGCCCTGATGACAGGATGACTTTTAAAAGTATGTATTTCATAGAATGAATCATAGAATGATAGAATGATATTATCACAGAATCAGAATGATAGAATAGCTTGGATTGGAAGGGGTGTCACCTAGTTTTACTCCCACTGCACAGACTGGTTGTCACCCACCAGCTCAGCCTGCCCAGGGCTCCATGGATTCCAAGTTGTTTGTACAAATTGGTAAAGAACTTGGCTGTAGTTTCACATTCTGGATTATCTTCTTTAATGTAGTCCACAGTTATCCTAGTGGAGTTAGTCACAGAATCACAAAATTACAGAATTGTAGGTTGGAAGGGACCTCTAGAGTTCACTGAGTCCAACCCCCATGCCAAAGCAGCTCCCTAGATGAGGTTACACAGGTAGGAGTCCAGGGGGGTCTTGAATATCTCCAGAGAAGGAGACTCCAAAACCCCTCTGGGCAACCTGTGCCAGTGCTCTGTCACCCTTACTGCAAAGAAGTTCCCTTGCATATTTGTGCATTTGTGCATCAGTTTGTGATTATTTCCCCTCATTCTATCACCACACTCTGCTGAAGAGTCTGGCCTCATCCCTTTGCCTCCTGCACCTTAAATACTTATAGACATGGATCAGATTCCTTCTTAGTCTTCTTTTCTAAGGACTGAAAAGTCCCAGGTAGCTCAGCTTTTCCACATAAGAGAGGTGCTCCTATTCTCTATTGGATACTTTAAAGGGATTGGGTTTTGTCAGACACCAAGCTGTAAAGCATATTTTCTTTAACATCTCAGCAGTTTTATATGCTGAATAATCAGAAACCTGGTTCTCAGCCATTCTAAAAATGTCTTTGAGATGCTCAGTTACTGATTAGGCTAAAAACTCTTGGTGAATGTGAAGAGGTTTTCTAATATTGGCTAGACAAATCTTGTTATCTTTCAAATCCCTGCGCTCTGGTGTGCTATAGTCATGCTACTTCCTATTGGAAGACAATAACAAGAAATAGCAGTTATGGTGAAATGTGGAGCCCCTTTTCATTTTGTCTTCCACTTTTGTACCCTCAGATTTCTTCATGAACTGTCAGGTAGCATCTCGTATTCACTCAACACAGTGATGGCATGTGCTACATGTTAGAAAGCTGCAAGCTTTTGCTAAAGATTCATCTACCTGGCAGTGTGGAAAAGATAAAATTTGCAATTGCTTCAACAACTTTGAATGTCAAACACAGAAGTTTAAAAGGAAGTTTTCTGTTATGTCACTCTAGTAACATTTGAGGAAAATGTTAGCACCCCAGCAGTTCTTTGCAAGGGAAAGTTGACATACTGCAATGATAAATATTCTTTACAATTTGCAAAGGTAAGGAAATTGTGGGGTTTTTTTAGTCCACAAAATGAGAATGTACGGAATATACTGAAATAATTGTACTGCACTTTCCCTTGATTCACACTAGATGGTGCGATTAGCTCAGAGACCTTTGATCAGACTATTACAGCTTCTGCAGAGTTCTATTGAGGTCGTTATATGGCTTAGAAAGTGCTAGTTCAGTAAAAATGCCTTGTTAGAAATCAGCGTGCCTTTGGAAGAACTGGTGTGTTGAGAAATATGAATACAACTTAGACATACCTGGAATTTAGACATGCAAGCTTTGTCTACAAATGAAGTGATGTTCTCTTTCCCTTCCTCCTAGGAATATATCTAATCAGTGTTCATTAAATGACAGATATCTCTGGCTTCTGAATGAAACTTATTAGCATTATTGTTTATTGGATATCTTGTTCTTTTAAGTATCTTCCTCTTTCTTTACATAAACCTAGAAGTATCCCATATAGGATCTTGGATCTCTGTGGTTTTTTGCATATTTTAAATGGCAGACTATTCCTGTCCTGTTACTTATTCCTGTTTCCCAATTGAAAGCAAGGTTAAGTGTAAACATCAATGGCAGTTGTGCAAAAAGAAGTAGCATGTTATTATCCTACTTAAGTTATTTTTAAATAAAGAAGTTCAGACTTAGTTCCTTTTTGACCACCCTACTTTGTAGAAGGGAAAGAGCTGCTCTGGGTACTCCTGCTCTTGCTGCCCAGCAGTGCTCTCATGCAGCTCAGCCAGGTTGCTCCCAGCTTATAGAAAGTCAGAACTGATGAATTTCCAAAGGAGAGAGGGAAAATCCTCTCCATACAAAAAAAAAAATAAAAATAATAATAATAATAATAAAAAAGCAACTCATTTCCTTAGAGGTCTCTGCAGCTGAGCTTATCCATGAATTAACACTCGTGTAAATTGCTTTCCAGAAGATTTCCTTATCCCGTCACCAAAGTATGTTGATTCCATTCATTCTTTTTTGTTAGTGATGGGAAAGTCCTCTATTTTACCAATTATTTGTGGTTCCCTGTATGCAGTGTGGAAAAGACAATGCCACTTGATCATCATTTCTGCTCAAAACTGGATTTCCCTTTCTCAACTCCCATCTTCTGCTAAGTGCATAGAGGTCTCCTTGCACTCCTTGCATCCTTTCTATTTGCCTGAGTGTAGGAAGGTCATTCCTGCAGAGGCTACTTCAATTTGGATGTCCTGTTTTCTGTCTCTAATGGAACAGCTTTCTTCATCTCTAAAGGCTGCCTTATCCCAGCATGAGTCAGACCTTACGATGTGCTTTTCTGACAAACTAACAAAGGGGAAGAGGCTCTAAGGATAATCCCAGATGATTAATTAATCTGTGTATAATTCCTTAGTCTGAGCTTCCTGAAAACTGTCAGAAAGACTTTTTTTTTCTAAAAATGTAGTTTGAGTAAAAACTATTTATTTAATGAATTACCACAGTCTTAAATAAAAGCTGAGTTCAAAAGAATACTTGGAAAAATAAGATCAAAACATTCTATATATTATTTTTTTTTATCATTCAGATCAACAGCTTCATTTCTCAATTTGATAAGTTCTGGGAGAGTGATTTTTTATTTGTATTTCTTTACTACTGAATTCTGTATTAAACACAAAGTCATGCAGTAGCCACAGATACAGTGAAAACAACAAAGTCCAAGAATCACGATGTTGCAGGGAATTAAGTTGCTGTGGATTAAGTCAAGAAGTGGACATGAAGTTTCAAAACAACATTACAAAATAAGGTTTGTAGAGGTGTTCTAGCAGTTGCAGGAAAGTCTTCTGCTTTTTTAAAGACAGATACCTTTATCTATCAGGAAACAAGAGTCGGACAGCAACTTTTAATGTTACCCTGCCTGATTCTCCTATGTAAATGTAGGTTCTAGTGATTTTTTGGAGAGTATCTAACTGTGACAAGATGCCTCACTTATTCTCAGAAGAGTGCTTCCAATTACTGTGGAGGATCACTATAGCAAAGGTGAGGGTCCTATAAAGAAGAGGATAAGGCTGAATTTGTTTAAATTTCTATGGTTCAAGTGTGACAAGTAAACGAGGATGTGCCATAGCACATGCTTTTCATTCCTTTGTGAGTCTCGTCAGGGTGGTGGAGGTCTGTGAGAGGTTGATGTTATAGTAGATGTGAGGAACAGAAGTCTGAAGTTTTCTCTTGCAAAATTAATTGAGGTTATGTAGAGGACACATTAATGTATGCATAGATATATTAGCGACCCAACTAAAATTTGATCTGGCATCCCTTTCTGTGCTTACACTGACTACTTTTCATAAGTATGGCTGATCTGCATGAAGCATTATTTAGCCCCAGGGTAGCTCAGCCCAGTAGCAATGATCTTGTAGTAATACTTTTGATCTCTGCTCTTCTAGCTTCCTAGCCTTTGTGTTGTTGTTGGGCTTTTATTGTTGTATTTTTTTCTTCCCTCCCGTTTTTAATATGCAGTTTTTGGCAAAGCCCCATACTGCAGTCTGAATCTGTTAATGGATTTTCACTGAATATTCAATAGGTTGCTTCATTAACATACAACGCTTGTTACATGTTTAATCATGTACTGCTTTTCTCTTATCTCTTGCTGTAATAGCAGATAGGCATATATCATAGATCTGTATCTGTGATCTGCATTTTTTAATATAAAAATGAATTTGGATTAAGAAGAGACAAAGGAGAAAAAAAATGTGGTCTATGCTTCCTCTTGCTCTTAGAAAAGTACCAAAAAGATCTCTGAGTTTTACTTTTTTTTTTTTCCAGGGAAAATAAGCAGCTGATGAATCAGTATTCTGAAGAATATTTTGCTTCTCAGTTACCTGTGTGCAAGGATATCTTCCCTTTTTTACTATCTTATTCTGAAGCACATCCTAAAATGATGCAAAATTTGAATGTCATAGTCCTAAGGAAGAATAGTGTGAGTCTTTTTGTCATCATACCTAGGAGTGCTGCTCTGTGTGCTGGACTTCTTTAGCTGTGGATTTCTGACTGTTGATTTTCCCATGGTTTATGTTGCTGCAGACAGCTTCCAGCTTCTGATAGAATTAAAAAGAAATGATATAAAATTGCCTCTGTCAGTGGGGGATTTAATTGGAAAACTCTCTGCAAGTTAAGGTAAACCTCAGGCCTTGCAATTCCTTGTTTTTATTTTTTTGACAAAATAAATGATGCTCACCCCTTCCTCAAGCACGGTAAATTCTGACAGTGTCTACCAGCCCATTATCTTTTGTTAGACTTGTCTGAAGAACAAAGAAAGGAATTTTAAAAGGCATTTGGAAATATTTTCAGGCAATGGTCACTGTTTATTTTAGAAAGGCCTCCTAGGTATTGCAGGTCTTTTCAAATGTTAATCTGAATTGCAGTTTCAGTAGACTTGCACTGTTCCCAGTCTTCTGGGTTATATATGTGTTAGTATTAATTAGCTGTTACATTTTCTATTCTTTTCAGGTCTTAGATTTCTCTTTTAGAACAGTCTTGTTCCTGAGATGTTTTTATTTATTTATTTATTTATTTATTTTGAAGTCATATATTGCAAATATTTCTGGTGAAGTCTGGCACTTATAATCCAGAAGATGAGAGATCCCAGGAATACTTTTGTCTTTCTATATTTTGCATAGAACTAGCTATGTATAACCACTCCCATATTCACTGAACTGGTTTTCACTTGATGCACTGCCCATACGATAGTCTCACAGAATATCAAATAAACCAAGAATAGAGGTACTACTGTAAAAATGGCTGGGTTTTTTTACATATATTTTTTTTCTGGATGAAATAAACAAAATATATCAAATAAATCATCTGAGCTAGGTCTTACAGACTTAAGATTTGTCTGTTCTCTCAGTTCCTTTCCTGAGACTGTAAGTACAAAAGAATCAGTTTATTTGTATAGCATCTATAACAATGCTTGCCACCTTTCCAAGTGTTTCATGACCTACTCATGAGAAGTGCAATAAAGCATCTTGACGTTATTAGTCAGACTGTAAGAGGAGGGATTTTTCTCTGAAGTGTCAGACAGGTTTAACACCAATTGTTTCCCTGAGCTCAGCAGCTGAAATGGCCTTCTGTCAGAATTCAGCTACTGCTGACACTTGGGAACATACTCTCCATTTTCAATGAAGCATTAAATGGCCGTAACATCTTTTCACCAAAGTATAGCCTCATAATTCATTCAGTCGAAGATCTATGCATTTATACATCCAGTGATGTTGCACTGTAAAAATGCCTTTTTTTCAATATGGTATATAATGAAAAAAAAATACAAAGCAGAAGTTTGCAGCTGGGTCCTCCACTTCAACTTCTAGCATGAAGTAATAGAATTGATTTCAAGCCTTCAAACCATATGGAGGAGTATCTTGGCAGCCTCACTAAGAGGTGCTCAGGTTAATTTGTATTTTGTTTCTAAGTGCTTTCTTTCAAAACTCTTGTTTCTTGTGGCTCCTATTTCATCTTGTTGTAATAAAGTTTTGTGGAGCGTGGAGTTGTGAAAAAGCAACAGACTTCTGGCATCTAGATGAAAAAAGATCTTCCTGAATAGGCTATTATTTTCCAGCTATTCTCAAGAATATAGTTTAAATAAGAACTTCAGGGATTATTATTATGTAGCATGTTGGTACCATTAGCTAATTGCAGCTTCTCAGAATGATTTTTCAAATGTAAAAAGCCTTTTAGCCATTTAGTTCCCTGCAGAATATCTATGTCAGCAGACCACGTCATTTGCTTTCTAATAATTTCTTAGTGAGAATAGTACTACTTGATCTGAAACAATTTGGGAAAATGTCATGAAATAGTCAGCAGTCTTGATGACTCAGGTGACTTTTTTAAGATGTGCCCTGCTCACTGACTTTATCTCCCATAGGACCTCTTGTTGTTGTGCCTTTTCTGTTCCTAAGTTATCGTTTTCCTCTTCCATACCTAATCATTGTAACATTCTCTTGTTACACTACTTCTTTCTTTCTTTATCTATTTTTTTATTTTTCTGAATCGCCATCAGAATCCATTCCTTTATTTTCCCTTGGATCTTTCTTCCTCATTTTTCTGTTATATGTATTCCTACACTTACACATGGATTTTGTTAATACTGTAAACCACCCACAAAGTACACATTTGTACTACGTAGCTGTTAGCACGTAACAATTGATGCCCTTCTTGTTCAAGATGATTGCATTGTTATTGATCATTTTGCTTTTTGGCTGCTTTGAGAGGAACTTTCCCTGCCTTCCCATTCTCAAACATGATCTTTATGAACACTTTCTGTTGATATCTCTTACAGCTGTAAGATGGCTCTTCCCCTCCTCTCAAGCAAAGAGGAAGTGAAATACACTGGGATATCATCAAGCCTGGTGGGTCACAGCCTACTGAAATGGCAGCACTTTGGACAGCTTTTAGTCTTAATGACTTGCAAATACTCTGAGCAATGTCAGATGCAATTCATTTTTTTTTTCAGCCAACAAGAGTGCTGTATTACCCCTAATTTTTTCCAAATGTGAACAGAATATTTCCTTTAGATACATTAGATCTAGAATTTGGCTTATTAGATGAAAATATTTCATGCAGAAATAACCATATTCCCAAAGAAAATGTAAATATTTGATTTTTCAAAGCCTCTCTTCCATTATGGTTATAGTGAACATCTTTGTGGATTGCTGCATTTGATTTGATAAGCTGTTAGTGGCAGAACTTTGTGTTTCCAAATCTAAAATGTATTAAACCTGATAACTGGCTTAATAAAGTGGCTGCAGTTGATGACGTTGGAAAGACTGAAAAAGCAGTTTTCAACAAATAAGTCTCTGTTTTGAAATCAGTGTCTCAAACTGTGTTATTCATCAATAGAGGAGCAAATCCCAAGCAGACAAATAAAATTATTTTGTGATAGCATACAGCATGTGAGTATAAAGGCTTATATTAATTACTGGGAATTGGCCAAAATACTGCAATGTTAACAGCTTAGCACTCTTGGTGTGTTAATGACATCAGCCAACCTCTTAAGACTTCACTTGCATCTGTTTTCACATTCCACTTGCTGCTGTTTCTTTTACTATTGGTTTCTTTTACTATCTTGCAACAAATCTGCAAAATGAACAGATCTGAATTAGGTGTTTGAGGTGAAACTGGGCTATCTTCATATTGATCATGTTCGTAATTTATCTTCTGTTTTGAAATGGCATTACTTTTTCAGTATCTTGGAAAATGTGATATTTAGTTAAAGAGTAGGAATGAGTACAGTAAAATGCAAGCAAGGGTGCTTCTATAGTGCTTATGCTTTACTAATGGCTATAATGACCTCTGAGAAATAAATCTCAATAGAAACAGCCAGGACAGATAAAGTATGGAAAGTGCTAATTATCTACATTGTCATGCATATACTGGTATTAGCAGAATTTAGTTCTTTCTCTATTTATGAGTACAATCTAGACCACAGGGACTACTAAACACTAATACTTCTAATACTACTGAAGAAATAGAGCTGAATGTGTTGACAAATGTCAACATTTATTTTTCTAAACTTGGTGGAAAGAAGTTTTGAGAAAAGTGTCAGAACGCCAGCATGTCAGCATACTATTACTATTTTAAAAACTAAGTATTGGGATTCCTTTGAAAATTTTAATTTGCTTCCTGTGATCTCCTTTAGCACCTTGCCTACTGGGAATTTCCAAGCTCAAGCTTTAAGAGGACTGTGCATGTCTGTGCTTTGGGGCCATGCCTCTTTCATTTGGAACCCAGTACAGGCAAAGTCTTTTGACACTATAGGTTCAGAGAAGCAGCGTAGATAAATTTCCCAGCAAAGATTTATCTGTACATCCTTACCAGATTGGCTTAAAAACTTAACAGGTTTAACTGGACTATGGAGATGACAGAAATATATGTTTGTGGCATTCCATAACATTTCCGATACTGGCTTCATCATGGTGCAATGTGTTCTCAGTTTCTTACTAAAGTGGAACAATTCATCAGCTGAGTTCCTATGGCAGGCCATTATCTCAAACTGAGCGGCATCTGAGCCAGTTCAGAGCTACCCCAATGCACTGTAGTAAAGATACAGACTGAGGAAAATGCACTCGTGGCTTTTTCGTATTTCTTTCTTCCTTCCTTGCTCTCATTCTCCTTTCCTTTTTGTTTCTTGTTTCAATATAAATAATGTGATATTTACCCTGAACTGGAAGGAAAGGAGCAAGAGGGGGACAAGGGGGTCTCTGCTATTGGAGTTTATGGTGCAAGGGTTTTGTAGGAAAATATATTTTACAAGTAGTTAAGGGTGAGGGCCCATGAGAACAGAGAGAGGCAGACGGTGGCTGAAGTGCACTGTACATAGGTACGTATGTCTGCAAGGAAAGGGGCACAAACTGTTAAAATTGAAGGGAGGTATGTGAAAAGTTTGGGACCTAACTGACAGCTTGCTTTGACACTCTAATTTTTCAGCTGCTCGTGCCCAGGTCTTTGATGTATTTCCAGTGTTATTTAAGTATAAACCTTTTCACAGTGTGGTAAAAGAGGTGAATAAGCTAGAGTATCTGCCATAAACCTGGTAGTGCAGCCTGTACATATAACCATTTTTGTTTATAAGTCAGTTACAGCTATCCTAATAGGGATTATTCTGGCAACTGGAAACCAGGTTTTACTCGTTATTCAATTAAGCTGAAATTGCCTGTAATGTAGTGCCATAATTGTAGTTGAGGCATCACTGGAAGATGGTAAGTAGGTGAGATACTAATTAAATTCTTTTGAACTTCAGTAATTTAATATTCAAAAGGAGGCTGAACCCACACAGAAGCTTGCTCATTGCATTGCCACAGGGGATTACTGGGGGAGAAACCTTGATAAAAATAGCAGCTTCTAAACGAATTTTGCTGGCCTTGCGTGACTGAAATTTAGGGTTTGTTCGTATTGCTCCACTGTTCTAGATGCAAACACATCGGGCCTGATCTGGTTGGGGGTGAACTCTCTGTAGACTTCAGTAAGATCATGTGTGAACGGGTTGAGTACTAAGTTTTCCCAAACACTGCTAAACTGAGAGATGAGTGTTGCATTTATATATAACCTTGAAAAATTGGATTCTTTTATACTTAGGCATTCAGCCTAATATAAGTATACAGTTCCCTTTGATTTTCAAAGCACTGTAAGCCACAAACTCTTTTAAATTCTTTTTGAAAATCTCATCTGATAATAAAATGAGAGGTATGGGAGAGGATGAAATTCATCCTTTCTCAGAACTGCCCTCCTGTAGAACAGCTCAGAACACAGGATCTTTGCTATATCATGATTACTGACCAGGTTATTAGTGCAGTATTTCCAGGCCCCTAAATGCATCAAAGCAAAATTTTCACTGCCCTTCTCGTTACAGCTATCAGTAATGATCTGAGCAAGACTGGTCTGGAGATTCCTCCCTAGATTCATATTCTTTCCAAGCCTCTTAATTCAATCTGAATGATGATGATGATGATTTTTGGTTATAGTGTTACCTAGGGGCTGAGTGCAGAGTAGGGTTCTACTGTCCAAAGCTTAGGAAAAGCATAAATGTTGTGAGATCTCAGACTTACATAGGCTAAAAACAATACAAATGAGCAGAAATTAATAGGAATTTCTGTGTATACTCAAATTAGATCTACTAATCAATCTACTATAATCAAAATATAACTGATTTTAACTATAATTCCTTTGACATTTCTTTAGCTAGAGACATTCATGTCTCAGAGATGAATTATAGACCAGTTGTATCTTATTACATTTATTGGCTTTCTCCCATTAGTACTGCACAGATGCTTTGCCACTTGCTGAGTGAGAAACACATGCACAAATATAATATATGCATTTAAAAAAAGAAAAAAGAAAAAAGAAAGAAAGAAAAAGAGACTTGGTGTTGCTTTAAAATGGTTCTTGGAATTGGAGTCCCTTTTTAACTAAAGAGACCACAACTGAAACTGTCCGCCCAGAGTAGAAATTAACCCCCTAACTAACACACCACTACTTACTAAATGTGTTAATTAATTAATGGCCTTAATTTAATTCTCCACATGTGTTGAACTGAGTTGATGAGTGTTACTATACTTACAATTAGATGGGTTTTGCAATATCGCTTTCATCATAGTGGTTAGTATAAATGACTTTTCTTAATTATGGTAGGGTATATGCTTCATTAAGAGGCTTCAGATATAGTGTGATTGTATTTGGCAGATTCTGGCAAATATCCTTTGTTTGCAGGGACACTGATGGCCAGTTCGCTTCTCAAAAACTTTCTGCTTATGTTTTCTGGCCTTCTAGTTACGATATTGAAAACCTATGATTGGTAGAAGTTTTAACTCAAATTCTCTTTTGTATTAATTATTTATTAAAACATTGTATTTCTTACTTAGTGTTCTTACAATATGTGCCTTCTTGGAGTGCTGGTCAAAAGAACCATGGTATATAGAAATCGTCTTCTCTACCATCCTTCTGCAATGTTTCAGAGACTGCAGTGTATTCTTAAATTGTGGTAAGAACTATTGGAAAAAATAAGGAAATAGAGAAGGTAAAAAGTAATGATCTTCACATTTAATCTTCCTTACACCTCCTCGTCTCCTTAGCATTTTTATGTCTGGAGGAAGTGCTGAAGGCATTGGACAAGAGCTGCTAAAGCACTCACTAGTGTAGGTGCAATGCTGGACCCACATCACCTCTGTATATTCGTGCTGCATTTGCATCTAGTCTCATGAAGTGTTCTCTCTGAAGTGTTAATATCAGAGAGTAGGAATTTACTTACCTGTCTGGCCTCATTCTGTTTTGTTTAGCTTTGGACACTGTGTCAGCAGCTCTTCTGCAGCTTCCCAGTGCTGCAGATATGCATCAGGAACAAAGTCTGGATATGGAAACAAATTGCTTGGTGTAAACTGATTTCCAGAGGCACAAGGTCACACTTGTTAATTGTAATTGACTTTTTTTTTTTTTTTTACAATTGTTAATTCTAATTGCACTTTTAATTGAAGTATGGATGTTCAAGACTTATTAATATTGTATATTTGTAAAAGAAAAAGTAGAGATGAAAATCTCTTTCTTTCAAGTAGTATCTGTTATATAGAAAAAAAGCGGCTGAAATGAGTATAGCTAACAAAAATGTTCAGTGTCAGAACTGTTCTGTTCTTAGGCAGCAATTTTGTATCTGTGTTTTACGAAACACTAGAGATGATCTCAGGTTCTGCATATCTGAAAATACTTTTAATGTGAAGAAACAGTGCAGAACTGGAAGAAATAAGAATAGCCTAAGTCATTTATTTGTATTTACAAAATACTTCTGACAGTCTTAACACTATAAGCTGCTATTGAATTATAAAAAATTTTGGAAAGTGGAATAGTGTGAAAGCATTGAAACAAAGTAATCAAAACAGCTGAGAGAAATGACTGGACTATTCCCTGTATAGCAAAAGGAAAATTAAGGTTTTTCTAAGACAGTCCAGGAAAGTTTAAATCCATCCCAGACTACAGAAACACAAATATTCTAATTATTTATCAGGGAAATGGCTAGATAGGGAAAGTATAATTTGCAGATGGCACAAAATTATATTGAATAATGAAAACAAGAGGAATTAAACAGATCTGGAAGAATATGCAGATGATAAAATGTAATTTTGAAAAAAAAAGCATTTCTACAGTGGAAGGGGGGAATATAAATTACTCATACATGCTTAATTAGCTGAATGATTCAGAGGTGGCTTATAGCTTTGTGGAAAAACCTTTACATACAGAAGTGATTTAAATCACTAAGCAAACTGTTTACAAATAAATGTCAAAAATCAAGTACTGAAATACTGAGACCATTCTACTCTCATAAGCAGTTCTTATGTAAAGCTGTTAGAAGTGGAAGAGAGAGAAAAATAAAATAAAATAAAATAAAATAAAATAAAATAAAATAAAATAAAATAAAATAAAATAAAATAAAATAAAATAAAATAAAATAAAATAAAATAAAATAAAATAAAATACTGCAGTGGGAAAATAAAACAACAACAACAAAAAAGGTATTTTTTAATGTTTTCTTAATAAATATGTTAGACTGTGATGCTGATTTTTATCCTTCATCTGATTTTTCTTCAACTGGCATTTTTCAGACAAATTTGAAAGAGTTTAGTGGTTGAAAAGAAATTCCTACAACTTCCACAAAAGTAGGTAATCAGAAGAGATACAGCATGGACTCATCTTCTATTGGATACCGGTAAATCTGTGTAATTATGAGAGCTGTCACTGGAAGTGAAAGAAAGAGAAAAATGTTATATTTTCAACACTGTGTAAGCTTCTATTAGTGATTGCATTTACTAAATATTGAAATTTAACAACACATTTCGAAACCATAGAGGCAGGGAGGCTCTCTGTTGGTATTTTTGAAATCAGGAAATATTTAGTACAATTATAGAATGGCTTAGGTTGGAGGAAACAATAAAAATCAAATAGTTCCAACTTCCTGCTGAGGATACGGTTGCCAACCACCAGATCACTATGCCAGAAGAGCCCCATTCAACCTGGCCTTCTACACCTCCAGAGATGGGGCATCCATAGCTTTTCTGGCCAGTTTGTGACAGTGCCTCACCACTCTCTGAAGAAAAAAAAAGTCTTCCTAACATCTCACCTAAATCTCCCTTCTTTTAGTTATAAGCCATTCTTCCTTAGTCCTGTCACTATGAAACCATGTAAAAAGTCAATCCCCATCCTGCTTATAAGATCCCTTCAGATCCTGCAATGAGGTCCCACCAGAGCTTTCTCGGGGCTGAATGAGCTCAACTCTCTCAGCCTTTCTTCAAAAGAGAGTTGCTCCATCATCTCTGTGGCTCTCCTCTGGACCTCCTCCAATAGCTCTTATATTGTGTTATTTTGCTTTCCAATATCTTATTTAGTAAATTAGCTTTCCTGCTCAGATTGTTTCTGCTGTTTTGTTTTTATGCCCATCTCTCTTTTCCCTTTTCCCTTTCCTCCTTCCCCTTTCCTGGGGAGTGTGTCCATGGGTCCCCTGCACCAATTGTCATGGAACCGGGACAAACCAACCCATAAACCATTGACACCTGCACATCACAGAAAGTGGTGACTACACTTTTATAGGCATAGTGTATACATATTCAAAACATTTCTAAGAAATTGGTTACATATACACTGGATGTAACACCTTATGAGCACGCGTCCTAGAAAATGGGAGGGTCTCTGGGCCATCATTGGATGAAGGCTATTCAGAAACCCTTAGGGGGTTGCACTGTGTTGCAACAGCAAGTCTGCCCCCTTATCTTCATGGGTCTGCCCACTGAGTTGCAAACAGCAGCTTTACTCTTCACTTCTCTTCAAGGATCTTACATTCCTATGGTTCCTCTGTAAAGTTTACACAAGCTATGAGGTCTAATTTAACAAAGTTATAATTTCCTTGATTCATTGTTATCTGAAATCTTGCTGAGAGTGCACTCAATTTCAGCAAGGCATTTGATACTGTCCCCCATGATATCCTTATAATAAAACTAAGGAAGTGTGGGATTGACGAGTGGACAGTGAAGTGGGTTGAGAACTGGCTGACTGGCAAAGCACAGAGGGTTGTCGTTGGCAGTGCAGAGTCCGGTTGGAGGCCTGTAACCAGCGGTGTCCCCCAGGGGTCCGTGCTGGGTCCAGTCTTGTTCAACATCTTGATCAATGACCTTGATGAAGGGATAGTGGCCACCCTCAGCAAGTTTGCTGATGATACGAAGTTGGGAGGATTGGCTGACACACCTGAAGGCTGTGCTGCCATTCAGCAAGACCTGGACAGGCTGGAGAGCTGGGCAGAAAGGAACCAGATGAAATTTAACGAAAGCAAGCGTACAGTCTTGCACCTAGGGAGGAATAATTGCATGCATCAGTACAGGTTGGGGGATGAGCTGCTGGAGAAGAGCTCTGAGGAGAGGGACCTGGGTGTCCTGGTGGACGACAGGCTGACCATGAGCCAGCAGTGTGCTCTCATGGCCAGGAGGGCCAATGGCATTCTGGGATGCATTAAAAAGAGCGTGGCCAGCAGGTCAAGGGAGGTGATCCTCCCCCTCTACTCTGCCCTGGGGAGGCCTCATCTGGAGTACTGTGTCCAGTTCTGGGCTCCCCAGTATAAAAAAGACAGGGATCTCTTGGAAAGAGTCCAGCGCAGGGCCACAGAGATGGTGAAGAGCCTGGAGGATCTCCCGTATGAAGAAAGGCTAATGAACTGGGTCTGTTTAGCCTTGAGAAAAGAAGACTGAGAGGGGACCTGATCCAGGTTTATAAATATCTGAGGTGTAGGGGACAAAGAAGTGAGGCCAGACTCTTTTCAGCAGTGTATGGAGACAGGACAAGGGGAAACAGCAGCATAGGAGGTTCCGCACGAATGTGCACAAGAACTTCTTTACGGTGAGGGTGACGGAGCACTGGCATAGCTACACAGGGGGGTTGTGGAGTCTCCTTCTCTGGAGATATTCAACACCCGCCTGGACGCCTACCTGTTTGACCTGGTGTAGGGAACCTGCTTTGGCAGGGGGGTTGGACTCAATGATCTCTTGAGGTCCCTTCCAAACCCTATGACTCTATGATTGTATGATTCTATGATTCACTATCTGTGTCATTGATAAAGATATTGAAGTGCACTAGTCCCAAGATGGCCTCCTGTAGGACACCATTTGTCACCAGCCTCCACCTGAACATAAAGCCATTGACCACAACTCTCTGGCTGCAACCTTCTGACCAACTCTTTATCTATCAAATAGTCCAGTCTTAAAATCTATATGTCTCTAACTTAGAGATAATGATGCACAGAGGGACCATTTCAGAGACCTTGCACAAGTCCAGGTAGTCAACATCAGTTGCTGTTCCTTAATCCACTGATGGTATCATTCAATCATAGAAAACTACCAGATTGGTCAGGCACACTATGCACTTGGTGAAGCCATGCTGGCTGTCTCTGATCACCTCCACATATTGCATGTGCTCTAACATGTCTTAGAGGAGTATCCATTCTATAACCTTCCCAGGCACAGATGTGAGCCTGATCAGTCTGTAGTTTCCCATGTCTTCCTTTCTCCCTTTCTTGGAGGTGGGAGTGATGCTTCCCTTTTCCCAGTCACAGGGGTCCATGCCTGACAGCCACAACTTTTCAAACATAGGGAAGAGCAACTTGATAACCACAAAAGTCACTTCCTTCAGGACACGAAATAGCAGGACATGTCTGAGAGGAGAAGGAGAAAAAGGAACATATGAATCATATGCAACTGTGCAGTTGGATAGGAAATTATATTTTAGTAAAACTTTCAGTAAAGCTGAAGAGTGCAATGCATGTTACTGTCTATCTGAGACTGGTAAGGACTGTGTCAAATCAACATGAGACTACCAACATCACTCTGCGGACAATTTTACTTTTGAAACCATTTCTTTGAAGCTGCTTGCCTTTGAAAGGGAGTGCTCAGGAGTGTTAATTGGCTGAAGACGTGGCCTGGGAGCAAATAACTCCAGCTTGATACAGGAGACTGGGAGACGATACCACTGTATCCTATGAAGATGGGATGATACAAGTTGGCATCTCCCTCCTTCCTCTTACTGGCTGACTTAAATATGCAAGGTCTGGAAGATGGGAACAAAGGATTTCTTCCAGGGATCCCAAAGTCAGAAGCTGTTACTCCAAATTGAGCTGACTCCATCACTTTGGACTTACAAATTTGCACTGCCATTGTGAGTAGTCGTCAGCTGAACAACACCACCTCTTTTGATCCACCACTACTGAAGATCTGCAACTGACATCAAGACATCACTGGATCTTGGAGTGGTGAACCACTTTGCTTTGCTATCTGTCTGGGTCTCTTTCCCCATTTTCTTTTATTCTTTTACTTTTTGTAGTATCCATTGCCTAAAATTGTCTTATCTGTAACACTTATTAATCATAATTAGCCAAATAGCCAATTTTACCTCCAAGTAGTTGTTAGTTATTAAGAAAGCTCTCAATAAATTGGTGTATATTATTTCTGAGTCTTGGATGACTCCATCATGGTAGCAACCCTTTGCTCAGTAGGGAAGGTGTGACTCAGGAGGTAGAAGATTCACCTCCATTGAAATCCACTGAGTGGGATGAGAAACTGTCTTCACTTTCAGGTCTCTGTTTAATAGGACGTAATAACCTGTCATGTTTAACGATTTTAGGGTTGTGCAGATTGGGAATTCCATAAATCTGCTAGTTCAGTAGTTATTTCAGGAATCCTGAAAAGAAAAAAGCAACTCAATTCCTAAGACAAGAATTAGGTACACTAAGGTGTGAAATAATGTAATTACTGGTTGGGTGGATGGGAGGAGAGCATTGGATGTAGTCTACCTTGATTTTGGCAAGGCATTTGACACTGTCTCCCACAGCATACTTATAACAAAGCTGAAGATGTGTGGAATAGATGAGTGGACAGAAAGGTGGGTTGAGTACTGTGTGACTGGCAGAGCTCAGAGTGTTGTGATCGGTGGCACAGAGTCCAGTTGGAGGCTTGTGTTTAGCAGTGCTCCTCAGGGGTCAGTGTTGTGTCCAGTCCTGTTCAAGATCTTCATCAATGACCTTGATGAGGGGATAGAGTCCACCCTCAGCAAGTTTGCTGATGATACAAAGCTGGGAGGAATGCCTGACATGCTGGAAGGCTGTGCCACAATTCAGCGAGACCTGGACAGGCTGGAGAGTTGGGCAGAAAGGAACCAGATGAAATTTAACGAAAGCAAGCGTACAGTCTTGCACCTAGGGAGGAATAACCGTGTGCACTGGTACAGGTTTGGGGATGAGCTGCTGGAGAAGAGCTCTGAGGAGAGGGACCTGGGTGTCCTGGTGGACGACAGGCTGACCATGAGCCAGCAGTGTGCTCTCATGGCCAGGAGGGCCAATGGCATTCTGGGATGCATTAAAAAGAGCGTGGCCAGCAGGTCAAGGGAGGTGATCCTCCCCCTCTACTCTGCCCTGGGGAGGCCTCATCTGGAGTACTGTGTCCAGTTCTGGGCTCCCCGGTACAAAAAAAGTCAGGAGTCTCTTTGAAAGAGTCCAACAAAGGGCTACAAAGATGATGAAGGGCATGGAACACCTCTCTTACGAGGAAAGGCTGAGAGACCTGGGTCTGTTCAGCCTTGAGAAAAGAAGACCCAGAGGGGATCAGATCCACATCTATAAATATCTAAGGAGTGGGAGGCAAAGGAACGAGGCTGGACTCTTCTCTGCTGTGTGCAGTGATGAGGAGAAATGGTCATAAACTGATGCATAGGAAGTTCCACACAAATGTGAATGGGAACTTCTTCACAGTGCAGGTGATGAAGCACTGGAACAGGCTGCCCAGAGAGGTGGTGGAGTCTCCTCTGGTGATGTTCAAGACCTGTATGGATGCTTATCTGTGAAACCTGGTCTAAGGAGCCTGCTTTTGCATGGGGGACGGACTCTATGATCTCCAGAGATCCCTTCCGCCCCCTACAGTTCTGTGATTCTTTGATAGGCTTAAAAATTCCAAATTAATTAACAACAATTAAGTTTGTCTTTTAGTTTATTTAGCATTTCATTCCTAAACTCAAAGCTATAATGGTAACTAAAATTTTAAGGCTGTGTTACCCTCTAAAAACAGATTTTCACATAGTTGCACTCCTTTTTACCAGACTCTCAAAAACCTGAATATTGGCATCAGTGACAGTATAGTCTTAAATACTCCATAAAGCATTTAAAGTAACCATGATGTATTGTTTCCTCTTTTCAATTCACTCATCCACTCCTATTTCATAATATGTTTTTTATACCATTGACACATGCTCATTGTGTAATCAAAGAACTGTGTGTGTGCATCATTTGCAACCTTGTATGTGAATTTTATGAAGTTTTATCATTCTCTTACTAAAACATTCACATATTTCTAAGAAATATATTATTGAAATGGTGTTGGATTCAGAGCATTCCTGTTACTATTCTGCATTGTTGTCTGAGGAAATCACACATGGACTGAGAGAAACAAAATGCATTGTAGTGAAAGTAGTCTGATCATTAACTATTTTAATGTAGTAGAAGCTTGTTAAGTTCTGTGTGGGCTAAAAAACCCTAAATAAATGAGAGAGTAGTTTTCTAGTCTTACCTTAGGGATCACACAATTTAATGCACAACTCATTCTGGAGTTACTGCTATAGAGCAAAATTACAAGCTCCTATCAACTCATAAGTCTCAAGAAAGCTAACGGTCCTAAAAATGTTGATCCTAGAAGATGCTGATAGCTTCTCCTGAGTTTGGCTATACCATTTGACTTGTTATCTTGAACTAGGAGCAGTCTGCTGAACTTGATACTCATGTCATGTTTAAATAAAGGGATAAGTAGTCATTTTTCCTGGTTTTAAGTAACATAGCTGCAAAAAACTTTATATCTCAATTAAAAAAAATTAATAAAAATCCATACATGCAAATTTGTTGGAAATGGTAGCTTAAAGCAAAGAATTATTTATACAGAGTATTTAGCATAAATGCAGATGGCAATTATTAATAGTAAATCTGCTACAAAAAATTATTATAAACATATATTTCCTTTCAAATAAATTTGGCAAACAAATTCATACGAATAAGGGAGAAGAAAGTCAGAAATCATAGCGTTTTGTATTGACATTTTTAATACCAGGTTTGTTCTGGAGAAGTCAAAACAGTTTATTTCAAAGATGCAAAATAGCTTTGGACTTGTGTTTTTAAAGTGGCATTCCAAAATGGAACAAAATCTTCAAAAGCAAGCGTAGAAAAATAAATATTTATCACGATTTCAGATGAAAACTCCTGTATTGGACTGAATGGGCAATTTCAGGTCTACCTGACCTGATTTCTATCTTTTATGGTTATTGAAAGAATAACCCGTTATTTGCACAGGTTTAGCTGTGAATATGTGACAAAATGTGTAAGGCTTTCAGAGAAGATATGCAGCAAACCTTTTAAGTTTGAGACTTTACCTTGATTTATGATGATTTAGAATAAAAATTACTTTTACACCTTAACTAGAAGCAATTTCCACACTAAGTACTGTGAACTCTAAAACAGTAAACTCTTTCAATGTATGCAATTAACCATCTGTGACCAAGTTTGACAAAATATACATTTTACCACATTAATACTGCGATCCCATTCTTCTCTTGGCAGGGTGTGCTAGCTTATTTGGTAAATGCTCATGAGACTCCTTCCTCCACACACACACAAAATATAAACTCATTTGTCTTGTGAAAGACTTTAAAACTTTTTTTCTTTTTCTTCTTTTCTTTTCCTTTTCTTTTCCTTTTCATCCTTTTTTTTATCTTTTCTTTTATTTCCTCTCTCTCTCTCTCTCTTTCATAAGTTCATAAGTTCATAAGTTCATAAGGTTGGAAAGGACCTATAAGATCATCTAGTCCAACCATCCTCCTATCACTATCTCTACCCAACTACTAAATTAAGTCCTTTAGCACCTCATCTAAATGCTTCTTGAACAGCGCTAGGGATGGTGCCTCAACCACCTCCCTAGGCAGGCCATTCCAGTGCCTGACCACTCTTTCAGAAAAGAAATGCTTCCTCAGGTCTAATCTAAATCTTCCCCGGCGCAACTTGTGGCCATTCCCTCTCGTCCTGTCATTACTTATCAGGGAGAAGAGGCCCACCCCCTCCTCACCACAACCCCCCTTCAGGAAGTGGTAGAGTGCAATAAGGTCTCCTCTGAGCCTCCTCTTCTCCAGACTGAACAATCCCAGCTCCCTCAGCCGCTCCTCATAAGACTTGTGCTCCAGGCCCCTCACCAGTTTCTTTCTTTCTCTCTTTATTTTCTTTGAAATATTCAGCTGTTTAATGTTGTATACTTACAAAGCTTTTAAAGGTAAGTTACCATATGTCCTTCCCACACCACTGTCCAAAGGTTAAGGAGAGTATGTTTTGGAAGTGAGAGATTTGAGGTGTTGTTTCTGGCTTTTTTTATGTTCTTTATAATTGGAAGAATTCTCTTGCCTTCAATATCCACGTACGTAACAGGACAATGTAATTGAATACTGTTCTGGGGAGAGCACTTGAATTTAGTTGATTTTAAATCCTTAAAGCTATTTTTTTCAGTCTTCGGGATTTTCAGATGAAGTACCCAGTGGCTGGCTTTGAGGTTAGGGTGATATGAGTTAAGGAAGACTGCTAAACAAATTACCTAATTGTAATCATATATGCTGTTTTCCACTGTAGCTTGAATCCAAATCTTGGAACTAGCAATTCACGATTTGATGCTCTTTTGCTGTACCACAGTATTTGGCTATAGCCAATGGAGGACCTAGGAAACTACAGTCCATTCAGCCTCACTTCTATCATTATGAAGCTGATCCAAATATGGGTATCATCTCCATGCAAGAATGTCAGTCAACATGGATTCACAAGGAGAAATCATAATTGACCAGTCTAGTAGCTTTCTATAATATCATGACTCCTCCTGAGTAGAGGAGGAGAGAGCCATGAATGTTGTGTACCTTGATCTCAGCAAGAACTTCGACACTGTTTCCCACAGCATCCTTGTAATGAAGCTTAGGAGGTGTGGGATAGATGAATGCACAGTGAGATGGAATGAGAACTGGCTGACTGGCAGAGCTCAGAGGATTGTGATCAGTGGCACAGTCTCATTGGAGGCCTGTAACTAGCAGTGTTCCTCAGGAATTGGTCTTCTTTAGTATCTTCATCAATGAGCTAGATGAAGTGTTAGAGTTCACCCTCTACAAGTTTGCTGATGACACAAAGCTGAAAGGAGTGACTGACACATCAGAAAGCTGTGCTGCATCCATCAAGACATGGATAGGCTGAGTTGGTCATAAAGGAACTGTGGAGGTTCAACAAGGGCAAGTGTAGTCTTGCATCTGTGGAGGAATAATAACAAAAGAACACATTAGGGGATAACCTACTGGAGAGGACCTCTGCTGAACACGACCTGGGGGTCCTGGTGGACATCAGATTGACCACGAGGCAGCAGTGTGCCCTTGTGGCCATGAAAGCCTACTCTGCTTTGCTGAGGCTGCATCTGGAATACTGTGTCCGCTTCTGGGCTCTCCAGTTCGAGAGAGACAGGGAGCTGCTGGAAAGAGTCCAGCAGAGTGCAACAAGGATGATGAGGGAGTGTCCCTCTCATGAGGAAAGGCTGAGAGACCTGGGGCTGTTCAGCCTGGACATGAGAAGGCTGAGGGGAATCTCATCAATGCTTATAAATGCCTAAAGAATGGGGAACAAGGAGTTGGGGCCAGGCCCTTTTCAATGGTGCCCATTGATGGGACTGGGGGAAATGAACACAGCCTGGAACACAGAAAGTTGCGTCTGTGCAAGAGAAAAACCTTTTTTATTTGGGAGTTACAGAACACTGGAACAGGCTGTTAAGAGAGGTTGTAGGGTCTTCTTCTATGGAGATATTCAAAACTCAATTGGACACTTTCCTGTGCATGCTGCTATAAGAACCTGCTAAAGAAGGAGAACTGGATGAGGTGACCCTTCCAAACCCTATGATTTCGTAGGAGTTTAGCCTAAATACTGTGTTATCGCCCTTTACTTGAACAGTTTATCTTTTAATTAAGTACCTGATGAAGAGTTTCAAGAGACATTATTGGTTTTTAAGGTGAATAAAATTCATAAGATGCTGGATAGTTTACTGTCTCTGTAGAATGTTCTGTATAGCTACCTTCTATTTCATACAAATTAGGGGGAAATAAATTTAATGCTGGGGTATCAGACTGGAAAAGCTTGGAGAATGACATTTTAGGATCATTTTAAAAAATTATTCAATAAAAATTATAGTGGAAAAGGGATGAAGTTTCAGTTTCAGTTGTAACTTCTTAAGCATTCTGCTTAACATACTGTTTTATGCATACTGTACTGCATATACCATACTAAGAATTTCTGGAGCATCATAATTTTCAGCTGAATGCACAGTTCAATGTCCATCATTCCAATTCCTTTCACTGGTGTAAAGCATTGTCTTATTTAATGAAAGCCTGGAAAGCAGTGGATAGTCATTTCAATATATTTATGCATGTATGTGTATTATGTAATATAGAATCCTAAAAATCTTAATTTTGAATGATTCCTTCAATCTTACAGAGTAATCTAGGTTTTTTTCATCATTAAAATGCTTTTATTAGGTCAAACAACTACAAACAACTACACAAATTTCATGAGAAAAATATTTTAAAAATATACTTTAACATAGTTGACTACTGGAGAACAGAAAGGAATGAAATGAGTAATGCTAAAGAGTGAAGAAGATAGATAAAATGAAAAGACATAGAAACAAATAAGGATTTTATATTAAACACAGGAGAAAAAAATATTATGAAGAAAGGCAAATGAGAAAAACAGAAATAATAGAAAAGCTGAATTGTAATAATTCTGTTGTTTTCAGTTTGAATTCTGTCCTTTGATGTTTCTTTCTATCACATTTTCTCTAATACAGTTTTGATTTTGAAACTGGATTTCCTAAATGGGAAAGAGTATGTTATTTGAATACATCCATTGAATGCAGTGAAAAAAAAAAAGAAGTTAGTTATACAATCTCAACTGAAACACATCTTCATAGTTCTTTCTTTTTTTTTTTCATCTGATTTAGTGCTTCTTATAGTATAATCATGAGGGCTTCTCATTTCATCAGTGAATTATGCATGTACTCGTTTTACAGTAATTGTGGTTTCAGATGTTGCCAAGGAAGGCCACAAACAGTGGCCACAAACAATATTCATAGATTATGAAGTATGAAAAAATTAATGATCTATCAAATCCCTGAATGTTCCGATAGGTCAGTTCACCTTTAAAACTTCATAAATTCCAGGAAGTAGTGAAAGATTTTGTAATTTGCTATATTTTTAATTTGTATGTGAGCTGCCAAAGGAAAATTGTTTCTCAGTTGTACGCCTGAAACCTTCTCAGTGAACTACTAGAGTCCAAATGGGCTTCTTCGGGAATTTAGAGGAAATTTACTCTTGTCCCTTGACTCCATTTAGGATGCTATCTTTGTCTAATATCTTGTTCATAGGTATTAGTTTTATTTTTTTAGATTGTATATCGTAAGTGAAATTTGTTGAGGAGAGAACGGTGTAAAAGATATTCTGGAATACAAGAGCAAAAGAATGTGAGGAACAGACATCAAATGAGAAGAAACAATAATTATACTGAATAACTAATAAAATTGTTTAGCAAAATATTGCCTTAAAATATTGCCTAACATTCTCCTGAGAAATAAGTAGGTTGCTTGGAAAGTAATGCCTTCTATTTATTTCCATGGACTCTACAGGTACAAGCTGCATCAATGAATGTCAATGGGTGCCATTTTTTCTGCAGAGGAATTAAGTTCCACACTTTTGCATCATACACACCTGCGTGTCAGAGACCGATCTGCCAGACTGCCCCTCTGCTGCCATTTGTCAAGGATTTAATAGAATATTGGTGGGAAGGTTCAGCATCTACTGCCATATTACCAATATCCACATCCAATGTCATAGGCCAACATGATAAAATAGGAGGCATTGCTTTCAGAACAGTCTAATTAGGAATTAGGTACTAGCTTTGGATTTTCAGAACATTTTCATTGTCTTCTTTAAAAGTGAGTTAGACTAAGCCAGTGTGAAAGCAATCTCATAACTGCTAGGTTAACTAAAATTGAATGTATTAATCAGTGGATACTTAATGAGATCACAAAACAGAACATATATTTCTGGCTAACTATCAGTGGCCATTAAAACAGATATGCTATATATCAGGTAATTATTTTGCTTAATATTAAGAATATTTTCAAAATAGATAATTTAATAATTATTAAAATAGTGTAGTAAGTAAGTTTAATTACATCCACCTACCAGTGAAATGTGAAACTGGAAGAGGCACAGAGATTTGGGACATTTGATTAAATGTCATGGTGAAAAAAAAGGTAAAAGGCAGAACTGCATAAATTCTTGACCGCACCTTGGCTGGCCATTACATTTCACACTGTGGGCCAGGCAAATAGTACATAGATTGAAATAGCATCATACAAAGGTTATCCTCTAACACAATCATATTGGAATAATGACTGCGACCTTCAATCAGAGTAAATCCATTCTCCCCCTTTCAGAGCAGGAGTGACAAACACATTAAAAAGGTCATTGATTAGATGTTTCTGAGAGACATGCTGCTGAGGTATACATAGATCTTGGTGAAAGATTCCTCTTCAACAGAACACCCAATTTTAAAATATGGTATTTCTAATATTGATGTTTATCAAGTAAAGCATATTTGCAGTTCTAATGTCATTCTATGTTGTAATTTAAGAATTAAACCCAAACTTTTTCTTAGCATTTTCTATTTCCCCTGTGAAATAGCTACTGATGCTCTGTATCCAGATTAAGATCGATTAACAATTCTGTGAATTTTGCCCAACAGCTATAATCGTTGGTTGCCTTAGCAACTTGGTAGATTAAATCATAAACTAAAATCCAGGGGGTTCAATTAAAAATTCTTGCTGAAATTCAAATTCTTATAAGGGTGGAATGACCAGTGATTCAATATGCACTGGCGAATTATCAGGTTAGGCTTTTTCTTCAGTGTCATTTATTATAAATTAAACAATCCTGATATAATATTCAGGAAATTTTCACCCATGCCAAAATATCACTGATGGTCATGCTTTAATAAAGAATAACGAATAAAATAAAGAATAAAATAAAGAATAACGAAGCTTTGTTTTGCTGAAATATAGTTGATTTATCATATTCACTAGGCTGTTTCCTGTATTTGATACAGAACCAAATTTATGCTATCATCAGTCCTACACATACTTTAAGCAGCAGTATTTGTTAATGTACTTTTGATTTATTTTGTTACAGTTTTACTTCTGGAATGTGCTCCTGAAGGACTTGGGTTTGTTCAGTATTGAAACCACCTGTTGTCTGTGGCTGCAGAACAGAGCTGAGGTTCTCCATTTCTCCAACTGCAGTTGGATGCTTTCATTCACTCCTGTCTAAAAGCAGTGTCTATTCATCTTCTGTTAACCACACTGACCTTTCTGATCCTGATTTTCTTGATACTGTACTTTCTTTAATTTTTTCTAGCACTTTTTCTATTGCTCTGACAATTGTTTCTTTGGCTATATGCACTTAGCCCACACAGTTGTTGAGGGAATTCTTGTTCATTGTTCATCAGCCATTCTTATAAGTGCCTTTACCTCATAACATGAGCATTAAGTACTCTGATATGGCATCAAAAAATATCAATGCAAAACCATTAACATTTTACTGCTGTGCTTGTACAACTCTTGTCTCTTGTTCTCCTCTTTGCACCAGAGGAGTGCTTTCTATATTCACTCATCCTAGTTTTCTTCTCTACTTACCTCTCATTGCTGAATCCCAATTCTCACAAAGAGAGACTGCTCAAACACCTCCATAGAAGGAAATTCAGAATCTATCTTCAGCATTTTTTTTTTACTTTCATCCTCCTTAAAGATTTATCAACTCCTTTTCCTCAATGTATTGTACTGACCTTCATTCTGAAGAAAAATGAAACAACAAAGCTGAGAAGAAAGGATGTGCTTCTTTTAAAATAGTTAAATTAGAAGGAATAAGTAGCTTGGGAGAGGTAAATATTGCCAGACAGAGAGAAGAACTGTCTGCCACCTGAAGTGGCAAAAGAAGCATCCTCTTTCATTTTTTACTTGAGTTCCTTCATAACATTTTTCTTCATCTGTCTTAGAAAATCTAAAGAAAATGTGTTTTTTTTTTTCCAAAAAAAATTTTAGTTGTGCCAAGTTCAGTTTCTGAGGATTTCAAAGATAAAAAATGATTGTAATCAGAGAAAATAAAGTTGATATAAAATTTAATATATCATATACATAAATCACCATAATTTGGCAGATGAATATAAAAGCTAATCTAGTGCCTTTGGGCCTTCCATCAGCAAGAAATCTTTGCAGACGTATTTTATTCTAAAAATTATCCCTTGAAACCTTTTAAATAATTCTAGCTGTTATAGCTAATTATGTTAAATTACAGAGTAGGCCTAAAGTGTGGTCCTAGATCCTTCAAAATTCTGAATCTAGTTTAGGACATGAAAATATAGCACTAAGAGAAAAAATTAAAGAAAAAAGAAATGTGAGAAAAAAGCATAGGAATTAAAGCATAGTAAGATAAACACATAGCCTTTAACTAGAAGATAGTTCCTTCACATGCTTTAAGCAATGTTTAAATTCAGCATAATATTTAATGTTTTAATTTCAGCATTATAAAGCCTTTCTTTATGTGTTGTTGTCTGAGAGGAATTTTCTAGTCATTAGAAGCTAATTAATGAAGATTAATTAATGAAATTACACTGCATCTTTGTCTCAAAAGCATTTTTTGATTTTGCAGTGACAGTTTTACAATAGACATACTTACAATTTGAGAAATTACTTATTTTTGCTCTATTTATTGTTTATGATGGATTTTGAAGTTCCAGCACAGAAATCTCATTATGAAGAAATGCCCAAAGTATCTGTACTGAAAATAGCTTTTCTAAATTTCACATAGCTATTTACACAGCTATTCTTCAGTTCTTTACCATTCTCAAATGACTTTATTTCATTTTAAGCTCGTCATTCTGCAATCACCAGCACAAAAATCATGCTAGCTCCTTCTACATTTTTTTCTTAATTTTGACGAGTATTTTAGAATGAAACAAATGAAACAAATCCTAGCAGGCCACAAGGAAACTTATTTGATGAATGAATGGGTCTTTTTCCTGGTTTCCTTGGAGGTTGCAAATAATATGTTTTTGAAGATTTAAACAAATTACTGCGCACATATAGATAGGTCTTCCAGATGTAATGAGTAGTATAGGACTCACCTTTCTCTAATTGTATTGACCTGTGAAGCAGTTTTAAACTTCATATGCTGAAATGCTTTATGGGAGTGATCAGTATTATTTTCTTCCGATTTGCTGAAACAAAGGGACACAGTAGGAAAGAGAACAGAGCAGTTTTACAGCAATTTCATGGCTGAGCCAGCAGCTGAAGCCCAGTTTCCTGAATCCCCTTCCATGCCCCAGGAGTTCTATCCCATCACTAATATTCAGTGTTGAGCATAACAAATGGATCTTTTTGTTCCAAATTAAATTGTTTGCAATGAGTCAGAGGTGCTTTAATAGGACAGCAGGATTTCAGACATGATGGATAAGTGCTGAAGGAGTCATTTCCAGTTGTTGATGGAAACCCATCCATCCCCGCAACAGGGATTAGATATTGTCAGAGTGCCTAGTGTAGGAGCTTGTGTAATTTGCAAAGCAGACATTTTTGAAATCACATCTGTACAGTGCATGCATTCTTCTAATGCAACTTTAAATGTAGATTCCTAAAGAAAAATCGAGACTCCTCCTGTACTGATGCCAGCAAAGGAGATAGGTGATGGATTGTAATATTAAGTACTTTCTGCTGTGCATCAGGATTTAAATGAGGATTATGTTAGCAGACTGATGAATTACCCAGCTCTTCAGTTTGCCCAGAGAAGTGGCTGGGTAATGGTCATCCAAATTATGTTGGAATATATAGCTAGCTGAGGTAGAACCAAGCAGTTTTTCATTTGTGTGCTTTTCTGCCAACTCATAAAAAACCCTGCTAAGCCAAGAAAGCATCATTTAAAAACTTGTGCGTAGACTGTAAGATCTATTGGCCAGGCACTGGTGAGGAGACGTGCTGATGGAGAGAGATTGCTCTTTAAGACAACTCTCAATGAGAAAGGTGTTAGGAAAAGAGGAGAATGGCTTTGCATCATGCTGTGGACTTTAACAGATTGGTTTCCAACTGCCTAGCACAAGCAGAGCAATTGCTGGCATAGAGCATGTAGTGAAGATGGATATGTACTACACTGCCTGGCAAGCATACAAGCAAATAATTGTATCAGCAAGCCAGAAACATGATTTTGATCTCTAAAGCAAGGAGGTAAATGAGGAAATAATTTTAGTTTTTATCTCAGCTGACCTAAGGGATTAGTTCACTGAAATTTCTCCATTTTCCATACAGAATTTTGGATATAAATCGAAGATTCAGGAGTTTTTTTTACTGCAATTACAGTATCAGAGGTAAATGTTTGGTTTTGGATGCTTGCTTTCAGTACTGTTGTCAGAATTGGGATCAAACTGCCATGTATTTCTCCTGTCAAATCTCCCCTGATTTCTGGAATTAATTTGTAACTTTTAGCTTTAATGCATAATAGACTCTTGCTTTTTGCAGCTTTCAGATCTAGGTGTTGTTTTGTTTTTTTTTTTAATCAAAGTAAGTTAGTTAAGGGCAGTAGCCTCTCATTTAACCATTTCATTGCCTTCATTGTCATATTTAAGCATTTCATTGCCTTCACTATCATAGTGAAAACATCAGGTATTAAGATCAATCAATGTTAATAGGCTTCACAAAGATATCCTAAATGTACCCTTAAAGGAAATATATAATATCATGAAAGCTAACATGCATTCTGAAATCTTGATGCTGCAAGTTGTACTTATTTAGACTGCTTAAGTGAAATGACTCCTATTACTGAAATTATTGAAAGAATTTGATATCGGCATGTTTTACAATTCTTACTTGCGTTACACAAGAGAAAGCTCTATAGACATTATCTGGAGCTTAGTGGAGAATAAAAAGTCATGAAATCTTAAAATGATGCACTAGGAGACAGTAGAGGAGTCTGGCAGAACATTTATCTTTATAAGGGTTATCTGTCGTGGACAGAAAATGAATGGTTAGATGCCATTCTCTTAAATCTCCTGAACTATATGAAGGACAGAAGTGATGGTGAACATATAGAAGTCCAGGTTTTTGTTTAATTTATAAATATTGTCTCCAAGGACTAACCTTAAATTGGTCTAACCCTGAGCATTGTCAAGCAATATCTTCTAATATGTGATTACACTTACAGCTGGAGTGTCTGGCTAGGAAATTAAATACATTATCTGAAACTGTAGGCATGACTTGCTTAAGCAATAAGGAAGGGATGTGTTGCTGGTCCTATGTAAAGGAAGTTCTTTAGGAAAAAGAGCTGCTGAAAAGTTCAGAAAAATTGCAAATAATGTTGTTGGAAGAGGACATGCATATAGGGCACAAAGCTCCACTCTATGGATGTATACTTTCAGTTTTAGAAATATATTTCCATATATTTAAAGTCACGGGGATGGTTCTGTGCATCTTTTCACTTCACTGAGCATCTATGCCTGTGGAATGCAAAACCAAAAATTCAATTCTCATCCTTTCTTTGATGCCAGTGGAAATGGGAGTCAGAAAAGCACATTCAGACTAAGGTTTTCAAGTACCACCAATGTTATTGAACCGAAGATTCTTCTCAGTGCTTCTCATAACAATCAAACACAATTAATTATACAAAAAGAGTATAATTACATAATCCTGTCACCTCATGAAAAACACAAATGGACACTTTCTGTTTATTAATACAGAATGGTTAATGTCTCTTTCAAATCATGATCTACCTCATCTGATTTTAGATACACAGAAGTTAGATATTGCAGTCCAAGCTTGACATCACAAGTCCCATGATACTGGCAGAAAACAGCCATGTCACACTGCTGTTTTTATGTGATGGTTGAACAGACATTATGTGAGAAGTCATTAATTACTCAGAAATCCCAGGAGCTCTGCACTGACAGTAGCCAGAATCTGGAGTCAAGATAGGTGCTGATGGATTTTTAGGGATGGTTAAGCCTACACCAGGCCCCGTGTAGGCAAATAGGACGTATGTAGAGCAAGGCATAACATTTGGAAGAAGCTGACTGCTTTGAAGCAGAACAGGATTTGCTTACTCTGAGAGCAAAAGAACCTGAAAGTATGCTTGACTCAGGGTAAAATGTCCAATTTATTAAAGGCAATGTTTTTTCAAATATTTCTGGAAATGATTTTGCAGCTGTAGGTTAAGATATTTATCTGTAACACGTAACATTGAGACTGAAAACTGTAAAAACACTGAGACAGAAATACGAGCTATTTTGGCTTCTCCTTTTGAAAACAAGACAACAGCAAACAAGTAGCAGCAATCCGGTCATGGCAATTTTCCCAGTATCATCTGTGAGTGGCAGCTCTACCACAGAGATTGAGCAGAGCTGCAGAGCAGGAGGTACTGACCTTCCCAAATAATTACGAGTTTATACAGAAGGGAGAGATCAGGAAATGTGCCTATAGCAAGGCCATTGGTACATACAAAACTGTTAGAAATCAGTGCCAAACTGTTGGTAAAACTAGTTTCTCATTCTACAGAATGCCCCATCATCTATTCATTTGTGTATGTATGTGTGTGTGTGTACGAGCAGTTTACCAAGCATATTACTGGAGGATACTCTTTAACCCAAAGACTATTCTTAAAAGTTAGTTTTTATTTAGCAGGTAACTTATTTCTTACTGGTTTGGAATTATTTTTTTTTCTTATTTAAAATTTCATTTTCAGGATTTTTATTTTTTTTCATTGTTATTTTTTTTTGTATTTGATCCAGGTAAAATATGGGTCAGTTGTGTCTGTACTTTGGTATTTATACAGATTCTGCTTTATTCATAACATTTCATTTAGAGAAACACAAGAAAATGTACACCGTGCAGTCAGAAATAAAAGTGTACTATCAAAGTAGTGCCTCCAAACTTGTTCCTCTTTGGCTAATTAATCCTTTATATCACGGTGAAGAAATTTTGAAGCACAACTCTCTGGTTTCTGAATCATAAGCATGAAGGATTCTCTCATAAACTTAAAACCTCAGAGATAGAGTGAGATGCTTAAAAATTAGTTGAAGAGTGACAGTTTTTTAATGAATTATGGATGTGGTATTGATTTTTATTTTTATTTTTTAAACAGCTTGGTTGGTAGATTTTTTTTTTCTTTTTTCAGAAAGTTGCCTAATTTCTCACTCTCTAAAATTTGGTTGGTTAAGCCTCACAGAGTGGAAGTACAAACAAAGTGTAGGAAAAACAATGTCAGATAATTTTATTCCTGATTGTTATCAGGATGTGTGGATGTTGCTGTTAGGGAATAAAGAGAGTGAGAGCAAGTTGAAAGGAATGACACTATGGGAATTTTTAACCAAGCAGAAAGACATTCAAAGTAAAGAATGAAACAAGCAAACAAAGTAAAGAATGAAACAAGCAAACAAAGTAAAGAATGAAACAAGCGAACGAAGTAAAGAATGAAACAAGCGAACGAAGTAAAGAATGAAACAAGCGAAGTAAAGAATGAAACAAGCGAAGGAAGGAATGAAACAAGCGAAGGAATGAAACAAGCGAAGGAATGAAACAAGCGAAGGAAGGAAGGAAGGAAGGAAGGAAGGAAGGAAGGAAGGAAGGAAGGAAGGAAGGAAGGAAGGAAGGAAGGAAGGAAGGAAGGAAGGAAGGAAGGAAGGAAGGAAGGAAGGAAGGAAGGAAGGAAGGAAGGAAGGAAGGAAGGAAGGAAGGAAGGAAGGAAGGAAGGAAGGAAGGAAGGAAGGAAGGAAGGAAGGAAGGAAGGAGGGAACTCGGAAGGAAGGAACTCGGAAGGAAGGAAGGAAGGAAGGAAGGAAGGAAGGAAGGAAGGAAGGAAGGAAGGAAGGAAGGAAGGAAGGAAGGAAGGAAAAGGAAGGAAGGAAGGAAGGAAGGAAGGAAGGAAGGAAGGAAGGAAGGAAGGAAGGAAGGAAGGAAGGAACTCGGAAGGAAGGAAGGAAGGAAGGAAGGAAGGAAGGAAGGAAGGAAGGAAGGAAGGAAGGAAGGAAGGAAGGAAGGAAGGAAGGAAGGAAGGAAGGAAGGAAGGAAGGAAGGAACTCGGAAGGAAGGAAGGAACTCGGAAGGAAGGAAGGAAGGAAGGAAGGAAGGAAGGAAGGAAGGAAGGAAGGAAGGAAGGAAGGAAGGAAGGAAGGAAGGAAGGAAGGAAGGAAGGAAGGAAGGAAGGAAGGAAGGAAGGAAGGAAGGAAGGAAGGAAGGAAGGAAGGAAGGAAGGAAGGAAGGAACTCGGAAGGAAGGAAGGAAGGAAGGAAGGAAGGAAGGAAGGAAGGAAGGAAGGAAGGAAGGAAGGAAGGAAGGAAGGAAGGAAGGAAGGAAGGAAGGAAGGAAGGAAGGAAGGAAGGAATGAAACAAGGAAGGAAGGAATGAAACAAGGAAGGAAGGAAGGAAGGAAGGAAGGAAGGAAGGAACTCGGAAGGAAGGAAGGAAGGAAGGAAGGAAGGAAGGAAGGAAGGAAGGAAGGAAGGAAGGAAGGAAGGAAGGAAGGAAGGAAGGAAGGAAGGAAGGAAGGAAGGAAGGAAGGAAGGAAGGAAGGAAGGAAGGAAGGAAGGAAGGAAGGAAGGAAGGAAGGAAGGAAGGAAACAAGGAATGAAACAAGGAAGGAAGGAAGGAAGGAAGGAAGGAAGGAAGGAAGGAAGGAAGGAAGGAAGGAAGGAAGGAAGGAAGGAAGGAAGGAAGGAAGGAAGGAAGGAAGGAAGGAAGGAAGGAAGGAAGGAAGGAAGGAAGGAAGGAAGGAAGGAAGGACGGACAGTGGCAGTGAGAATGTCATTGTCAATGACAATGACATTTTCAAGCAGATAATCTACCTGACAAGACTACCCAGCTTGTGCGTTCTTAGCAAGTTCAGTTTGAATGAATGAGTTTGGCTGAGAATTAATACACTTCAGCCTACCCATTTAGAAAGATAAATCTTATGTTTAATATGGTTAATATGCTACTGATGACCCCAGTGACAAAACTGCATAAGAAATGTTGCAAATGAGTGTGGGTGCCCTCCAAGAGATGCACTGAATTAATAGTTCAATTGCTGGGGACAATTGTTCATATCACAACAGTGCTAGGATCCATCAAGGACTGGTTAGCAGAATTAAGTTATAGTGTGAAATGTAAAAGAAAATAATAACAATCTATAAAATTAACTGAAATGTTAAGTAAATAACAGTAGGATAGAGGAAAAAATATTTACCCTCAGTATTTTTAGTCCATTTCTACATTTCTAAGGTCTGATTTTTTTTTTTTTTATTTTTTACATTGCAGATATACCAAAAATACTTTGTTTTCAGTATTAAACATTTACTGAGTGACTACCAGATACAGATTTCATTAAAAAATATACATGACTGTTTATGCTTCATTGTTCACCAGGACTATGAAGCAGCAGCATTAGCTTCAGAATACAGAATAGGTAGCCTCTGAAAAGTTCTGCTTATTGAAAAAGTTCAAATATTTTTGAGCTTTTATAAAATGATTCAAGTTATCTTCTAGGCTGACATTCAGCATTATTCGCACTTTATTCAGCAATGCTGTGTGAAAGGTCATGACATCCATCTTGCTCAGTAACTCAGAAAATGAAGTGACTCACAACTGCAAATCTTACACTCCCCAGTCTTTGGCCGCCTCCCTTTCCACTCCTCCTGCCCTAGTTATCTTGCCAGGCTGTCTGTGCATGCGTCTTGGAGACAGATTGGTGTTACATGTTGGCTCAGCTGTTTTATCCTCATTTTCTACAAATCTTTCTGTCTGAGGATCCTTGTGTTCACTTCTGAATGTTGCCAAGTATAAGCATTTGAGAAGTTGATAAAAGAATTTGGCTAGCAGTGCATAAAGTTATTTATTTAATATAACATTTGGAATCAGTAAATTACACGCATGTAAATAAGCAGAAATCCATAAATTGCCTAGGCATCTTGGACAGGCAAACCACTTATATTTCTGATTCCCAAAGCAAAACTGATATTTATTAATCAACCTGTCTGCCTCTATAATAAACTCCTGTGGCGCTCAGTGTGTGGCCTCATAAAATGTTTTGCAAAAATATGCTCCTCCCTCAGAGATTTAGACCAGCTGTTAGGCAAGGCAGCTGAACAGTTCTGCTCAGTTGCAGTCTAATTAGAGTTACACACATTACTGAATTTTTGCTTTTCAAATCTTTTAGTGAAAATGCTTCATTTCACATTAAACGTGATAGAAAATCTGTTTGGTCTACCCTGAAACATTCTGTCATGTGTGTGGAGGAATGTTTGAAAATTTTAAAATAATATGAATATATACCACAGTACAGAAGTGGAAAATTACTTATTTACTGAAAATATTTAAGTGCACATAGGAAAAATGGTTGCAGCTCAGATTATTTAATACTGTGGGCTATGCTGACTGCTTAGCAAAGGATAAATTGTTAGTTCTTGCATCACTTCTCCTCTTCATGAAGGATAAATTAGATTGGAGTCAACTGCCAGAATCACTATCTATTTACAAATGAACTCAGGCCTTTTATGGATGTCAGTTTTGATGTACATTGACCAGAGGGACACTTCTAGAAAAATATTTTCACATTGCCTAATTAAGTGCAAAATACTACTTTTTGTTGTATTCTGGGGTATTTTAGGGCTTTTGCTTTTTAAATAGATGAGTCTGGAGGAATGAAATGTGTAAGATTTCTAGCATCTGAAAACTGTTTATAGTTTGAATATTCTTCCAAAGTCTAGAATTTTTGGTAAATTATTTGGCTGGAACTGACATTAGGTAGGTATGTTCTAAATGCCTAAATTGTTTTCACAACCCTGAACAGTTGCATCTGATATTGTCAAGAATACTGAAGTCTGCTTCATGTGAATATAATATAACGCCTACATCTATAAAATACATATAAGCAGAAGAACGGTGTTTCTGCCAGAGTCAACTAGAAGAAAATTGGTGTCATTCATTAGACAAACCCCCAGGATGAGTTAATGGAAGAAAGACCACCACCCTGTATATAATGCTATCTATCCACAGTATAACTCTTTCTACTTTGCTAAATCTTAGCTGGGAAATTTGTGGTGCTTGATGTCAATCAGCTACAACAATATTATGATGTCATTCTGGACTCAGACTTACAATCCTGATTTTAAAACCTGTCCAGGAAGGACACACAAGTGAAATAGTTACCAAAAAAAAAAAAAAAAAGGCTCTATGGGTTCTCTGACTGGAACATATCAATGCACACAAACCAAGAGGACCAGATGTTTAAATGTAACTGTAAATCAATGCAGTGCATCAGCTTAAGCAGCCTCCCTCACACTATGCAGCTTTGTGGGAAAATTACTTTAACTTATGAAGGCTACAACTTTGTAAGCAGCCTATAATTCATTTTGTTATCTTGTGCTCTAAAAAAGTGTTCATCCTCATAATTTTTGATCAGATCATAATCATAGAGTCATAGAATCATAGAATGGATTGGGTTTGAAGGAACCTTGTAGATCATCTAATTCCAGCCCCTGCTGTGGGCTGGTTGCCACCCACCAGATCAGGCTGCCCAGGGCCCCATCCCACTTGGCCTCATTTCTTCTTGATTAAGTGATTTTGTATGTGATTTCAAGCATTGCCTTAAAACAAACAACAAAACCTCTTAAATTTTTCATTTGTAATGGAGTATGCCTAGTGTAACTACAAATGCAAGTCTTTCAGGAAGGCATGTTACACGTTTCTAAATGCATAACTATGGAGTCTGGAATCTGGAATCTAAACAGTGTACCCTGTCCTAGAAACAGTTGAAAATGTGATTTATAAAGCCCTACCTGCCTGATATTTTGATCTCCTTACATGTGCAGAGAAACATGAGTTGTAACGTTTCTCCATGATATATTGTTTGGGATGTGCCTGTAGTTTGCAGTAAAACCCAAAGGATTGGTATGCTCTTTCATGCACTTGTTCTGATAGAAATCCTACAGGTTTCACTCAGTTTTGCTACTGAGCTCTTGCTCTGAAGTATACTGAAGCAATGCATTCATATAACACATTTATGTTGTCATGTTATGTCCTGAGCTTTAATGGTGATTTATTGTCCAAAATAGATGAGATAATAAAAAGATATATTGCTTTAGTTCTCTTCAGACTGAAACCATCTGAGACTAGGAGATTGTGCTGTCTGCTTATCTCATCTTTAAATCACAACAAATTACCAATATATTTGTGCAGTGCAGCTGCGATCTGCTGTCTTCCTGGTGTCTTTACCTATGTCATTATTGTGGGCAGAATATAACTTCCCAAATAACTTGAGTATTACTTAATTCTATATTTTTAAGGAACTTCAAGCATACAAACACCTAATACACATTTGAGAAAGGAGTCTTGAAAACAAGCAGTAGATATGTCAGAGGGAATTTTAAAGGAACAGTTTTGGCAATGGGATGTGCTTAACTGATTAAAATAATGACTTTTGAGGGATGTGAGAGTGCTGTCCATGTTAGTGCAAGGTACGCAGGCAACTGCAAGTACTCCCCTTGGTATCTATTGTGCATAGAGCTTGCTGTAATATGAATCTGGATCAGAAGTGGTGCTTACCAGAGACCAGACCAACTTCTGTCATTAATTATGAGATAGGTTGGCTCTAGCTGACAACCAGCAGTATCTGGGAGCCTGAGCCTCCTCGATAAGGTACTCCTTTAGAAGTCTGGCCCTTTTATCACTTTTACATTCACTGAACATTTCAAGACTCTGAATGGTGAAGAGGTGGAAAGCAGAGTGAAGAATTTGTTTCTCTTGAGTAAAATCAGAGCTCCCCTTCATTGCTGGGAATGGGATTTAGCACACTGTTCATTATTTCATTCAGCTGGAAGCCTTTTAGAGCTTTTGGTTCAGTACACTACCTAGCTGGCTTCCCAAAAGATGTATATACTAAATCTTCTGTGTGTTCAGCTGTGGAGAGTGATGAGGAAACAGCCTCTCATTGCTCTTATATCCCTCTTTCTGGAGGTCTAGGCATGAAATACATTGCTTACCACTATGCATGAAAAATGGGAATTAGTTAGCTACGTGCTTTTGTGGTACTTTCCCTTCTTGTGTTACTTTTCTAAAAGTTCAGGGAAGTTTATTATAGTGTCTTCATAGAGAATGGGTAGCATGAGAATGCAAGCAATGTGCCTGGCTTGGGAAAAATCAGTTTGCAAATAGATGGAGGAGATGCTAAGGCTGCTAAGATGAATCAAAAGAAAGTACTTTCAGTGAGATGTTCAGAACAGAAATTTTAAAAATATCTGTTAACTGGAATCTCATGGGGCTGTTAAATGTAGTTGCAGTTTAGACAGCAGTATTGGCAGCCCTGGAGCAGGCTGAAATATTCTGATTTTTGATAGAAAAAGCAAGGAAAATATTTTGACATTTTCAAGGAATACTCTCTAAATTTTCAACTGGATAGAGAACTCAAAAAGTTGCTATTGTCTTGAAACATTCAGGTTAAATTTAAAAACATCAAAGTGTTGAAAAAGATGCTATATTGTATTGTCCCAAAAAGCTACAAGAAATGATCAGAATTTTATTCTATCAATTCTAGTCTGTCCGTCATCAAAATGTATCCCACTAGCCATATGCTGCCTCAGTTCTTCCCCTGGTTTTCACCCTGCAAAAATCCTGTGCAACTGTATTTGGACTTGTATTTATCCTCATATTTGGACTAAGAACTGGAGTGAGTTGGCCAGTACTAATTAAGGAAATAATTAATTTTACAGACATATTCTTTAGACATGCAGTCTTTATTTTATAATTGGGAGATACTATTGTTCTGAAGATCTTCTCATACATGAACCAAAAAATATATTCTTTCTCTTGACCTCATAATCCTTTAGAATTCTTTTCTCTTTTAGGTCAAAGCAGGTACAAACACAACCATTTATGACTGTTATTGTCAAAATGAACCTTTTCATCTGTCATATTACAATGAGCCACTTGTGTAATCAGTTTTGTTACAGACTCACACAGACCTTTCTGCAGATTTCTCTAAGGTTCTGTATAAACCAGTGCGGGGGTAGATGCTCTCTTTTTCTATAATTCTTTCTATCACATTGCTTCATATTCATTAATACTTTTATCTTTAGTCTGTCCCAGTGTGGTAGAGCATTATTCTTTTCATTTGAGGCAGAGCAGCTGGCTTGCAAAGAATAATTAAGCTTATGTGGAAGAACTGTGGCAGAATTAAGAGAGAAAACCTTGTGCTGTTCTTGGGTGACAAATAAGCTGTGAGTCAGTTCCACAGTCATGGAGACCACTTTCTTGTCTCTGTACACAGGAAGCTGGAATTGCAGCCAGTCCTGGATTTCTCCATGGGTGGATGCCCCATACATGGAGACGTTCACGGTCAGGCTGGACCAGGCTCTGGGCTGGACTGAGCTGTAGGCATCCCTGTTCATTACAGGGTAATTGGACAAGAAAATCTTTGAAGGCCCCTTTCTACTCAGTTCTATTATGGCTTATGTTGTTGTTTGCCCATCAAGCTTAATAACAGACTATCTTATATTTGGACAGACTAAACAGAACCTTGTCATAAATCATGGCATGGCTTGGATTCAGAGGGACCTTAAAGACCAGGAAATTCCAACCCCCTGCCATGAGCAGGTTGCCACCTGCTGGATAAGACTGCCCAGGGCTGCATCCAACTTGGCCTCGAATGCCTCCAGTGATGAGGCATGCACAGCTTCTCTGGGCAGCCTGTTCCAGTGCCTCACTACCCTTCCTCCTATCATCTAACCTAAATCTTTTCATTTTTAGTTTAAAACAATTATGATCAGGATGCATACTCAAGTAAAGATCACAGCGTAGGAAAGCTGAGGACACAGGTGAAGAGCGAGACTGAAGGTTGAGAGGGGATCTCATAAATGTTTATAAATATCTAAAGGGAGATGAGATGCAAATAGATGAGGCCAGGCTCTTCTCAGTGGTGTGTAGCAATTGGACAAGGAGAAATGGCCTAAAACCTGAACATAGGAAGTTCCATACTAACATACAGAAGAGTGACAGAGCACTGGGACAGGTTGCCCAGAGAGGTTGTGGAGTATCCTACTATGGAGATATTCAAGACCCATCTTGATGCCTAACTGCAGGTATTTGTAGGGTACCTGCTTTGGCAGGGTTGTTGTACTTGATGATCTCTTGAGGTCCCTTCCAACCCCTGTGATTCTGCAATTCTGTGATTTGCAATGAAAAGGGGCAGAAGCCAGTGCCTGTTGGTTTTGGTTGCTTTCGGTTTGTGGGTTGTCTTCTTTAACATTTATTGGCAAGATGGGAGCCTCTGGGGGGGGAGGGTTTGCAGGGACTTCCCATATGGGGGATAGCACAGACAATGACATTATATGCCTTAAAAAGAAGGGAGAAAATCACAGCTGGGAGTATTGATCTACTTCAGTAGAGGCTGGGGAGAGCAGTGTAAAGTAGCCGAAACTCAAATGTAACAGAAAGCAGTGTGCATGGCTTCTGCTGCTGCTCATAAATTTGTTGAGTGGGCTCAACCCATGGGAGTGTGCATGTGGCTGCTAAAGAGCAGGCAGAAGCATGAAGTCAGTTTATAGCTCACCTTTTCCCCATCCTTTTAGATTTCATCCCTTCCAGCTCTTTAATGCGTCACTGTTCATTGAACCGGGTTACTTGTGCATGACGGTTTTCTTGAGATTGGTATGAGAGCTAGACATATACACCTCAAACTGTTAAATGATGCTAGGTCAAAGGAGGCCATGTGTTTCTCTGATACAGTGGCTACAAATTGTGGTGTTTCTGCTTAAACTGACTTTTTAATTTTGCTCTTGAGACTGATAAAAAGAAAAGAGAGATTTAAGGAGAGGTTTGAAAAAGAAGTCGACTTGTGATCAGCCAGGCATAAAATAATGCTTACGATAGGATAATATATATATTCCCATGCTTGTACCTCCAACTAGTTGTTTGTGTGTTGTTTTTTTTTGTTGTTGTTGCTGTTGCTTTTTTAATTAGTAATGATTAGAACAGCTCACCAAAGTCTGCCCCAGATGTTGCTCAGTGCCTCATAGAAATTGTGTAACTCAGTGGTCTTTGTGGGTAGGTGAATGGATGTTGTTAGCCCACTACTCCAAGCAGACCAAAAACTGACTGGTGCAGGATTGAGCTTGGCCAGTATAGGGAGCTAGGGGAATGTAAGTCATCTCACTTTGGCTTTCATGGCAAACTGTGTATTCTGAGACAGAGGAGTTTATGCAGATTCTCTGACTTTCTGTACATCTGTTACCAAATTGCTTCTTTGAGCCTCATTTTATTCCATTCTGGAACAGAGATAATATCCCAACATCTCACAGAGTAACTTGCAAACACAAAGTAAACAAAGGTCCTCAAATAGTACAGGTTGGGAGGTATATATGCAGTGCTGTAATAAAAGTGTTTCCACACCAGATTTTGTTTTGTTCAGGATCATGCCTATAAAATCCCTGCAAAATGCACTGATACACAAAAGCACTGCTTCCAATATGTTGTTCCGTCTTTATTTCTATCTCCCCAAAGGTAAGTTACATTGTTGATATTATTTCCCATGGGACTACTTGCCATGCAAATACATAACTGTACTTTATACGCCATGCTTTGATTTGATACGAGAATCTGAACAGGAAAATGGCACATTTGAGGGTCTTTATGCCACTTTGGTTGTGATTTCTTAACTTCACAATAAAAAACATCCTATCAGAAAGGTGAATGACGAAGAAATTTGTGCAGAACAAGGGACCAAGATAAGGCTAATGCAGAAATTTGCAAGTTCTGATTTATTTTTGAGGCTGATAATGGTTGTTATGTTGCTTGCGTGACTCACTAGAATTTCCTGTGCAGCAGCAGAAACTAGAGTGGAAAATCAATTTTGAAAATCAAAATTAAGTACCATAATTAAGACTGCCTCCATTGCAAGGTTTAACAAATAAAAGAAGGGAAAGAACTGGCTAAATTTAAAGCATTGTCTCTCTTATGCCATTATATTGTGTAGTGGTAAAATATATTGCTTTTTGCAGGGATGTGCTGATTCTTGCTCTTTTATGTAACATTTATTCATTTTCATTTTAAGTGCTTCAACAATTAAAGCTCTGATCCATGTAGTTGTGTAGCACAGTACTGCATCCTTTCTTCTCTTGGCCTTTTGTGACATGGATCATAGGATTATAGTCATCTGGATTGGAAAAGGCCTTCAAGATCACCAAGTCCAACCATCAGTTTGACCTACTGAATCCCATCACTAAGCCATGTCCCTGAGTGCATCACAATATACAGAGAATCTACAACATCAAATAATAGAAGAGTAAAAAAGTAGAAGTGAAAAATGCATGGCAGAAGGCAAGTAGAAAATTTCACACATAATTGAGATCTGCTGAGATAAATGGTTGCTTCACTTCTCTTTGACTATGCATGTGAAGTTCTTCCTGCCCTCTCCTGGAAGACAGTTCTGCCGTACATAAAAAAAGCTGATGGAGATGTCTATGTGCAATATCTAGTGTTTTGAGGGGCAAACCAGTCTGGGGCAAACCTGTGATGTTACACCTGAGTTCTGAAGGAGTAGTTTCTAAAAAGGAAAGGGTTGGCACAATAGTATTTATGGAAATTAGATATCTTAGAATTTGGAAGAGAAGAGCAGGAACTTCTGTGATTCTTAATATACAGCTTTTCATTTTTTGTTTCTGTTTTTGTCACATCTTCCTTCGCTTTCTACTTCCTTTTCTGCAACATTTCTTTGCTGGGAATTGCTAAGCTCTTTTCCAGCCATTGAATTAGATTCTCCAAGGAAGTATTAGCTTTTAAGTAATCTAGTTTTCCCCATCTTGAAAATTTAGGCAGAAGCGATACAATTTTATAATTTTTATTAAAAAAATATATATATAATGTTATGGAACATCATAACTGGAAGAAATTGGTCTTTATCTCTATTGTAACTGTAACAGAATGGGTTTTGCCCTCAGCAGAGGAAAAGTCAGAAAGGCTTCTGGTGTTGCTGACTGGGGTGGCTGCCCCTTTTGTGAGCATGGATGTGGATTTCCCATACTAATATTGCCTGTTGCAGCAAGAGGTAGAATGCTCAGTGAGGCTCCTGTTGAAAGCACAGATGGAAAACACAAAATGCTTAGAAAACCTTGGGACTTCCACTTACTTAGACTTGTGTAACGCCTGAATATCTAAAACTTGTACTTTCAGTATAGAATAGTAGAAATGAAGGTTCATGTATTTCCTAGTATTATAGTCATTAAATAACCTATCTTGTTGTCATTTAATTGCATAAAATAATCAGATGTGCTGGGGATCAGGGTTGATGGCTTGTACAGTCAGCCAAATCAATATCTGTTGTTGCCTAGTATAAAAAAAATACCTAACTTCGCATCATCAGCTTTGCTCCTGTACCCGCAGCTATGCAGAGTGTTAACATACAAGCCTCGAAGCAAAGTGAATGTTTTAAATCTTTGGTATTTCATTTTTAACTTGTTCCATCTCCTGTCCATTTTGCTGCCAGCAGAGTTCTGCAAGTCCTGAATGACTAATCTTTTCATCTGTCTTCATATTCTTATAAAAAGGCATTATTTATGACCGAACCATATTTGTATTTTAAATGGCCTTGTCAGCGCATTTTATGACTGCTGTGTGTGTATATTCGGATGGAGGTAGGAGAGAAGCAGTATCTACAGCTAACATCTATCTTCACCACAGGTGTGTGAGGGGGAGGTTGACACCCCACGTGTTTGCTGTGAGAAGTTATCCCTTAACAAGAGAAGATTTATGCCCTGTCTAAAGCAAAGCTGTTCTTCTTCCCATGTGCTGCTTAAGTAAAACAGCGATGTTAAAACTGAAAGAAGAGGCTGACCATCCAAAATACCAGAGATGCTCAGTGCATACAAACAATTGGCAAGGTGCTGAAATAACCATCTGCTGAGCATCGATTAGAATAGAATCATAGAACCATTAAGGTTGGAAAAGACATCTAGGGTCATCAAGTCCGGTCATCAACCCATCACCACCATGCCCACTAACCCACATTGCGATTGCTCAAGCTGGTAATACTGGGGAGCCATGTCTTAACAGCAATAGGATTCTACACGGATGCTGCTTTGTACTTATGTCCATGTGCTCAGTTGTGGTAAGACCTTCTCACAGAGGCACAACAGTGCAATTGAATGTATAGTATAGAGGTGGTTTGGTTTACTGAAATCCACCTTTGCAGTAAGAAGCCCCTTATAAAATTTGCTCTTAACCGATTATCTCCTGTCTGCGATAATACCGCTGCTCAATTGCACGTGTCTCTCTGCCCTTGTAATGTAGCACTTCAGTGAGCAAGCTCAAGTACATGTTACTTCTGTGAGCAGACCACAGCTGGGAGCTCCAATTCTTCTTCTAAAGCAGCTCAGCTTGTAGCACCTCTGTAAAATGCAGACTCTGTAGTGGTTACAGTAAAGTATTAATAATCATAAAATCCCTGGGTACTGGTACAGACCTAATAAACATGCTGTTGGCAATGTATGATGGGCTACTGCATGATGGAGCTGTAAGAAAACAGCTCATAGTCTGCCTCTGCCTGTATTGTAGGTTTGGGTTAGATCTGCAAATGCACGCAAATGGTTAAAATGCATTTCTGAATGGAATCAGCATCAGGTATCTGGCAAGGTTTTCAGGGGGTGGAGAAAATTATCTCCCTATTGCTTTGTCATTATTACTTAAATGAACAATGTATTCTGTTTTTTTTCCTTTAAGTGGGATGAATTGTGGCTTTTTATTGCTCCCTATTTTTCTGAATAGATAGTTCAGTAAAACTGCTAATGTTGATGATAGAAGTCGTAAACTGAGATTTTATTGTTTAGTGAGCGTTTCCTTCGATTTTCTCAGCAGCTGAATATACATAAAACTATGTAAATAGTTGCTTGAGAGGATATACCCTTTTGTTGTTACAGTGCAATGATTTCAAGTTATGCTTATTCTCTTCATAAAAGCAAGGGAGTAGAGTGAGAGAGGTGTTCTGCTGTTTATGCATATATGTAAAATTTTTATTTCTGGTCTTTTTACATTAACATTTATAGCGTTAGTTAAGCTGTGTAATGATGCTGCTTCTCCTTCTCTGTGTTTTTTGTTTTCCCATCTGTGTTTCATTACAGTGAAATCCCAGCTAGGAACCTGTGGGGCTTTTTTCCTCAATTTTGGCGCATCTTTCTTCCTTTTTGCTTCTTTTCTCCATCACTAACAAGATAACATATCATCCCATAAATGTGGAGAGTGGTGCAAATCTGTTATGTGGTGTAACAAAGGTTTTGCACCATGGACAATCCATCCTTTTACCATCAGAGAGTTGGATTGATGTTAGGGACAGATAGCTCTTCCATAGCAATCACACTCCAGATGAGACATCATTTTACTCTGTCTTGTGGTTTTAAAACTCTCTGATTGCCAGCATTAACTAAATGTCTGAATAGCAAGCAATTAGAAGCTACTCCTTTTCTGGAGATATTACCAGTTATCCCAGCTTTTGTCTGAAGCTTTTAGATGTCAAGCAAAAAGCAGACCTATACCTCAGAGTTTCCATGAAAACAGCTGCTATCTAAGAATTTCATTTAGTTAACCAACTCACTATTTTAAAATGCAGTGAAGGAATTCTTTGAACTCCTTCTAGTCACAACAGAATTGGAAGTATATGCCTTAAGGCTCAGAGCTTGGGCAATGCTATCCAGCCCCTGTACGGATGCTTTGAGTAAGTTTGAAGTGGGGGTGGAATATCTTTCCCATTTGAATTCATGCACCCTGGAGAAAATTGTTTCAGCCATTTGCTGAAATTCCTTGGGCAGAAAAAGAGCTTCCTTGGCCCCAGGAGTCCCATGCTAGATTGTTACGACTGTATTTCCTTATCTGTTCTCCTATTAATTTTGATTTGCTCTTTACCACAGAAAAGCAGAGCAGAAATTGTTGTTGCCTGTGTGCTTCACTAGTGCAATCCTGCACACTGGGCAGCAGTGGCTCTCCTGCATGCCAGTATCCCCACAGTCGTAGGTGGGAGGGCACGGGACAGGATTTATCCTATATACCAAAGTGCTATCAAAAACACAGAGATAAAACCTGTAAGTTTGAAGCTTTAGTACTGCTCCCTTCTGGGAAGAACATCTGTTTAGTCATATGTCTGGAGCCAAAAGGGTATGTTACTGCTTATTGTTTAGAGATTATCACTGGAGAGAGGTACAGGGGTTAAAGCTGAGGTATTTGGCAAAAGAGAAGCAGCATGATGCAGTTCTACTGAAAAAAATGTTTTTTCATAAGCACTTCTCAGCTCCTGTTGTTAAATAAGTTGCAATTAGAGAAAGGGGAACAAGCATCCTTAGGTAGGGCAGAAGTTAAAAATTAATTAAAAAAAAAAAAGGAAAAAGACAGTTTTTTGCTTCATGGAGGTATTATCAAAGCAAAAGAGGAGCCCTTGGATGAGTCTCAAATCCTTTAGCAGTGCATGTATGACATCAGCAAAGGAATGGAACAGCTATGATGCATTTCTGTGGTATACTGCTGAAACTAGGCAGGAAAAATATCTCTGGATATATCCTAAGCCACCCCAATAAAGTAAAATCCATTTTTCCTTCATAACTTAGTTGCCCTGAAACACATGCAACACCTGTTCCTTCACCTTAACAGTTAAAACCCATTTCTATTTTTGGCACTCCTGCACCCCTTTCCTTTCCTGCAGTGCTGTGTGTGTCGGATTGGAAGTGCTGCCGCTTCTGTTGCAAAGCAGAGAGAGAAGCAAGGAGTTAAATTTCAGAACAGGAGAAGAGGAGGTGAGCTGTCTGCTACAGTAGTTTACTGCAGCTTCCTCTCACACTGACACATATGTAGTTTGTGGTGACAGTGCTAAAGAACTGCAGACAGGCACTTAGCAGACTGGATGTGAGCTGGATGCAAAGATGCCTCACCCCGGCCTTCCTGCTGTCAGTATGTAAATACACCTGCAGGCTGGCCACGCTGGGGTGGGCTTTTTGGATTTTGGTTTTTTTTTGTTGTTTTTTTTTTTTGTTGTTGTTTTTTTTTCTCAAGGCAGCATGAGAGGATCTGACACAGCAACAGCATAGTTCTGAGAGAGAGATCTGAACCAGCGTTAGATTTGTATCTCAGCTGCGGTGGAAGTTTTTTGGGTGTTGGATTTTTTTGTTTCTTCAATTATTTCTGTGTGTGTGTGCCTGCGCTGCGTATTCAGACTGAAATCTTCATCACTACGATGTTTGCCTCTATCTGGTATGCCAAGAAGCTGGGACGCAGGTTTGTGCATAACGCCAGGAAAGCAAAAGCAGAGAAGGTATGTTCCTAGTGGGAATATAAAGCCTTATGTCTCCTGCAAGCTGCCTGCTGGCATCCTGTTGTGTATCTGCTCAGTTTTTTTAATACCCTGAAAATCCACCTATTGCTATTCATGATTTCATGCAAGAATCCTTCACTACTTTGCATATTAGTTATTAAATGCTGAGGAAAAATCCTTTCAAAAGTCTTTATGCTCTTTTTCCTTTTTCTCTCATTTCTTTCGCAAGATAAACAGCTGTAAATCTGCTGTGGTGTGTGTTAAAGGAGCACTCCAGTGAACTTGTTGCTGTGCTGCATTATTTTTATTAGTCTGATATTAGGCTCTTTAGACAACCGTTGATTGTTTGCTGCTCACATATATTCTTTTCTAGCGAGGGACCAATGAGAATGTAATAACGTGTGAAGCGTTGATAATGTTTGGGAATTTGGTTTCCTGATACTTGTTGAAACTGTGCTGCAGCATGGATCCCTTTCATTTAAAAAGATATAGGCATGTAAAAATGGCCAGTGCTATCTTTCACTGTTTTATTGCTCATAAAACATAACTGGGTTTAACCAGCTGCTTTCTGGGAGCCCTCGTAGGTTGAGGTCCCTCTGCCTTCCTTCTGCGTGGACAAAACTTAAACTGGTTTAGAATTTACAGTAGTGATAACTAGAGGATGTGGAGGCTGTTGCTTTTGTTCTAAGTGCAGGCAGCATTCAGTTAACAGACCTGCAGTCCAATTTAGTCCAAATTAACAAACAGACCACTTTCAAAATGGGACTAATTCCTCTTTTATGAAACTCGGTTTCAGGTTGGGTGTGAAAACTTAAATGCAATGTTATAAAGTTGCCTCATTAGTATGATAATGATGGCTTTCTGTTCTCCTTGCTGTCTTTGATGTAGTCAAAGAATTTATAAATGGGTTGTGTTGCTATGTCTTTGATATATCTTACACTATGTAATGCAGCTACCAATCCAGTCAGTAATTATCCATTGCCAGAATTCATCTGTAGCTGGAAAAGCTCTTTACATAGAGGAAATTATTTAGCACAAATGCATTTTTATATTTATAACCAAGGAAGGGGAAATAAATGGGCATCTGCTTTTTCTGCAAAATATTCCTAGTGTTTAAATAGGTGCTGCATGGCAATTCAAAATTTAAACATGCAAGCCATTGGGAAGTTATCCAAACAACAGTGGTTTATATATTCTGCACCATGTGCATAAAAGGTAATAAAAATAAAGGTGCTTCTATGTGGGACTGACAAACTTACTTTGTTAAACGTACTTTGGTAAAAAAGGACTATCAGGTAAAGTCTCCTGTTGTTTGCATGTCACTGTTGGAGGAAGAAAAGTTGCAGGCTGGGTCTTCCTTAGTCCAGAGGGGCTCCCTCCAGAGGAACATTTGCTGTCAAGCTTTCCCCCAGGATGATGGAGGCAGCATGAATGAGCATGACCCACCCCTGGCATGCTGGTGTTCACTCTGTGGCTCTAAAAAGAGAATTAGAATAAGTTGTTTAAAGCATATCTGTATATACATTATTCTAAATACGTTGTAAAAATATCTGTGACAGTGACAGAATATTCACCTAAAATATATATGTTATCTACAGAGACGTGTAACTTTGTCTTAAAGATTGCTTTACAATTTTAGCTCTTTTCCTAAGGTATTTGTAAATATTTCTGTATAAATCTATCATGTTACAACTTATTCATCTCTGTAGGACTTTCAAAATAATTGAGACAGCTCAGGTTGGTGCTATTCAAGCTCTGAATCCATACTTCATACTTTTTAGAGAAAAGTTTTGTTCTGAACATTTCTTGAGCACACTATTTGCATGCTTGCAATTAAATTTTATTTTTGTCATAAGAGAGTAAGTATACAAGGAAACATCTTCTAAGCTGGTTGCTTATAGTCTTATGGCAAAAATAAAATTTCATTCTGGGAGCTTTATTCCACAGCTAGATCTCAGTTTTCCAAATTTAATTGCTTTTCTTTCTTTTCTTTTTATTTCCCCACAAATGGTGTACTCCAGCAAAGACAGAAAACCCCATTCCTAGCAGGGTGCTATTGCAATAAGTGCTATTGATGATTGGAAGCTCATCAGCACTGATGTTTTTGGTACAATACCTTGGTAACAGGAAAACACAGATATGAAACTGACTGTCAACAAGTAAATTAAAAGTAACGTAATTGCATAGCTTTTTCTGTTTTTTGTTTGTTTGTTTGATGTATAATTGTTGGGTAATTGAATTATTATGCAGTTTTACCTTTTTTTTTTTCTTGAAGAATAATTAGCTTTTCTCTGTGTGCATGATTTGAATTAAACATTGTTTTCCTAATGCGTTTTTGGAGATAGTATAATGCAATAATTTCTAATGGCCTGTGTGTGCAGAGTTCCTTGCTGTTAAAATCTGGATAGTAGGCATCAGGAGAATGTGGCTTAGTGACAAATTTTCCATTATGCTTATCTTCTTTGGACAAGAACAAGCCAAGAATTTTTTAAATGATCACTCTAAGACATAGAAGTTTTGTAGGAGCCTATTTGTTTTGTTAGGACCAGGATGAAAATGGAGGAGTGGGGAGGGTAAGAAGGTTATAGAATGAACTCGTGCACACACACTTTTGTACAACCAGATAGAGCAGCCACCTTAAAATGTTAGTGGACCTGCTTTGTGCAGAAACAGGACCAGAACTTGGGTTTTCAAGAAGGAAAATTGAACATGCCATGGCAGAAGATGCACACAAATATGAAAGCATGTTGCTCCTGTGCAGGTGCTCTGTATGTGCACCAGGATGTCTGGTTATAGCAGCCTGGGTAGGTTCTAAGATCACAGAATTGTTCAAGCTGGAAGACACATTTTAAAGTGACCTGATCCAACTCCTCTGCAATGAGTGGGGATGTCCACAGCTAGATCAGACTAGATGTGTCTCCAAAGCTACCCTTCTTAAGCTGGCACTCCCATCTCCCCATACCTCTTACCTCCCTGCATACAGCAGTCCTTGTTCTGGGAGAGCTGGCACATGCTTTAGCTCCCCAACTCAGTGGGAGGTGTTTCTTGGTTTTGTGAGATCCTTGCAGCCTGAGGAACTGGCCTGTGCTGCAGAAGCTATTTTCAGATTTGATGGAGAGGGTAAAATGGGATAATAAGCAGCAAAGAGATGGGAGGTCAAAGAGGAGACTTGGATTTGTTCTTCTTAGGACCTGGAGTAGCTTTTCTCATCTCCTTAACCAGTACCTTGTTGACTATTACCACAGCTACACTTCCAGTTCTAGCATCCCCTTCAGCCTGATTTTTCGGCTGTGGGTCCTAATCCAGCCTCTGCAGTATCTCCTTGATCTTTCCACAAAATGAGAATTTACTATCCTGGTAGATGTTAAGCATCTAAAACCCAGACATGAACGCACAGTAAGAATTACAGTAGGGTTAAAATTTCATCTGGAGAGCAGAGAAAACGTGGGAAGAACTGGATGAATGGCAGTCTTAAGTGTCCTAACCATGATGATAATGGTTCTTTTGTGTTAGGTGATGTACACCAGTATTTTTATTCAAGGGATGTTTTTATGATATTTTTAAAAACCCTATATTAATTCAGAAATGGAACAAAAGATTCCAACAGTGTGTGCTTGCAGCCTTGAAGGACACCTGTATCCTTGGCTGCATCAAAAGAGAGGTGGCAGAGGGGTAAGAGAAGTGATTGTTCCCATCTACTCTGCCTTCATGTGGTCCAATCTGCAGTACTGCATCCTGACAGTAAAGGAAGGACATGGAACAATTGGAGCAGATTCAGATCAGGGCCACAAAGATGCTCAGAGGGCTGGAGCACCTCTACTACAAAGAAAGGCTGAAGGAGCTGGGTTTGTTCAGCGTGGAGAAGACCTCTGAGGAGACCTCAGTACAGCCTTCTAGTACCTAATGGGAGCCTATAAACAAGAGAGGGACCAACACAGGCAGACAGTGACAGGACAAGAGAGAACAGTTTTAAACTAAAAGCGGGGAGATTTAGATTAGATATTAGAAGGGATATATATATTTTTTCTACTCAAAGGGTGGTAAGGCACTGGAACAGAAAGGTTGCCCAGAGAGGTTGTGGAAGCCAAGTTGGATGGGGTGTTGGACAGGCAAATCTGATGAGTGGCAACACTCCCCACAATAAGGGATCGGATCTGGACAGTCTTTAATGTCCCATCCCACATAGCCATTCTCTGATTCTATGATTTTGAAGAACCTGAAAATTTTGGAAATTGAACACTCTACCCCCAAACTGCTCCTAGCTAGAGTGTCTCATGTCTTTAAGTAAAATCAGATATTGCCTTATAATTGGTCTTAATATTCTTGGTTTGTCATGGAAAACTCAAGTGTAAAAGTTCCTTATTCTTCATTGCATTTATTAGTCTGTGTTATAAATTCTGTCATATGTTGCATTTATCTACATTTTTTACCTCAGTTTGGTTATACTGGCTTGATTGCTAATGTTACTCTTTCCCTCAAGAAAGAAGATAGTGTACAGGATGCCAATAATATTTCCTGAGACCAACTCAACTCTTTTCAAGGCAGCTCTGCTCTTATGTGTTTTATTAAAGTTATTAAAATGCTTTGAGGTTGTCACATGAAAGGAGTATTGTTATGAAAGTAAACGTGATCATTTGAAGGTAGGAACTTGAATAACTTAAGGCAAAGATTGATGTCTTGAATTTTTCTCATTAAACCACAATCAAGAAGAAATCAAGAGATGTTAACTGCATGCGGTTATGCTATAAAAATAAGTACTCTAAATGATTGGAAGAGGTACGGAAAAGTAGCAGAGCAATTAATCATGTTGATCTGAGAGGGTGAGCTAAAGCACTGTGAAATACCTTCTGATAATTCTTCTTCGTATTGATAGATTTTGAGTTTCAAGGTTCAATATTAAAAGTGGAGAATTGTTCTGCCAGTTACCCTATTACTCAATTTCAATGAGAAAAGCTAGCACTGAGTTTTTGGTTTCTTTAAAAGTGGAATATGTTTGAATCATGAGAAACAAATTATAAACACCATCAGAATTTGTCCTATTGTTGAGTTTTTACATCTGAAGAGGAAAATCACTTCAAAAGGAAGTTTCTCCTTGTATGGTATCTCATAGCAGCAGAAAAACAGCATCCATGCAAAGTGTTTAAATGACAATTGACTTTCACCCTTACTTTACAGAATAGCATTGTTAGAAAACATTTTCTGGCTCTTAGATACCAAAATCCTTTTGTGTACTCAAAACTGGTGCCCTGTATTTGAATATATGCCTTTTTTTTTTCTCCCCAGAAGGCTTAGTTTATCAGCCTAGTTTAACTCATTTATTCTATTTATAATTCAAGACAGAAGTGGTTTAACTTTTAAAAATAAATGTGTATGTAATGATACAAATAGTACATGATTTCTGAACTGTTAGCTGTTGATAAAAGTAAAGATTACCCATAAGCAACATTCACAGACTGAACAGTATCACCGCAGATGAGTAGTTTTAGATATAATGTAGTGCTTTCTACATGGGAGAATGCAGGCCAGAAGGTTTTTACAGTGTGGGCTCTGGTATAGATTCATTTGGGGTAAATTGAGTATCCCTGGTAGAAGAGAAACCTACAGATGTTTGCAAAAAGGTAGGAAAATTTGCTTTAATAGATTAACAAAACTGGGATGTTTAACAAAAAGTAATGTCTGTAAATGCAGATATATTTAAACATTTTTCTGATGGTGTTCTGGCAATTCTGGAAATTAACTCTTCATGTTATGACAACACTTAATACCCAGATCATTCTCATATCTGTATTCTAGTGCAGCTAATTGCAGAGTAGGCTTATCTAACCTATGTATTCTTGGTGGTTGTTGTTGTTTTGTTTTTTTCTTTCAAGAATCTGTCCTGCAATCTAATTTGAAAGATGGATAAGAAGTTTACTTGGACCAGTAATTATTCACATAAAAAGAATAAAAAATCGTTAAGAAATCATAGAGTATTAGCTCAACACATTTTTCATTACATTATATGCATATTTAATTCCAAACAAAGCAAACCCTCTCTTCAGTTTTTACAGACATACTTAAAGAACTTGAGATTTCTTTATAAGCTCTCTCAAACCCGAGCTCACTCCATTATTTCAAATCCGCTGGGGTTACGATGAAGTGATAAAGCTTGTAGGACTTGTTATTGCCTTGGCTAAAGGTGAAATGACTGCTCCACTAAGGGACATCTCACACAGCTGCCAAGCTGTAAGGTGGACAGTTTTACTTGCATTTGGACCAAGGAGGGCCTGTGCTGATCAGATTCTGTGAGATGACAGCAGCACGTAACTTATTTGTAGAACTACCTATCAGCAGTCTTATGTCAGATGATGGGAAGAATCTTTTCAAATGGAGTTTCTAAGTGCTCTGTTTTACAGCTTCATGGAAAGATCTTTTCTTTCTACACATAACTGTGGTGGGAAAAAATATGAGTTTTTCTTTTTCTTTCTGGAGCACTTATGTTGCTTTTGCTTTAACATAGTTGGAATTCTAAAGCATTATCTTATATTTTGATTTAATCCAGAACCATATAGATACTGAAGTTTTCTTTCCCCCATTTTTCCTTATTTGCAGTAGCTTATGGTCCCATATGCACCATGATTAATATATAACTGTAGGGATAAGCTGGTTAAGTAGAGATTTATTATGCTTATAATTCACTTCCACCTCACAATAAGCATAATAATAATAAATAAATTCAACTAATCTTACAAAAATGCAAGAGTGATATTTTAAAAAAAGATACTGATGAATAATAAACTACTGAAGTTAATCCTTTACAATCCTTTTTCTTTTTCTTTTTTTTTTTTTTCACCTCTGAGGGATTTTGCTCTTGTGTTGCTTGGCTGTACCATCTTTGTGGGCCCACCACCTGCTGTAACTACTAATGAGTAATAATGGGGGTTATTGTTTAAATTAGTATATGTTGATGGAAGAAATAGCTATTAATCAGCTATAGATGAACTGTTTGGAAAGAAAAGAATATCTCCTCTCTTCCTCTCCAATTTAATCGCAGAGAACACAATTAATCTTAGCTGGCTGCCATGCAGTGATGATGCCTCTCTTTTCCCCATGCGGTGCCATTCTGGCGTGCACATGCTGTCAGGTACAGCACTGCCTTTCATCTCTTATCCGGGGGCCTCCATGGCATGTCACATAAAGCAGCTTTTCCTTTCCACATTTAGCCAGTGCAGAGATCATCTTAGAAACAGGGTGAGTAACTTTTCTGGTTAAATTATCTCTTGTTTACTTAAAACCAGGATGGACACAAAGATGTTCAGAAAACAGTTGCCACACCAATGGTTGCATTAATTGCTGCTCTGAGTGCTCATGCTGTGACTCAGATGGAATCAGTTTGGATCTGTTCTAATAAATAAGTGGTTTTATTATCATAAGCCATAAACTACTGTTTTCTTTAGGGAAAAATAAAAATGTCTGTTTCTATTTCCTATTTTCATTATTAAATAATCTCAATATATCATTTACACCTTTTTTAATTAAAAAAAAAAGAGAGAGAGAGGAAAAAACAGCATATTTATTGCATTTATAACTTCACTTGGACTTTCCACTCCTGGTCTACACAATGTATCATATTGTGTTAAATCCCATTCTGCAGTATTGTGAATATCATATTTAATTCATAAGATGCTCATTATTTTATTGTAATTGTTTTATTTTCTTTGCATTTCTATGCAGTGTTCAAGTATATTATGAAAATGGATTCATGTGATGTGCAAGTATGGTGTGTTTTTCTGTTTTACCTCTCTGTCCTGCATACGCAATTCAAAACAGTGTAATAAAATGTGTTTGATTTGCAGTCTGAACTGCATTTGGCATCACTCACTGTGTTTGCAAATAGAGATCAGTATGAAACACTGACAAGATACAATCTGTCCTTTGGCATCGTTGTCCCTGGAGAAAACTGGGAGATGAGAATTCTCTTTTAGTTCCTGTGGTAAATTATAAAACTATACTTTTTGAGTACTGTATAAGACAATACAGCTAATATGTACATAACATGCTGCAACTGGAAGGCACTCTACCAAAGAGGTGCATGCAAAAAGAGCTATCATAAAATGTAGAAATATTGTCACAGAGCATGAGTTTAAGACAATTTATATATAAGCTCCTGCTTTAAAAGAAATTGTATTCTGTATATATATATATATTAGTGGTGCTGATTTTTTTTTCTCTGCTGATGTATGTCAGGGAAATCTTGGTGAGGAGCATGCGGTTACGGCTTTAAGCTGTGTTAACAGCTTCAAATAGGCAATTTTAGCTAATGCTTTGATTCTTTCATGGGTGCAATATGATACACTTTACTACCAGGCAGGAGATCCAAATGTTGTGTGAAGCACTTGCAAACTGTTATGAAGACTGGAGCTTTCTTTTTAACTGTCTTACATATACCACACAAAACAGTAAAAGAAGGTTCCCCGTTTGCCACCACTATATATACACACTGCAAGGCTATTCAGAAATGACAGCCTTTAGATGCAAAAAAAACATACAAAGCTACACAGCTTACACAGCTTCTAGTGCTTTTAAGATGGTGCCAGCACATTCTGAGTGACTCATGCAGCTCTCCTATTGGTTAATCAGTTAATTAATCTTAGCCAGTGTTAACTAATCTGAGGCAATCATCTGCCTTTCCTGAAGCTCAGTAGAGCAATAACTTTGTCATTTTAAAACTAGAATTGGATTTGAAAAGCAAATTTTGCATGAAAACTGTATTTCAGTTCTAGGCTGGAACCTTCCATGTATTTCCGTCTGTCTTTCATTGGATCATTCCCCCTAATTCCATGCAGCAGTATTTAAGATGGGCATGGATTAAGAGCTGTGATGCTTCTTAAGACTTTGCTTGGGAAATTGTTACTTTGATAAGCAAGGTCATAACTTATTCATTACCTTATGTTGTCACTGTGTAATAAGTGGCCCATAAGACTTGTATGCTTTATTCCATTTAAATCTTGACCAGATATATCATGCTATTTTATATGTTTGTGAAATGTTCTTTAGTCTTGAGGCATAAGGAAGGTGTTTGAAAAAGGGAATACTCATGTATTTTATTGTTGTCCTATAAAAATGATCTGTCCTAAAGGCAATACAGCGGACTTTTAACCCACTCTCTAGGGGATCCAAATATTTTTACTTATTTCCTGAATATGATAGTGTTTTCCAGTTAGCTATGAGATGAGATACATACCTTTAATTTTTATTTTCTTAGCAGAAAACTTTCATGAAGATTTTAAGTGGGTTGTTTTCAAATGAAATGTTCTCTATCTTTGTAAGGTAACAAAGGGTCAGGAAATTCTATATTAGCAAAAACCACTTTGTAGTCAAGAAGTATCAATTTACTCTTTTGAAATAGCTTTTCAGGATTAAGTGAAACTGATCCAATTTGCTTCTGTTTGTTTTCTGGACTATTCTTATAGACTGTTCCTGGCTTTGTTTGGTGTGATGTTCTATTGAACAAACCTTCATCTTGAATTAGGACGCACTGTTACAGTTTGTAACTTCCTCCAGCCTACCTTGCCTTGTCTTTTCCATTTTTCACATTGTCTTCATATAGTAGGGTAAAAAAGTCCCTGACTTCCTTGTCTGAGACTCTTGTTGAGTTGGACAGTAGCAGGAGAATGTTTTCCGTTTATTTTTTTTCTTTACAGAATTCATTATCATCCCTCTTGCCTTGGACAACATCTGAAACATTCTGGTACCATTACTGGGTTGTTATGATAATAATGCCTCCTATATGTGTCCATGGAAACTGCAACTGCTACAAAGAGAATAATTACACTATTTGACAGAGCGAAGTCTCAGCTAAGCACCTCTTTTTCAACACAGTCACCAACATTAGCTGTGCATATTCTTCAGCAATGAACAAGAGCTATGTGTTGCCACTATCTGCAAAATTGGGGGTGACCCACTGTCACCACTGCTGAAACACACCATCCACTGCCTCACTATGCTGACATCCAGTGTTTTGTCTCCATAGCATTCAGCAAGCATCAATGAATGTCAGTGGGTACAGTTTTTTTCTGTGGAGGAATTCAATGACACACCTTTGTTTCATACACACATGCAAATGGCATGTTTGTCAGACTGCCCCTCTGCTGCCTTTTGTCACACAGCAGCAAAATGTAACGGAATATTGGTGGGAAGGTTCAGCCTGTAATCCTGTATCAACAGCATCTATCTCTGACATCGTGGGTCAGGAAAAAAAATAGGAGGCATTATTTTCAGATCGGCCCTTGTATTCACCTAAGGATACCTGTTTGAAATCTCCCCTTAAGTACATATGCTGGATATCACAATTTGCTAGCCACGTTCAACACTAAGACAGCTTTATTATGTGCCATTTCCTAAATTCCTGATGAGCCAAATGTTTAATATAGATCTGTCTGCATAAATGTATTTTAAAAAACTTTATATGGGAGATTTTGAAAATTAGTATTTCAAATCTGAAACAAAGAATTAAATACATGTATATTAGTATGTTAAAACACTGTTATTCTAATACGAGATAGTAATGTTAGCAAGAAAGGCATTAAATCAGGACCATCATGTTGCAAATATAAAAAAAGATAACCTTCTGGAAATGATATATTTTTCCTCCAACTTTTATTTCAGTAGGCATATGAACTGCATTACCTTTCTAATTAATTTAATATGGCATTGAGAACTTTTTTCTGTTGAAAAGACTGCGGGGAACAAACCTATCTCAAACTGGCAAACTGGAAAGCAGTGTACATGATTCTTCACTTAGCTGGTAAGGGAAAGTCCACAGAAGGGAGGATGTTTACTAATGCTTGTTTTAGAAATTTACTGATGCTGTGCAAAATGCAGTTAAAGACTTTTATCATTAAAAAGATTGTTTAATTTCAACAACACACCTTAAGCTTTGCCACTCTTTCTAATTAAATATTTAGTTGTGTAGTAAATTAGGCATGCCGTGATCTCTGCAAAGTAGCTCTCCATTTACTACTGCATAAATGTTTTACATGCTGCTGTATTGTTTCTAATAAATTAATAATGAAGATTTAGATTTTAACTGATTAATAATCTAATTTTGCATTTAGAATCTAATTTAGGTCTGGAGAGAAAATTGAAGTAAATATCTTTGGCAGTAATCCCAATGCTCTGACAAAGTCAGCAAGTGATAAGGAAAAAACAAATCAAGATAAATGAAATGAAATGAAATGGTTGGAGCATTTAGGAAAGTAAATGTTTCCCTATGAAAACACAAAATGCTCTGTACGTGACTTCTACAGTCATATGGCCAATGGTCAGTGCAAATTTTATACAGGAAACTGCCAGGAGTCTGTAGAATAATGTATGAATTTAACTAAACAGAGGACGGTACTGATTGGGTTATGTGTTGCCTTTTATGCCACTAGGATTAATGCTGATATTTTGAAATTCATAAACTTTCTGGAAAATTACATCTACTGCTGTTGCTCATAAAACGATACTAACAAATGCTTTGGGAAATGACTAAAAGCAGACTGTGAAGTGGTCTAAAAAAAAGTTTTCTTTTGACAACTTTGTCAAAAGGGTTGACATGGTTGAGGCTGACCAAGTTTAATGTCAGAATAAGGTACAGTATGCAGAAGGAAAATTAGTCACCAGAAGAATGGAGAGGTAGGGCACATCTTCTTTCTGAAACCTGAGGGCCTAGAGGCTGAGCCTGTGCTCTAATGGAATCTGTGATCCTCATCTTTGATGACTGCTCTCATTGAGGTGAACAGCTCTTATTTTGCCTTATGTAGCAGTATATTCAACATTTAAAGCTCAGAAGTTTGTGTTTCACAGCTTTGTCTGTTCACCTCCTGGTACTGACATGAAATTCTATGCAGCTGGGAAATTTACTGGAGTCCTCTTGTGTCAGAGGTCCATTCCTGCTTCTAGGAAGTACAAGTTTATCCCAAGTGCAGAAAGACTTCAGTTTAATTTGGGGTGTATGGTTTGTGTTTTAAAGGATTCTTCTAACAGCCCATTTTGGCTATTATTGCATGAGAATATAATTTAAAGTCAAAATTTGGTGCTTTACAAATGTTCCAGTAAGAATGGCTTGAATGGTTTATCAAAGATCAGAACCTGTCCTGTTATGTCTCTCTGTAGTAATAGGTCTTATTCATTTAGTGGAGAGATGATTATTGTAATTAATGTAATTAACTTTTCTTGTGATTATCTTAGGCTTGAGAATATATTTTGCTCTTTCCCAATTATGGTTGTTTCTTTGATAGAAATACACATGCTGTGTGTAATAATGAAGGTGGTTTGGGAAGGACTTAATGTATATAATTGGAAACTAAGATGAGGTAGTCTTCTATCAGCAGGGGGGCAGGAGAGCTGGGCTGTATAATTGAAGTACAGCGTAATGGGATTACCTACAATTTTTAAACATTACTTTCATTAAGGAAAATAATAAGCATATTTATTAAATATAGTCTCTGCTTGGGACAATATTTGTTATTATGAAAAAGCTCTTGCAATTAAGCTTGGGTATAAAAAAAAATGTATTGAACATACTACATCAGTTCTGGAAAATGCTTTTGTGCATAAAATTTCACTAAAATAAAAGAGCTTTCACAGCAGAGGAAGTTAGCCAGATATTAGTACAGCTCACATCTAACATTCCCTGTAAATTCTTCTATGTGCTTTCACTTAGTCAAGGTCAAATCAAAAGAAGTCATATTCAAATATACTTAAACATCTATCTTTTAAAACCATTTAATGATTCTGTTTTTCATGGCTTTACTTAGTAGAACTATAAGGCTGGATTTTTTTTTTTTTCCTAAGGAGTATTTTCTGCTGAAGCTATAGAAGTATGATGATTTAGGATTTATGAGATGGATTTCTGTGCCAAATTTTGCAGGAGGTCAGATACAATTCTCGTAGGAGTCTTTCCTGTCATTAAATATGTATCTGTGAAACTCTCCATAATAACAGAAAGTATTTTCAAACTGTATAAAGCATTTTAAATGTGATTGCTATGTTGGGGCTATAGCATGATGTGATGTTCCCTAAGGATGTTCCTTTATTTCTTTTCATCATCTCTTTCGAGGATTCCTCTTCAGAAAAACACTAAACAGTAATGTATAGCTGGTTTCCTTAATCAAAGCTTTTACCAAAATGAACTGCTTTCAGCTAGTATTGCAAATCCTTCTAGTTTACTTCCAGGAGTTCTGCTTTGGCAATGCTTTGAACACGATACTCATTGGGTCATAAAGTACAGCTTTTTCTAGGCATGCATATGAATTGGGATTTGCCTGTACTGTGAGGACATATGTTAAAGGTTTCTTCTGTCACAATATGCATATATTAAAATCTCTTTTTTTGTCAATTTAAAAAATAAGCCTATCAAGGGTACATTAGTGAATGTTAAGGCTAAATAGATAATGCAATGATAAAACTGAGGGGAAAAGAAAAAGAGAAGAAGGTAGTGCTGTTGTAATCTCATTTTCCCTTGACCACTATCATATCATATATCACCTGTCCCATTCAGCAGTGGGCTCACATTCTCTGTTGCCTTACTGCTGAAGTACCTATAGAAAATATTCCTGTTGCCTTTTATATGCCTGGCCAGATTTGTCTCCAGATGGTCTTCAGCTTTCCTAACTCCATCCCAGGTTATCCAAACAGTAAATCAGTATTCTTCTTCTGTTCTGTCTCTTCTTTCACCTCTTGTAGACTTTTTTTTAATTTGAGCTTTGTTGTGAGCAACTTGTTCATCCATGCAGGCTTCTTGCCACTCCATATTAGACTCTTGTTATTGTGATAGACTGTCTTAGAGTCTGGAAGAGAGGATCCTTGAGTAACAACCAGCACTCCTGGGCCTATCTTCTGCATGGGGTTGTATCCTATGGGATTCTTTCAAGTAAGTAGATCCCAAGAAAAAAATACTTAGAGGCTTGGCTTACACAGTGTGCTCATTTTCTTGTGTTTTATTGCCAGAAAATGTTCAGATCCAGTCTCCAGAATCATTTGCCATACTGAGAACTGACAGAATGGTGCCAACTCTTATAAATCTGAACCAGTTGTTCTTCAGGGAACGTATAAAAATGGAAAATGTAATCTTGCATACTAAGTAAAAATGTCAACCTTTAATCACAGCTCTACCTAGCTTCTCAGATGCAGAATTTATTTTTACTCCTCATTACTGTTAAATAGGATTATATTTTGTTCAATAGGAAATCTCCTAGCAGAAGAAGGTGAAGGATACCAAGGAAAAACACAAGTCATGTATTTTATTAAGAAAAACTATAGACATCCAGAAAGAGGAAATGTCTAGGATATGGGACAAATTAGAAACTCCATTGTAACTCTCCTATCTACATTAGCCTCAAGATTGTTTCTTTGCCATGACCTCTCACAAAGAGCCTTGCCTTTCTGTCAGTATATTTGCAATTTAAGAACATTTTGCAAAGAAACTGGCAACATCATATTCCTCCCCCTTTTCCCAGGTGGAGGGTTGATTTAATATTTTCCATCCCTGCTTTCAGTAGTTTTTCCCTTACTGTGTTCCTACCAGTGTCTTTCCCACACATCTCTTTAAACTTTTTCTCCCCTGAAACCGTCCTTCTTTTCATTATTATCACATCAATTTGTCAGTGTTAGACCACACAGTAAAATTTTCCTGTTTTTTGCTTTAATTGTGACTCCCTGAAATAACTACAGACTCTCTTACTGACAACAGAGAAAAGGAGTTTTTTTTCCTCTGTAGAGGAAGCCCATAGTTTAATGAAAAAAAGTAGTACTCTGAATAAAAAAAAAAAAAAAGTTTTTTTTCTTCCTTTCTTTTTTCTTTTCAAAAGGCATGTTAGAACCAAGAAAATATACAGTTATGGTTAGTGTCGTTGATGCTGGGTTGCAAGAGAGTAGGTCTGTAGTTATGTCTTTTCTTCACTAGTCCAGATGTTGAAGATTCGAGATTTTTTACTAGATCCTGCATGTCATAAGAAAGGCCATGAAGATGCTTTGCAGGTGTCTGACTGTGGCTTGTTTGTTCAGTTCTTCCCTCCATCCACACATCTGTCCTAGTGGAAACCTTCATTCTGACAGCTCAGTGTTCCTGATTACATCTCCCTCACTTACACACACACACACACACACACAGATTAAATAATCTGTTTCCTTTTATTAATTAATTGGCACAAATAGTCAGATTGTGACTTTACTCAAGACTTTGGATACCACTTATAACAGTTGCCTCCAATTTTTCAACATGACTTCATGTAACAGACTGAACTGAATGCTTTTTGGCTTCATATTGTAGGCACCAGCGTCCAACAGGATGTTGGTCTGACAATTTTGAATGAGTGATAGGAAAGAAAATGATATGTCATTATTAACCAGGGATGAGAAAATCCACTCACTGTCTAAATTGTGGTCTTTCTAAGAGTAAAGATGGCAGAGAGTTGGAATTGAAAGAGAAGCTGTTGATAGAGAATAAGAGAACAGAGCATCAGATTCACTTGATTGCTTACTTGGATGTGGAGTTTGGCTCATAGATTTTCCTTCTTGAGTATGAGAAGGCTTTACATTCAGAGACGTGAAGTGTGACTACTACTGATTGGCTACCTAGTTATTCCTGTTTTGGAAAAAATCATGTTTAGATTGTGAAAAGTAGGTTGCAGTGAAATACTTTGTTTACAGATAATATCCCCAACTCCTGTGAAAGCTAAATTAAAACGAGTAAAGCAAAAGCCAGGAGATAGGAATAGGAATACTGAGTTCAGTTTTGGTATCATGCCAGCTAAATGCAATTAAATTGATTAGAATGTAGGAAGAAGACACACAAAGTTTGGTATAGATGAAAAATAAAAGAACAAGAAAGGGCAAAATGTACCAGGGAGATTATACAGAAAGTGAGAAACAGTAAGAATACTGGAGCATGAATGAACCGTAGAAGTGGGAAAGGCAGGCAGTCACTAAGGGAAACTGGAAATCAATATGATGGGATAGAAATGCATGAATAAAAATAAGCAGTGAATAAAGAAGATAATCTGTAAATCCCCTTAGAATTATAATGTAGAAGACTGTTAGTAACTTGAGCAAAAGATCGGCAAAATGAAGGGGTTGGAACTCCTGACCTAGGAAGAGCCACATGGGATGAAAGCGAGAGCAAAGTTAGATGCTGAGAGAGCACAGCAGGATGCTAGTTTTTGGACCCACCATAATCAATTTCAGATAAAGAACCTGTCAATTCTTGCCTTAGAATGGATTCTTCCTTTTTTAAATTTTTAATACTATGACATTAGTACACTTCCTTTTTTAAAAAATACTTCTTTCCCCCGAAAAAGAGAAAAATATACTTTGGTAAAATTAAAAGAAATTGTTTTATTTTCTTAAGTTAGGTATTGAAACAAACAAACAAAAAACACACCACAATTAATTAGTACTTAATCACATATCACAGAATCAGAATCCCTGTTAGTGAAGGAATTTTCAGTAGTTACATGATTTTCTTGATTGTTCACCTTTGCCCTTGGTTTTCTGAGTAGATTTCTGAAGTGCTTTGGGTGAGATTTACTCATCATTTAATGAAACATTTTTCAGAGAGTATAAGTGGTCATTTTATAAATCCAGAATATGAGCCTAAAGCTGAGTTTGTCCCAAAAGTCGTGCCTGCATAGGTAGCTATTCATTTAGGCTGGGCTATTAAAGTATATACCAGACCTTTGGAAAGATACAACACTGAGTGTTTCTCATAAGAGATGTTGGCATTCCTTTGTCACAGGAGGTTGCTAGCTTGGGGGCAGATCATTGACAGTTAGTTAGTTATTTTACTGCTTATTTATCACCAGAGACTAAATAATTAAAAAAGCAAGTACACTTTCAGCACGAACATTTAACAGATTTGCAAGGTGCTTGGTAAGCTAAGTTATAATGACTGTAAATTGCCATGTGTTTCAGCTAGATCTGTATTCTGATTTGCAAGCATCTTCAGCAAACCTCTTTACTATTAGAAAATATCTCCTGATAATAGTTTTTATTTTTTATTATCATTATTTTTAATATTTTGAAGTTAATTTATTTCATTCATGTTAATGCTGAACTGTTGGAAGCATTGTTGAGCAACATCATGCAGCAGTTGCTGTGAGACGCTTTGCAGTTCGCAATACTCTTCTTCACTTTGTCTTGGAACAAATATACACTTTTTTTTGTCTTGTCAATTGGGTTTGCTCCTGAGCCAGCTCAGTTCAGTAGTAGGATGCCATGTAAGCAAGTAGCAGAATAGTGCACACTGATGCAGGTCTATGAATGGAGTCAGTTGACAAGGACAAAACGGTCTAAATCTGGCGTGCTTGATACATGCGGGGTCCACTGGTGCCTTTTTGTTAACAAGACTTCTATGCACAACATATGAAGTAAGAAGTTATTTCAGTTGTCTTTCAGGTAACAAAATGTTATCAACATGTACAAAGGGAGTAATAACTCCTCTTGTATTCAGCACTGGTGAGGCTGCATCTGGAGTATAGTATTCAGTTTTGGGCCCCTCACTACAAGAAAGACATCAAGGCCATGGAGCGTGTCCAGAGAAGGGCAACAAAGTTGTAAGGGGTCTGGAGCACAATTCTTATGGGGAGTGGCTGAGGGAACTGGGATTGTTCAGTCTAGAGAAGAGGAGGCTCAGGGGAGACTTTATCACTCTCTACAACTGCCTGGAAGGATGCTGGGGCAAGGTGGGGGTAGTCCTCTTCTCCCAGGTAACAGCGATAGGACGAGAAAGAATGGCCTTACGTTGTACCAGGGGAGGTTCTGATGGGATATTAGTAAAAAATTTCTTCTCTGAAGGAGTGGTGAAGCCTTGGAAAAGGCTGAGCAGGGAGGTGTGGAGTCACCATCCCTGTAGGTGTTCAAGAAATGTGGAGGTACATTACTTAGAGGCATGATTAGGCAGCCTGGTGGGATAGGAAAATGGTTGGATGAGATGATCTTAGAGATCTTGTCCAACTTTAATGGTTCTATCATTCTATCTTTCTGCAGTGCTATACATAGAATAATTACTGTCTAGTTGCATTTTCTTCATTAACAGTTGGATCATCCCACTTAACCTCCAAGTTCTGATCTTTTGGGACTCGGGCAATAATTTTGCAAAATTCCCTTTTCAAAATTGAGTAAAAGTCTAGAGAATTTGCTTTTATGGTAATATAAAGAAACATGGAAGTAGTGATTTTTCCAGAAGACCTCATGCTTTTTCACAAGATGCTTTGCATTACAGAAGTGAAAACCAAAAGATTCAATTCCTACTGGAGCTGAACAGGCTAAGTGAGACTTAATAGCTGTTCTCTGTTGTGTTTGGAAAAGGAACTTGAATGTGTGGTTGCAAGTTTTTGTGTGAGATCTTATACAATGGCAATCCACACGATGAACATGGTTTGAAGAATCTTTTTTCCAGAACTCATTTGTGACTGTATGAACCTGTTCGTATATTTCTCTTTTTCTAATTCTCTCTGTGTCTCTCCCTCCATGGGGCATAGTAATTTAGTAATCACTGAATTACTGTAGAAATTTAGTGAGTTTGTCCTAAGCCTTTTTTTTTCTTTTCTTAAAAACTTGGTGCTTATTATGCATAGCAGGGATTTTATTTACGCAGGTAATAGAACGATCTTCATACACTCTTGATAAAAGCAGGATCTTGAAATATACTACAAATACAATGAATACTGCAGTCTTATTGTGACTGAAGAAGGAAATGCCTGGTATCAAGCTGTTTTTCCTAATTGCTAATAAGAATAGCATTATCACCTGTACCAAATCAGAAGCACAGATGACTATATGTAAACAGTTAAGTTGCAAGCTGAAGCTTTTTTTTTTTTTGAAAATCATGTAATACTTCAAATATATTTAAGGTAACATACGTTGAAAATAGCTCTCTGTAATGTGTATGCATATTTTTAATAAACTAGTGTATAGAGATTAAAAAATATAAATAGAAAAAAAATTCATTAGATGATTCGGAAATGGGAAGTAAGAAGATGAGTTTATACTGTCACCATTCAATTTTCATCTTTGTTTTTGCAGCACTGATAATAAGTTATCAGTGAGTCATTTAGGACATCTTCTGTCCTCAATGCTCAAAACTTCATATAAATGTTTAGATTTTTTTTCCAAAAAAACCCACAAAAAACCCTAAATCTGTTTCTGTCATCATATTATACATTATAGTACTGTGTATTACATTCCACTTCAATATATGTAATTACATAGTCAATAAAGTTATATAGATAGAACTAAAATTAATGGGACAGAATAAATCTGAATTTGAAAATGACAAGAACTAACCATTTGATACAATATTACTATTTGGAAGGAAGTACTATGATGTGAATTTCTAACAAGAAAACTTAGACTTAATAAAAATGTGTATGTATCGAGACAAATATCCAGCTGTCATTCAGGTTCCCTCTTTTTTCATGTGTATTATTAAATTCAGATTTTTTAATCAAATCTTGTGGGAAAACAAATAAGAAATGAAGTTAGTATGAGCCTTGCCATTCTTAGTTAATTTAATCTGGGAAATTGTCAGCATGCAGTGTTTTAAGTGCTCGTCACTATGAAATGGCACGGCCCTTGTGCTAAAAGTCTCATTCTGTGTCAAAAGCGGGTTAGGCTAAAAGCACTAAGGATATCTGACCATATTAGTTGCACTAAATTGTTATACTCATAGATATTACTATATAATCTATACAATCAAATCTTTGTGAGATGCACATTCTCCAGGTTCTTCTGCAGACTGTCATTTTGTGCTGGGGTTCCTCGCAGTCAGTTGGATGGCTCTATGGCTGTGGGTATAAGTGATGACAAACGGAATGCGTATGAGGTTAAAAAAACCTTCATGTCATAAATACCCATACTTTATATTTATTGAACCATATGTCTAATTATTCAGTTGTCACAGCAGAAGAATGTTGCACACATGCACTGGTTTGGTTAGGTTGATGTAGCCTAAGTTTTAGCCACAGACAGTCACATATCTTTGGGCCTGGATTCACATCACCCTACTTCAAGGTAGTAGTAGCACAATAATATTGCCTCCCTGTGATTAATGGAGAAGGGTACACTGAGGTGTGATCCATGCTTTACTTAAGCTGAACTGCTCTCTGGAAACGCTTTATGCACCATATGGGGAGACAAAGTTGACTTGGCTCCTGTTGTAGGCAATTAAAATTAACTGAAAACCATCCAGGTCCTCCTCTACACATCTACTCCTCTAATCTCTTTTCTGTTCCTCCCTCACAAAGATGAGACTTCTATAGAGAACACTGTGCTTCTCTGTGGCACTTGGCATAATACCTGCTGAGTAAACTTCCACCTTTCATGAAGGCTTCCTTCTTGAAGCCTTCCATAATGACTTCTTTTGAGTATGACTGTTTCTAGCATAAATGTGGCAGTAGATCTTTGTGGTGAATAACGGGAACAATTTTGTGATTCTGTACTCCCTGGGGAACTAGCTTTTGATCTGTAGTTTTTTTCACTGCCTTTTGCAACTTTCTTAAAATAAGCAAGGGGGAGAGCCAGGAAGGGGTTGACTGAAAGTTAAAATCTCAGTCGAATCATAGAATCATTAAGGTTGGAAAAGATCTCTAAGAGCATCTAGTCCAACTTTGAACCCACTCCACATCCACTATACCACATCCCTCAGTGCCACCCACATCCCCACAGTTCTTCAGCGCCTCCAGGGATGGTGACTCCACCACTTCCTGTGCAGCCTGGGTGCTGATGCATCACCACTCTTTCAGAGAAGAAATTTTTCCTAATATTCAACCTGAACTTCTAGTTAACAGTACTAGAAACTACACATAGGCATGCTGAATATGATGCTGCATTTTCTCTAGTATTCACAGTACGTAAATTAAGAAAAATATAAATTTTCAAATTTTAGAATTGTCAACCTCAGCCACTGCTTCTTCAGCAGTTCAGAAATAGGAGTCATAATTAGTAGTGAGTGAGGTGCCTTTGTTTAATGCAGAATTTATTCCACATCTTAACCTGCTGTATTTGACTGAACTATTGATTTTAATTGTATCTGTCAGAATTTAGCTGCTCATTCAAATGTGTGATATACCTTAATCATTTGTAGGCAGGCACATGCCTCTCTAAGAGTCTTTTCCTGAGTAGATAATACACTGCAGTTCCCTGGAGACCTTATATGCATATCACAAAAGCCAGCACAAATAGCAGGCTTGTTAATACCAAAACAACTGATTAATATTAATTCCTACATTCCATTTCTGTCAAAGGTTTTGGAGCCAGCCTTTTTTTTTTTTCTTCTTTATCTTTTTTTTTTGTCTTGAGAGAATATGAAATAGGAATACACATTCTAGGTTGCCTATATAGCAGTCTACTTTTATGTCAGAGGTTGCAGTTGTTTTTTTACTTCCTTGCAAAATAAAATGGTATGTCATCAGGGTTTCTTTTCCCCCTTGTCCTACTCTCAACAGTTTTTATCCATGTTTTATTCTACAGCTTAAGAAAAAACAGTATATGAAATTCCAGCGTCATTAGAGTAAAATATAGATATAAGATTTTAATACAATTTAATAAGCAGGTAATCAACATAGAGCTGTTTCAGATCATACTTTTATAAAACCAAGTGATTTATTGGTGAACTGAAACCTACTTAGGTGCTATTCTAGCAATAGTTGACTTTCCTGATATATCTATCAACACTTTTTTCTGAACAGTATTTCTTTAAAAGATCAAATATTGTGTGTTTCATCAGCATGGAGTACTTTGCATAGAAATTATTCCCATAACATATCTGATAGAATGTATCTCAAAACACAAGGTATAATATATACAGAGCTTAAGTCAGTATTGGATCTCAAAGTCTTAAATGTTCCATAGGACCAGCTGCTGTGCTTTCATAAGGAAAAATCCTTAATTCTACTGTGTTCTGAGTTTGTCCTATTATAAGTCAGTTTCTGAATTCAGGATCTCTGTACTGTTAATAACTGACAAGAAAGCTCAAAGTATACGCTGTTATCTTAAGGATCATGAAGGGATGAAGGGCTTCTTAACAGTTATGCGGGCATACAGAATGGAGATGAAACTTTTAGCATAAGGCTGGACTTGTTAACAGTTAAAGCACATGTTATATGAATGGTAATGGAATAAATATGGAAATTGCCGAGGGATGAATAGAGAATATGAAAAAATGTAATTTTTGCTCTTTCTTCCTGAAGTATAAACATACTAAATTATTAAGAGTGTAATAGTGGGAGGTAGCATATGAAATTGTATCTCTAACTTGATCTACTGTATATTTATATGGAAGATATAAATGCTGAAAGCAAAAGTCATTAAAATTACTGTGTTGAATATATTGGAACAGTTGTTAATCTATAGATTGCTATGGTTTACAGGTTTTGGTTCTTTTTCTAGTTCCTATTCCCAGTGGTAGAAAAAAAAAGAAAGAAAAACACATTGCAAATGTTTTATAAAGTACTCACATTATGGCATCTAGGCAAACAGTTTAATTTTGCATCCTTTAAATTTGATTCAGTCAACTGACAACCTATATTTTCCAGAGGGGGAAAATAAAAAGTTTATTCTTAAGGTAATGAATAAGAGGTAAGCTGTTTAGATAGTAAAATATCTTGATCACTGAGATATCCCATAGTCTCTTATGGCCTGTTGCCAGATGTTTTTCTGCCATTCTGAAGAGAAACTGCATACTGATGGAAATGCTGCGCCCGAATGAGATAGAGGTGTGCTGTTTGTAGCATAGAGGCCTCCTACTTGACCTGCCACAGAGGAAGGTCACTGCCACCAGACATCTTCATCAGTGCTAGACTGACTGTGAACTGCCTGGTGGACCCGGGGAAGACTGTTGACATAGCCTACCTAGACTTCAGCAAAGCCAGTAACACAGTCTCCCACAGTATTCTGGAGAAGCTGTCAGTCCATGGCTTGGACAAGTACTCTCTTTGCTGGGTAAAGAACTGGCTGGAGGGCCGGACCCTGAGAATGGTGGTGAATGGAGTTAAATCCAGATGGTCACAAGTGGTGATCCCCAGAAGTAGGTGTTGGGGCCTGTCCTGTTTAATATCTTTATTGATAATCTGGATGAGGGAAGTAAGTGCACCCTCAGTAAGACTGCAGATGACACCAAGTTTAGGGGAAAGTGCTCATCTGACAGAGTAGAAAAGTGTTACAGAGGAATCTGGATAGACTGGATCACTAGGCTGAGGCCAATTGGATGAAGCTCAACAAGAACAACTTCTAGGTCCTGCACTTTGGCCACAACCCCATGCAGTACAACAGGCTTGGAGCCAAGTGGTTGGAAAGCTGGGGATGTCAGTGGACAGCCAGCAGAACACGAGGAGTCTGGAGCACAAGTCTAATGGGGAGTGGCTGAGGGAACTGGGATTGTTCAGTCTGGAGAAGAGGAGGCTCAGGGGAGACCTTACCATTCGCTACAGCTGCTTGAAAAGAGGTTGTGGTGAGGTGGGTAACTGTAACTTTACAAAAGGGAATGCCCTGAAATTGCTCCAGTGAAGGTTCAGGTAGGATATAGAAAAAAAAATCTGCTCAGAAAGAGTGCATTGGAACAGGCTGCCCAGGGTACCAGTGGAGTCACCATCCCTGGAGGTATTTAAGATACACTGAAATATTGTACTAAGGGACATGGTTTAGTGGGCATTATTGGTGGTTGGTGGATGGTTGGACTAGGTCATCTTGAAGGTCTTTTACAACCTTAATTATTCCATGATGCTATGAAATGCTTGTCCTACTTGGGAATTTCCAAAAGCTGCCTGGTCATTATGCAGGGCACCCTGATGTGGGTGTCCCTGCTGGAGCTGGAGTTGGACCAGGTAGACCCAGAGATCCCTTCCAACATTAACCATTCTTCAATTCTGCACTCGCTGCATTTTAGCCTACTCAAATTTTCACTTTCCCTTTGAAGTGCTAATTTTCATGCTGAAGAATTTGTTGCAATTCTAACAGCATGTACCATCTCCAGATTTTTCAATAACCTTTTCAAGAAAACTCACCTCCTTCAATTGTGGGTAGGCAGCCTCCAGTTTTTTTTAAGCTGAGAGCCTACCCCTCACCTTGTCTTTTTTGCTCTATTCCTGTTTGTACCTGAGGATTTGTATTAAATGCTATTAAAATAGATTTATTAATTTAATATTCTAGTGAGCTAATAGTGAAAGTTAACTTTCACTGCTCCCTGAAGGGGAAAGCATATCCATAATTGAGGCGTTCCCCTTGCTGATCTGTGAACCTTGCGGTGATGTATGAAAGATGTCTTGAATTATTCAATGTTCCTTATTAGTTATGTTTCCCCTTGGTTTCACTGCATAGCTGATGTCATTTACAGAGGTGAGGATTTTTTTTCTCCATGTTTTATTGTGTGGATAGAGCTCAAATTTGTGAAAAATACTTCCTTAGGGATTTTTGTTCTGTCTATGATGTAGCTATTAGATACACACATTTTCTATTTGCCCACCTTGCGGGATATGGAGTGTGTGGAGAAGTTTAGAAAATTAATTTTACTTCGTTCGTTAAATTTTCTATGCTGACAGGAATAAAAAAGGAATACAATCCTCAAATACCTGCAATAGTGCTGATACTTGCAGTTTTTAGAATAATTTAGTACTGAGATCACAGAGAATGCTTAACAGGACAAGGGGATAAGCATTCCCACTGTTTTATTTAAGATGACCTCTACATACAGGTACACATACTTCTGGAGTTCTACTTTATAGTTCACACTTGAATGCACATCTGTAAAGACAACCTATCATAAAAGTGAAGTGCACATTCGTACATACCTAGAGTTTTTATTTAAAAATCTTTCTAACAGTTACCACCTTTCCCTTAGTTTCGTTAATTTTAACAGTTACTATCAATAAAAAAAGAGAAAAATAAAGTTACTTGATCCCTCAACTCTCTTCTACCAGGAGCACCAATTACTGCACCACAGATGTGCTGTCTGTAGGTGCTCTGGGACAGGCTGTAAAAACAGCCCGTTCTGGCATAAGCTTACTTCATTATATAAATGTCATGGAAAACCTGTCATTTCTGTGAATATGATCTACTTAGATTTTTATTATTTGACTTTGAATTCCACATCCCACAAGCTAATGAATTCTCTTTTTAACTTTATATAGCTGTGTAGTGTTTACATCAGAGATTACATAAAAAATGTTCATATTTTCTCATCCTGTCAGCGAGTGTCAATACTGCTAAGGTGAACAGTAATACGGCCCCAAACTGACACTGCAACACAGAATGTACAATTAGTTTTGGAATCACTTGTCACCTTCCTTGATGATCTCATCGCCGGTCTAGTGAATGTATTTTCCTCCTTTTTCAAGGAAGGAAGATGTGGTTGTATGATTGAAGGACCTTAAAATAAAGAACCATGAAGGAACACTTTGTTCATCTTTCAAAAATGCAGAAAACATCCCTCTGTAGACTGAGAGATTTTCACTCTTGTGGATCTCTCTGAGCTCTCAGAGGACAAGAACAGCTGCACTGATCTGCTGGAGTACCTGACAGTGAAGGCCAAATGTTACCCATTAGACCTGCCCTGGCATCTCTCCTTGGGGAAAAAAAAAAATCATACCTATATGAAAGCAGAGTGCTTCACAAATGAGCAAAAAAAATCACAATTGACTCTTGGTAGACAAAATATTTCATGCTGTGCAGTTGAGCATATTCATCAGTTCAGACAAGATTGTTATAATTGAAAGCCTTAATTCTAGCCTTGTAAGGTCACCTTGGTCACTAATGGAGAATTGCATTGGAAGCCAAGAGACTGAGACACTATTCCCAGATTCTGTCACTGACCTGCTTTTGCAAGTTATCTCACATTTCTCTTTATTTCTCTTTTTCATCTGCGTATGGATATTTTTACTGTTCACTTTCTTGAAGTTAGGAATTGTTTAGTATGGTGTGTCTGCAAGCTTGGTTTTGGCTCCTATCTTCTCTGTAGTATCAAATGAGAATAAAAGAGAGAGGATTCCGATGTGAAAAACTGCATTTTATATGAACAGTTGAGTAAAAATTCCAGCTATACTTTAGAGAGAAATTCTCCTTGGTAATGCCTCTGACTTCAGTATTAATTGAAGCTGACACTGACAGTCTGATTATCGATATTCAACTTTAAATGTCACATTTTTAAAACACTGTACATCATGTTATTGCAGGTTTTTTTTTTGCTTTCCTAGTGAATTCTCTATCCAGTTCGTGGCTCCACCTGGAGTGATGATTAAATTTTATTGACATGGTAATAATATGAAGTTGATGTGGAGAGTTCTAGATGTGCTGCACCTCCTGGTTCTAGTGCAAGTTATCCAACTAATGCTCTATATCTAAGGTTGAGAGTTTAGAGGGACTTTTTAATTCTTGCATGGTAAACTAATTCGTGGTACTAGAGATGTTCAGAAATTCAAAGCGTTAAAAAATTCTTTGATATTTTTACATAGGAAAGGAATGAGGTTGTGGGGATGAAAAGCTAATAGAAAGTCCAGCACATATTCACATATTTTTAAACTCAAGAAAATAAGATGTGAAGCTACCGTTTATCCAGTAAAATGGTTATGATGCTCAGAGCAAAACTGCAGCTGTTCCATTGTACAAATGCCTCTGCAATTCTGACTAACATACTAATAAGGTTTTAATCTGTAATCCTCCAGGAGACTAAAGGACAAATTGTTATTAAGGCTTATTCAGTTTGAGGTAGATGTATGGACCTTGCTGAGTAATTTACAGCCTCTCTTATATGTTCTGACTTTTTATTTGATAGGACAAGGGGGGATGGTTTTAAACTAAAAGAAGAGAGAAAAATTTTCTCCAACAGAGGCTCTGGCACAGGCTGCCCCATCCCAGGAGATGCTGAAGAACAGATTGGATAGGCCCTGGGCAGCCTGAGCTGGTGAGTAACAACCAGCCCACAGCAGGGGTTTGGAGCTCATTATTCTTTAAGGTCCATTTCAACCCAAGCCCAGGGAAATATCATGACTGTTTTCCCATTCAGCAGTAAGGTTACAGTTTCTGGTATCTTCTTGACACTGCAATTTTAAATGTTTATCCTAGAGGAAAGATGTGGCCAGAATGAAGAAGAATGTTCCAGTATTGCAACTGCAGCTGAAGTCTGCCAAGAAGCTTTACAGGAGCCAGGTGCTGCTGCAAATGAAGGACTGTCTATATTACAGTCTATTTTCATAAAAGTAGAAGATATATTTCAACTTTTTCTCTGCCTCAAAGTCCCGAGGCTAAAGAGAGCATACTACTTCTATGATGGAAATACAAGAAAATAATTTAAAAAGAAATTATCATTTCCTTTTCTAGTCCTTTTTATTTATCACTTTTGAGGCCCTGTTTCAAGCTACAGTAAACTTTTTTCAATGAAAGATTACTGTGTATTCTATTAACATAGGCTTATAGGTATTTCAGAGCAAACATATTTGATTCCAGCTCTTCTTTTATCCATTCTCCTTGTTAGAAGAGTATCTTGCAGTTAGAGTGTTTTTTGTTTGTGAATTGTAGGTTTTTTCTTTATCAAATAGCTTGGTTCAGAGATACCATTGTGATAATTATCATGATGTTTTAGTAAAGCAATTCTGTTAACAGGTCTCCTATACTTTCTGTTTTACTCTCACTTCAGCAGCAGTGGGGCATAAAGGAACTCCAGCATTCCTTCCCATTTCTTACTTTTTCTGTCTTGATGCATATGAATGTGCTTGAAAACTTGTGACTAAGTGCACATAGGTAGTTCAGTATAGAAAACAAGAAAAAGACTTGCAATTATAAAAACCGTACCATATTAACCACAGCCTCTTGTAAACAAGTGGAAGGAAGGCAGGAGACACAAGATCTGAATTCTTAGAGTTGGCATTTCAGTTCAAATTCGGTCTCTGTGTAGGATTTCTTCATTAGTAGATTGATGTACTTAGGAAATCAAAGGAACTTTGAAGCGTGATTTGACATGAAGAGCAACGTGTTAATATTCTGATTTCATAAAGCACCAAAGTGTCAGCTATCAAAATGGTGTTGATTATATTTCACAGCTGCTTATGCTGATTCCAATGAAAAGAATTTTGGGAAATTATTCCAAAGGGTGAAACTGTCTGCTTTAGTACCTTTTTAAACATGTTAAACCATTACAAACAAAAGGGTTGTCAAGAATAAAAACACTTCGATTGTGAAGAATTTGTGAGTTAGATATAGATGGATTATTTAAGTTATCTGTAATACAGATGCTTAATCATGACAGCGCTATAAAAATTTCTAAAGACTAATATAGTGCACTTCAGATACTCATGTAATTAAAATCTTCTGGGGATGAGGTCATCAGTCATGATCTAGAGAGAATTTGTGCCTTTGAAAACTTCATGTTCTCTACTGAGATCTTCATTTAGGTTGTAGTGTTCAGCAGGTCATGAAATCCCAGTTTGGGTACTGATAATATCAGAATAATTTCTGTCTGCTTACTGAAGAAGTGTAAGGATGACTCAAGGCTGGAGTAGCCTTCGAAGTACCTTATCTACTGAGCATTTTCATTTCATTGCCATGGTGATACATGAATTCTGACACAAAATAAAAATCAGTATCAGCCAGCAAGCAGCTTGTAGAGCATAGACTTATGGGAAAGAGGAGAAAAAAATAGAAAGGAGCAAGTTTTCTGTCACTGAGGGATGAAAAATGTAGCTATTGTATAAAAGCAAAATCAGTTTTATGTTACTCAGTTAATAGTCCTTAAAACAACAGTTGACAAAGACCACACATTGTATATGGTTCTTTATACTTTTCCAATACTTAATCTATAGATATTTTCAAGTATCTATGGGATAGAGTCTGGCTTAAAGCATCAAATTATAACTAGGTAGTTCCAAGTTTTCTTCAACTTAATTATTAATGGAAATAAAGTATTCTTCCTATGCTCTTTAGTTTTTGGAGGAACCTATTAATATGAAGCAGCATGTATGCTTCTGTCAGGTGTAACAGTATGTATGTAACCTGATCCAAAATTAAATTCATTTAACCAGTAGAACATATTTTTAGGAATAATTGTGTTATTATCATATCTTTCTTTGAAGATGTAGATGAAGTCTGAAAAAGAATGTTTATTCTGTCAAGGTCGGAAAGGGAATATTGCACGCAAATGTGATTTCTTTAAATTAAGATTGATTTGAGGTTACTTGACTGTCATCTTGACTGCGATCATTGGCAAGATAAAATATTTGGTGAAATTGTGATAAAAGTCTTTGAGTTTTGGAAAATCTGTGAAGAAATTTTGAAAAATATGGTCAAGATTTCAGAAATTTTACTGACTTCAGAAAATGTTATCTTAAGTCCTATGGAAGCAGAACGGCAGGGCCTCAGAAGTACAAACAGGAATTCCTGCCTGAGGTCTGAGGAAGGGAGAGCAAGAGGACAAATGCCAAGAGCAGGCACATTTACCCTGTTACAGAAGGGTCTTCTGCCTTTGTTCTCTATGTGTCAGCTGTTTTCCTTCTTGGACAAGTAAAGAAGGATGATAGCATTTTTTGTTTCATATCTCTCTATTCTTCTGATTCCTGTCCCTGCTTTATAGATTGATTTTATTGCAAATTATGCAGACATTTGCCTATTGCATTTCTTTCACCTTCAAGTTTTCATGAAAATCTTGTACAAACTGGTTTCCAGTTAGCATTGAAAGCTGAAATTATTACTTTCTTTATTAGACAGGAGTTTCTCTTTTCCTGTCTCTTTTTTTGTCCTTGGTTATTTTCATTTCACTTTGGCAACTGAAATTTCTGGTGACATTAACCTGCATAAAAGTGATTTCTGTTGCTAACATTTTGGCACATTCTGCTTCATCAGGGACTCAGAGGCTCACTAAGGAATATGTCAGTTCTTTTTGCAAAACCTTCTGGGCAAACGAATGACCTGAACACAATTCTGTGGCTGTAAAACATGAGCAGACAAACTGCTTCAGAGGTGGTGAAATATAATTGGCAGGTTTTAAGTGTTCAGACATCAATCTTTTGTGCGTTTTAGGCACCTGAGAGAATGTGAGATATCTGCATGAGGTGGCAAATATGACACAGGACTTGAAAATCTGAGCTTTTCTGGAATGATGGCTCTAGTCCTGGCAGGATACCCTGGGGCTTCTAAACTGTTATTGGACTCATTCATATAGGCAGCTGAATTCCATCCCAGATCCTTTATTTTACGTTCTCAACATCCTAAGCTAACACTTTGATGTACAGTCTTATCTGCAGCTTTTTCAGCGTTGTGGACCAAAACCAGCAGAATAGAGAAATGTTCTCCTGTGTTCTGCTAGCATCTCCCAATGCCCCTTGCAGCTGGGATTATCTTGAAATGTCCTTTTTTTAAGTGTGATTTTTGTGGTTTTATGACACATATATATTGTCTCAACCATTGCCAGGGAAGCTTTTAAATATGTTTAATCAGTAGTAATTTGGCTGTTTTCATATGCATATTGTATACATGGAGTTAGGCATACTGAACATCAGTGTCTGTTTGACTTTTCACCTAATTATGAATTTTAACAGTGACACCTATTTTTGAAAGTAAGCAACATGATGGTTCCCCCACTGCTTTTATAAACTCTCTGAAGACTTTCTTAATCCTCTCATTGGAAAAGTGGAAAACTAAAATTTTCAGCAGTTTCATTTTAGGAAAATTATAGAATCATAGAACCATATAAAGGAATTTAAAGATCATTGAGCTCCAGCTCCCTGGTGTGGGGGATTGCCACCCACCAGATTGCAGCATCTGAGGCACGGACTCAGATGTGGACGATCCAAATTATTTATTACAGGTTATAACATCCTTTATATACATTCATAAATTTTCTCTTGTAACTTTCCTATCCACCTTTACATGTCAACAAAATACTCCACAAACACTCTTTAATCGTGCTTATCCAGTCAGGGCCATGAGTCATTCCAAGACACGCACTCTTCCTCCACTCAGGGTCTGCCATCACATAGTTTACTTGAACTTGTTTTCCTTGTCTTCTAGAGTATCCTTGGTTCTCAGCCTTCCTTTGTCATGCTGTTTATCCTGCTCCACAGCTTCTGCTCTGAATATACTTTTAATATACTATCAGGCTTCTCAGGGCTTGTCATGGTTTTATGATTTTTGTTATATTATTGATATTCCACATCATGACATCATGTAGTGTATTGGGAGTTAAAGAGCTCAATCCAACATGGCCTTGAACACATCCAGGGATGGGGCACCCACAACTTCTCTGGGTAGCCTGCACCAGGTTTTCCATATATTTGTTCCAAAATACACATTTGAAATTTTTGTGTAAACAGATTGTTTCCTAATCCTAATTCCTTGAATCGTAAGGGGAGTATGATGGTCTTGTTTGCACTCCGTTTTTGAAGTCACTGAACTTTTATACAAAATTTGAATGGTTCATTCCAAATAACTTAAATATAAATTTCTTTTTTTATATATATTTATTTCTGTACTAAGGGAGATTCTTCAAACCTTCTCTGCACTGTTTGGCATTAAAATTAGACAGTAAAAAGTAGAATCATAGAATCATTAAGGTTGGAAAAGACCTCTAAGAACATCTACTCCAACCATTCACCTACTGCCAATATTGCCCCATGTTCCTCAGTGTCATGTATAAACATTTCTTGAACACCTCCAGGGATAGTGACTCCATCACCTCTCTGGGCAGCCTGTTCCAGTGCTCAACCACTCCTTCTAAGAAGTTTTTCCTAATATCCACCCCGAACCCCCCCTCCCTGTGCAACTTAAGGCCATTCCTTCTCATCCTATCACTGTTAATTGGGAGCAGAACCCGACCTCCACTTCAACAAAACCTCCTTTTGGGATTTATAGAGGATGATAAGGTCTCCCCTGAGCCTTGTCTTCTCCAGACTGAGCCTGATGAAGCTGTAGGTGTCCCAGTTCATTGCAGGACAGTTGGACTAGATGACCTTTAATAGTTCTTCCAACTGAAACAATTCTATGATTCTGTGAAAACCTCTCTCAAATATTATTTGAATCAAAGATAACTGTGTGATAGTAGTAAGAACATCTGATTAATAACAAATGTATTATTGCAGGCAATTCCTTCTGTTTCTAGTGTGTTTGCAGAGAGAGAAGAGAAGGGGAAAGTTCGGGAAGTATTTTTACAATTGCAGCTTTGCAAGCTATAGCTTAGGCTTCAGGCATTATTTTTCTGCTATTATTTTGGTGTGGAGAGAGATGTGTGTCCTTGCATGGACTCAGACTTGCACGATTGATTTGAAAAATAAACAAATAAGCAAACCTAGTTCAGCTCATCTAGCACAATTCATAGCCCTCTGGCATTTAATTAAGTGGCTCTGCAAACTGAATGCAGGAAGCTTTTTATTTTTTCTGTGCTTTTCACAGGTTGTTTTTTTTTTTTTTTTTTTTTCCACAAGACTACTACATTCCTATTGGCCAGATTGAATATGTGTCAACAGAGTAGTTTCTCATGCTGCATGATTGCACTGGTGCTGTGATCTGCTTTTGGCAACTCTAAAATTGAAAACAGTAACATGAGCACAATAGAAGAGGAACAGCACAGGATGCACAACTGAGTACAGATACCCTATAGCCTATCAGAGATAGCTTTTAATAATGGTTTTGGATTCTATTTGAGGCTGTTGGATAGTTCAGATAAAAACAGCCAATCTATGGCAAGTGTGTGACAAAATCAGCTTGGGATTATGCTATCAGATTCTACAGGTTATGCATTCATAACTTTGTATGGGCTAGTTAAAGTATAGAATACTATTGCATACAGGAAACAAAAAGAGTTTCATAAGTCTTTGAAAACAGTGTTGTAAGGGAAACATTTTTCTTTTATCATCATAGTTTTGTTGGTTTTCTTTTTTGTTTGTTTGTTTTTAAAGTAAGAGAACAGTTATCACAAGACTGCTGTTCAAAATGAACTTTCTAGCAGTGAGTAATTCAAACTTGATAAATCACAGAGGAAGTGTACCTAGCATAAAGGCAGTAGCTCATGAAGCTCTGCACCCACGTTACCAAAAAAGGTGCTCTTTGGATGGACAGAAAGGAAAGACCCAGGCATCAAGCCAGCTTAAGTGGCCATCGCTTCTTACTATTTTTAAATGGAGACAAAGTTTGGAAGAGCGCTTACTGAAGAAGCATAAAACTCGATTGAATTGTTTTCAGGTAACGTGTCATTTAAAGAATATCTTGGTTGCTCTCATTATCTGATTGTGATTAAACATTATCAATTGCATGTGGTTGTGCCTTAGAGATGTTTGATATATATGTCCTGTATCATTCCTGATGCTATCTGAAGTAGATTTGTTGTATGGTAGGTGTTGCTGAAAATCATGGAGTCTTCTTTGAAGTATGTAAGATGAGAGTTTGAAGTAAGAGATTTGGAATAAACATTTGGAATACAAATATGGCTACATTAATTTTATGGTGCATATCATAAATGTTATGCAGTATTACATTTCAAAGACTACAGATGAAGCCTTTTTACTCTGTATTGAATTATTTTTTTGCATATTTAATTAAAAGCAAAGTGGGGGAAAAAAACAGTTATCGTAGGCATAGTTAATTTTGAAAGAATATGGACAGTAACCACAATATTTAGAAGTGTGTACAAGCTCTTACCTCATTTTCACTTCAAAGCCTCAAGTCTCGCACTAAACTGCATGAAATAAGCACATATTGTGAAAAAGTAAAATGGTAGCTCACTGTAATGCACTAAGAGGTTGCTTTAGCTCAAATTCTTCTGTTGACTAAAGAGCAAGAAGAACTTCAAAATATACATTTTTATTAGTGGTGTCATGGATGACTATAAGAGACTGTATAATGTTATATATATCTGCTTTTAGGATATTGTGTGGTGAACTTAGTTTCTCCTTTTATGGCACTTCTCATATGTAACAAATATATTCTTTTCAATGTTGTTACACATAAATGAAATATAATTTGTGAATATAATAGCATCTTGTTCTAAGTTAACCTTCAACCAAAAATCCTTTTAATCTTCAGAAGACAAAACTGTGCAAAAGGGTATATAATGGTTTTTAGGGAGAAATGGATTATACTGTAGTTCTGATAGCAGTTCTTGAATGATAACAGTGAGTGGGTCATAATAATCATTTGCAATTCCATTCTTTTCAGAAACTTCTGTGCTTAAAATTAAATGCAGTGCAGACTCTAATAAAGGATTATTTTAAAATATTCTTGTTCTTTTCATATTTAAGATAATCACTTACAGAATTAACTGCCTTGTACTCCTTTGTTAAGCAGCAAAACAAAAAAAAAAAGACCCTCTGGATAGTGCTTTCTTTCTCTTTCACCTTCTTTCAGCTAGTCTTTCCCCTCTCTCTAAAAAAAAAAAATCAACTAATTCTAGCTATAGAATATTCTAAAATCTAGTTTGTCTGCTTCTCCTAAATAAAGCAGAACTTTGTTTAAACGTTTCATAGCACGTATGACTTTTATTGAAACAAGCAAATTTTGCCTTTCCAACTCCAGCATTCACTAGCAGAAGTAAAAATTCTTAACAGAAGCAACAGTTCTTCAAGGATGCAACCTTGTGTAAATTTAAATTAGATTTAAATATCTTAATATTTAATTTATGAATATACTTAAATTATGAATATATGTATACTGCAATAGAGATAGATCTGCCAGTCATCTGCCAGTCAATTTTAACAACAAAGCCTTATGATGCTGTATGAGTTTCCATGTTGCAGTGGGTAGATGTGATTTGCTGAATCACTGTATTATCTTGGCATCAACTTCTGTGTTAGGTGGTTGAGGAGGAAGGAAAAAGGAAAATTGATTGTGTTCATATGTTGCTTAATTTGGGTTTGAAATGAATAGCCTAAGAATTAAGTTTATTGAATGATTTTAAGTGGGAATTTTAGGTAGTGAACACAGTCTGAATGATGAACTGCAAAAAGATCTTAAAAGACAGAGATAAAATGGCTAATGAAATTTAATATGGATGACTGTAAAGCATATGATAGTGGAGAGTGGACAAGAATTTTAACATGATAGGCACAGGTACAAAAACAGAGATGATAGTTTCCAGATAAGATCACCTCTGGAGTGCAAAAACAAACAAACAAAATAAAAATAGAACCCACTGCCAGCAACAGCCCCAAAACATTCTCTTAACTTAATAATTATTAAGAAAAGAATAAACTGAAAAACAAAGGCCAAAACAATCAAAAATGACAAGAGCCTCATTCAGAAGCTTTAGAAATCCTCATTAAGAATCTTTATAGATGACGAAAGGGAAACTACAGAATGTCAGACAGCGTAACTCAGGGTTTCCTTTTCAATTACAGAAAGGACATGAGTGAAGGAAAGGTGTGATCCGTTACATATACACTTGTTTCCAATGAGGATTTTGTTTTTCACAGATGTTCTCTGTTGACCATGGAGTTGGCTCTGGGCCCACTTGGGTCGCTGGCTACCTCCATGTGGTAGGATGTCCTGACTCTTGATATCCAGACAGGGCAGTGGGGTATGGAAGTTAAAAATGTTGAACACAAGGCAGAACATGTGTTTCTGAATCAGTGTAGATATTGATAGTATGGATATCACGTTTCCATGTAAAATGGTGCGTGGAGGCAAACTGGGGACATTTGCAGCAGAAAATAAGAATCTCCTGTGGAACAGACAGGAGTTAGTCTTTTCTGGAGTAACCTTGAGAGAATATGATTGAGGATTGAGGAGAGTGTGTGGGGAGTTGATGGACATCACTTCTTGGAGTAAAAAATGGGAAGATGTAGTATATAGTCCATCTTGAGGATGGTGTACATATCATGAGAGCCACATATCCCAGCAACCTATTGTCCAGAAGGTCTCAAAACTTAACTAGAGCTACTGGGGAAGGACTGGTGGCAGAGATGCACACCTGGATGGTACAGCTATGCAATGTAGATAAGATTAGGGTGCCAGGTGGTACAACTTGATGAATTAAACAGCACCTGGATGGTTATGGGTGGGTATTCCCATGCTATGTGAACTTGAAGAAGGCTTCATTCCCAACATTTGGTCAAGATGTCTAAGGTGGTGTTAATTTTGGTGAAGAACTGCAGTTGTGACTTTTTCCATTCTGCTTCCTGCACATACAGCAGAGTTTGAGATGAAGTCGAGTGCAGGAGTCAGAACAGCTAGCCATAAAAACTGAGTTGGAGTTGTCATTTGTTTTCACCTAACTACTATGGGACGTAGGGCATTAGAGGAAAGGAGCACTTGGTCCAACCAGAACTTAAGTTTTTTCTGTACTTGCATTTGATCTAGAGGTGGCAACTTTGACAAATTCTATTTTAGAGACCTTGCCTTCATCATGACTTACAGCATCTGAGAATGAACAATAAGGTTTTCTCCACTTTTAAATAAAGCTTGATCAGAAAAACATATTTAGATTGTAGTATGCTTAAAGAGCTTTCAAAAAGCAAAACCTAGGTAAAAAAAAAAAAAGAGAGAAATGTATCAGGTGAAAAAAGAAACCATAATACATAAGCATGTTTTACTTTTCAGAGCAAACTTCAACCTGCTTCACTAAGATTTGCAATGTTATTTGCAACTGATTGCCACACTTTGTGGACTTGGAGAGGGTACTGTTATTGACAGTCGATAAGGCTGCTTTTAACTGAGCTTCATAATGACTTCGGGACCATTTTCACCATATCTCCATAGGCTTCCAAATTTGATTCTTTTAACCACCTTGAATTCTGAATGTTCATGGAAAGTCCTTAATTGACTGAGATCTCTCTTGAAATCCTTTACCGATGAACAGATTTTATTGTTACATGTGCCATCATGGTAGCAGCAAATTTAAGTTAGAGACCATATATGCTGTAGATCTGTTATAATTTTTGGAGTCTTCAGCTTTTTTCATTCTTTTGAATGCCAGTGTACCTTTTCAGCACTAAATGGAATAAAAATGTGTTCAGTGTCTCCATGTAATTTTACTCTAATTAGATAAGCAAAGTAAATGACTACGTATAATTGTTCTAATGCAGAAGTCTTTAATGGATACAACAAATCTTGTGGGAAGAAACGCATTTCTCTCTTTCTTTGTCTTCATCTTTCCTTCTAGTTTTGTCTTTTGAAGTGCCAAAGTAGGGAATTTATAAAGCAGTGAAACAGAGACAATAAAAGCATGTTTCTTTTGTTTCACATGTACAAAGCAGTTTTATTCTGGAGGTAGAAACTGTGACTCCCTTAATAACTGGGCTTTCATTACTACAGTTGGGGTGATTTTTTATAGAGTTGTCTGTACAACTACCACAGTAAATGCATGTAGATCAAAATTACAAGAGATCTGGTCTACCACCATTGTAATTAAATTGTGATTGAAGCATGTTATAATCATAGCTAGCATGCACCAATTTATTTTCTAAATATGTTCTATTCCTGGATTACACCACATACAAGTTGATGGTGAACTTTTAAGAACTGGTGCTAGAAAACAATAGATAAGAATTTGTGTTTCTGCCTTTATTCTTGCGGGGTGCAAGAGTTCTGTTCAAGAGATGAAAAGGGACAAGGCCAACATTTCATCTCATGAAGCCTCCCTATAGTATTTGACTGCAGTCTAGCTTGTACTAAGCAAATTTAATTTTTTTAATTACTTGGTTTAATAAAATAGAAAACATTCCCAGACTGAAAAGTATGATTATAATTTTATATGAGCTTGGGAACATCAATAAGCAGTAGATGGGACTGCTGTGGATTGAATTGGAAACTATCTTTTAGAATCCTGTCACCCTTGTAGATAAGCACCACATAAAATGTAGCTTTAATATTTGAAACTTAGAATTGTTGCAGCTCAAAGTTTTTATTAAGCGAGTTGGAGTGTATCCCTACTAGCTCACTTGAAAAGAGTTTATGGATGCATTTCATAATTATATTCTTTGTACTGAAAGTAAAGTTAGCCTGCAAAACACTGGGAAGAGGTTGTCAGTTTTATAGTGCATGCTTTTTGTTTAAAATCTTTGTCTTACTTAACTTCTTAGCCTACCTGTGTTTAGAAATACTGATTGAGGAGTTCATCCAACAGAGGATGGCAAAAGGGACCACAGAACTCATAGAATCATTAAGGTTGGAAAAGACCTCTAAGGTCATTTATTCCAACTGTCCACCTACTATGAATATTGTCCACTAACACATGTCCCCAGATACCACATCTACAAGTTTCTTGTACACTTCCAGAAATAGTGACTCTACCACCTTCCTGGGCAGCCTGTTCCTATGCCTCACCACTCTTTCTGAGAGTAAATTTGTCCTTATATCTAACCTGAATGTTCTAAAGGCTGTAAGGTAGCAAGCGTTCACTCTCCTGATTTTGTTTTCCCTTTCTCCCCAGATTCAGAGCTATCTGTTTCATTCCAATACTGAAACTCTACATCAAACCTTAAAAACTTCCAAGAAGCACAATTCTTTGTGGTAATCTCTAATACCAAGTAGAATTTGGGAATGAGATCATAGCAATGGATATGGCTGTCTTTCCTTAAATAGAGCTTCTGTGGAGTTGTTCACATCACTTCCCTTTCTTCAGCTGATTACCACAGGGAAGAAAATGTATTCACAAAACATTGTGGACATCAGCAGTGCTGCAGTGATGATGCCCATGTGTAGCATCACCATGCCATGATGCCCAATCCTAAATATTGCCTGACTCATGAATAAAATAGTTTGGTGATATTCTCCGTAAAAGAATTTGAGAGAGTAGGAAGCAAGATTTATGCTGTATCCACGTGAATTTGCATGTTCTACTACAGTTCTGATAATTCAGATCACTTTCAAAATGTTTTTTTACTGTTGCCAGACTATATTAACAATATGTGTAAACATACTGCTGCAGAATTCTAGGAAAAAACAGTAATGTTTCATGACGAGGGTGAGCTCATATATTTTGCAGATTAGGATGATGGATTTGGATGCAAACATGGTAATTCTGATCTGTTTTTCCTGAATCTTCAATAGTCACTGCAGCTAAAACCACAGACACTGCACACAGAGGGAAGTGCTTGTTGTTGTGAAGATAATGGGGCTAATAAAGCTTATCCTTCAGATTCCTAACAAAATCTTTTGTTTATAGTGTGAAAAGCAGGGAACAAGCCATGTGCCATCTCGTGGCTTCTGTAGCCACTGCAGCTAGTTTAACAGAGAGCATTAGCTGAAATATTGTTCATGCCCTCTTTTAAAAATTGATGAGTTGCATGTGAACACTCACTGAAAGAAGAAATGGGAAAATGGGGCTCTTGTTGAAGAGGAATTGGGATGAAAAATAGAAATTGGAGTATTTTGATTTATTTTATTTTATTCTCCTGCCTGCTTTCCCACTAGATAATGTCATCCTGGAAACAATTTGCTGTAATTGTTCTTCTCTCATCTAAATGTAATGCTCTTTGCAGTGCTGAGGTTGGTTTCTGTTTGCTCATTCAGTTTGTACTCCATAATTAAAACAATTAATGTTCTGGCTGCTGTGTCTTTTAGATAGAAGCTTGTAGCAGGGTATAAACAGAGGGTCACAGCTTAACTGTGTGCATCATTTTACTTGACTAGCTTTAATATAGACAATAAAACGTTATTTTCTGTTTCAAACAATGTGGTGATTATCAGGTTTTAGATGGATTATGAAGAAAAGCAATGTATAAAAAAAGCTAAAAAAAATCATTATTTTGGAGCCTTATGTCAGGTTTATTATTGAAAATCTTGGTATTCCTTGTCCTTTATTCTGTGGCATAGATTGACAGTTTACATCTGGAAAACTATGAAACAGAATGTTTCATGAAGAATTAAAACATCCTCAGCCAGGAACACAGAACACAGTCAGCAAAGCACTACTGCAATGTCAGGATGGGTATTTCGAAACACAGCAGCAGAATATCTATCAAAGAATGTGGTATTGTTGTAGGCACGAGTCAACTGACAGATTAATTTATGTATTAAAAATCATGTCAGATGACTTTTGTACAGAGTGACACGCTGTCTCCAGGAGATGATATGAGAAGAGACATCTTCTTTCATTGTGATACTATCTGCAGTGGAGAGTGAATTTTGCAGAGAGCCTAGCAGTACCAGTTTAAAAATGCTAAAAGGGATAACAAGTCTGTGGATGGATGCCCCTCCTGTATTTTTGTTCCAAACGGCTGACCCAGAGGCTTTGGTGATGGAGACCACAGGCAGAAATACATCTATGGTGCCTAAGAACAAAACAACACTGATGATAGAATCATAGAATCATTTAGGTTGGAAAAGATCTCTGTGATTATCTTATTCCAACCATCAACCAACCACCATCACATCTGCTAAGCCACAGATACTACAGTTCTGGAAGACTATCTTACCTAATAGAAAGATTTTGTCTTAATTTTAAAAGAGATGGACAGAGTCTTTCCATCTTGAGATTAATAAAACCAATGCACACCAAGTATCTGAGGGAAAATAATGCTGAAGACAGAGACTGTAATGCTAGATGTCCTGAAGGACTTAACAATGAACTTTGCTGTCTTTTGTACAGCACTTGAAAATATGATTTTACCTGCCTGCACAATTTCACTTAACATTTCACCTGTGCAGATTAACTCCTAGACAAGCAATGTAAACCAGGTTTGACCAGGTCACCCACCCTTCAGTGTAAAAATTAACAGGTAATGTAGGGAATATTAAAATGAGCGCTGTGAGCAGACACCAAGAATTTCAGCACCTGCTACAGGCCTATTGATCCTTGAAACATAACTTGCAGAGATTTATTTTCATATCAATACTTCAATCTTTCTTTCTTCACCTACAGGGCATTTGAGGACAATTGCTCTGAGGGCAATTTTCTTTGTTTTAAAAAATCAAATAACTAAACAATACTTGTTCAGATTTAACAGTATGTTAAAACCTCATCAAAAAGGGATAGCTTCAGATCTCTCTAAAGCTTATCCATATAGATTCATTAACCTTTCTATTTTTAAACTTACATCCTCTCTTGTTTGAGTGTTCGATAAAATTTGAAATTGATAATTTAACAAATTTCAAAGAAATCTGTCAGACTTGAAGCTGAGACTTCCACTATCTTGCTAAATATTTGCCTGCTTCCAAATTTCCTTTTATGAGGAGTTTGCCTAATGAGAAAACAACTCCTTATAGGGTGTGGAAAATTCATACTTGAGTCTGAAGCATGTTTAGAGTCTCACTGTGTGGAAAATGAATGAAATATTGAATGAGAAATGAAGATTAAAATATATTCATACTTCTGCCAATTACCCTATTATATCAAATGTAAGAAAGGACAGGATTATGAAATATTCTCTCTCAACACAAACACTTTTCAAAATTCATACCTCTGAATGTGAAGAGTAAGCATGTTGTGTATTTCCAGCCACAAACTATTCTGCTACTGCTGGCCAAGTCAGAACACAGTTGGACCTATCTTGATTTCAGCGAGAACTTGGCTTTGGGATTACTTGACACTTTCTGATTATTTGACACCTTCGTGTGACTCATTCCTTCACTTAGATTGTTTATGCATGTGTTTCTAATCAGATATCACTTCATTATTTCTGAACAAGAAGGTGGTGAGCTTTCAGATATTAATCTTGGAAAGCCAGCAGCATGATTTGGCCTTTATGAGCAAATGTGATTTCTCTTTAATCTCTGTACTGAAATGAAACAAAGATTATTTTCAACATATGCTTCAATATGATACTTAATACTTGGTAAAATATTCTGTCCCAGTGTTTGCAATTTCACTTATGAAAATTTAAAAGGGAATCACACAGCTACTAGGCAACAGAAGAGAAAACTTTCCTATATGAAAAGCTAAAAGCTACAAAATACACAAGAACTGTATGGAATGAATTTGTGCTAAATTGTAAAATATTTGAGATTCATTTCTGGAATTTATATTCCAGATCAGCCTAGTGAAATGGAAAGAAGGCAGAAGGACAAATACATCTGTGAGTAGAAGGATAAATAACTAAGAAAGGAAAGGAAGAGGAAAATCAGCAAGCTGAGTAGATTATATCTTAGTGGGGATATACTAATTTTTTATTTATACTGTAGAAAACATCTGTGACATCTTAACTATTATTCTCTTTATAGATAGCGATTGCAGAATTGTAGGGTTTGGAAGGAACCTCTGGAGATCACCTAGTTCAACCCCCTGGTAAAGCAAGTTCTCAATAGAAGGTTGCACATGTAAGCATCCAGATGCATTTTGCATTTCTCCAGAGACTCCAGAACGTTTCTGGGCAACTAGATCCAGTGCTCTGTCACTCTGACAGTAAAGAAGTTGTTCCTTGTGTTGGTATGGAACTTCCTGTGTTCCAGTTTCCGCCCTTTGCTGCTTGTTCTATTGCTGAACACCACTGAAAACAGACCTCCCCTATCAACTTGATTCCTGTCCTTAAGATATTTATAAATAGTGGTCCTCTATTTGTAGATAATGGCCTTCTCCTTTCCAGACTGAAGAGTCCCTAGTCTCTCAGCCTTTCCTCATATGAGAGATGCTCCTGGCCCTTTATCATCTTTGTTGCCCAAAACTGGACTCCCAGGAGATCCCTTCCTATTTTGACCTCAGAAGCACAGAATGGGGCAACGTACTCCAGATGTGGCCTCACCAGGGTGGAACAGAGGGAGAGAATCATCTCCTTCAACTTGCTAGCCATGCTTTTTTATTATGTACCCCAGGATGCCATCAGCTTTCTTGGCCACAAGGGCACACTGCTGGCTTATGATCAACCTGTTGTCCACCAGAACACTCAGGTTCTCCTCAGAGCTCCTCTGCATCAGGTCATCCCCTAACCTGTACTGATGCATGCAATTATTCCTCCCCATGTGCAAGACTTTATACTTGTTTAACCTCATCGAGTTCCTCTCTGCCTAGCTCTGCAGTTTGTCCAGGTCTTACTGAATGGCAGCACAGACTTCTGATGTGTCAGCCACTCCTCCCAGCTTTGTAACATCGGCAAACTTGCTGAGGGTGAACTCTATCCCTTCAACCAGGTCATTGATGAAGATGTTGAAAAAGACTGGACCCAGAACAGATCCCTGGGGAACACTGCTAGTTACAGACCTCTAACTAGGCTCTGCACTGCTTATCACAACCCACTGAGTTTTGTCAGTCAGCCAGTTGTCAATCTGCCTCACTGTCCACTCATCTATCCCATGCTTTCTAAGCTTCATGTTGTGGGCGACATTGTCAAGTGCCTTGCTGAAGTAAAGGTACACAACATCCACTGCTCTCCCCCCATCTACTCAGATAGTGATGACATCATAGGAGGCTTCCAAGTTGGTAGTGTGTGATCTTTTCTTATTTATTTGTTCTTCCATGTTGTTATTAGCTGTGAAACTGATGTAATCCTTTCTTGTCTCATCACCAGTGCTTTGCTCCATGTACAACAGGTTTATGTGTTAATCTGATCTCAATATTGAGCATCTGACAACATCCATTCATGGTTTAATTATTGCAGTGTATGGAAGAGAAGAAAGTTAATATCTTTGAGTAGAGAAAATGCTGAAGGCAAATGAGAAAATGCAGGAAATCAAGAAAAATCCAGTTTGTTTTTAGATGAAACTTTTAGGAATCTGATCTGACCTTCTAAATTACTTGAAAATCTTTCTCATACAACAGCAGGTATAGCAATTCAGCAGGTAAATAAATTCCTCAGCCAAACATACAATGTTGAGATCACATCTCCAAGAAGTGGGAAGCAGTTCAAAGTAGCTTCTGCAGAATGCTCAGTTGGCTACTTGGCTACATCATGCCTCCTTCCTCGTGCCTTACTGCAGTTTCCTTTTGACACTGGGGTTTAATCTGGGCTGCACAAAGGCACTCAGGGCAGAATAACACAAGGTATTAGTTCTAGGCAATTATCACACTTCAGATTGTAGCATTAGTTCCTTTTCATGATGCCTGTGCTATGTAGGCAGCTTCTCAGAGGCACAGCACAGACTTTCATCTCTTGTTTTGCTGAATTTGATTTATTCAGCTCTTAACACCTACTACTTTGCCAGTACAGACTCACTAAATGAAACAGCTTTTTGTTTGGAAACTCATGTTCCCTTGTTATTGTTTCTATTAGCTACTAACAGCACAATAAAATGAAATCTGATGTTGGCATTAGGAATACTCAGTAGGGGGAAAAATTATCTTCAGTTAAATTTACCAATTACAATAACATAGGCTTGTCTGCTTATCTTCGAATAAGTTATTCTGTCACCTTTCTGGTCAAAACCAAATGTCACAGCACAGTAGATAATGTGTATTTAATAGTAACAATCTTTTGTCTATATTAGCAAGTATTCTTTGAATAAAGTCATAAAATATTCAAGAATTGAAAAATATTAATGTTCTTTACATCTAAAAATGTTGGTTTATTTGCTGTTTTTATTATTATGCACTTCGTCTCATTACTTTTAATATCACCATGAGTATAATAAATTAGATTCTCTGCTAATTGGTTGCATATTTTTATTACAATACTTAGACTCTGGGCTGCCCAGGATGGGGATAGGAAGTGAAATCCAAGGCCTATTAAGTTTCAAATCCTTGTTTCTTTAATGAAGTACCAAAATTAATTAACATGAATTGGCTTGATCCAGTTATAGATACCCTGGTGACTAGTGGCCAGTTTCCCTTTCACAGCACCATCCAAGCTGTGTTTAAAGGTGCCTTGACTAGTGTACCTTCATTTTAATGTTTATCAACTCTCAGTCGGATGCCGAAGCATCCTATAACAGAAATACTGACTAAACCTTCATTAGAGAAGGTCTTGGTGAAGGCGTGATGTGTTCCTCAATATCATGAAATATCATGGTGGAGTATTGGGGAAATGCCTTTTTCTTCAGATAGAAATGGTTTAAATAGGAGAAATACAAGAAGATGCTAGAGGGGAATGATCACCTCCCTCACCCTGCTGGCCATGCTGCTTTTGATGCAGTCCAAGATATGGCTGGCTTTTTGGGCTGCAAGGGCACAGTGCTGGCTCATGTCCAGCTTCCCATCCACCAGTACTTACAAGGCTTTTTTGTCAGGGCAGTGTTCCATCCTTACATCCCGCAGTCTATACTGATAGCAGTGGTTGCTGTGACCCAGGTGCAATACCTTGGGGACCGTAATCAGAATCTGGAGGAATGAAGGTAGGAATGATGTGCTTCAAGGAGAGATGAAGGAGAGGGTGGAGATGGAAGAGAACAAAACTAGTGGGAGCATTGCCCTGAGGATGGAGAAACTTGCACTTGATTCTCTCCAAGAATCTGAATCAAAAGGATTTAGACAAAAGTAAACATTTCTTTTTTTGTTACTGATACCAACACTGAAGTAAATTATGTATTTTATACTGGAAACATTCATTATAAATGTATGTAAAGAAAAAAGCCTGGTTAGGATAAATTAGATATTTAGTACAAAACAAGATTTTACTTTTAAATTAGAGAAAGTTACTACAGTTGCTCTATTGCAGCTTTGACACCTGCAGTGTTTGAATCTGGTATGTAGCACTGATAGCATCTATTGCTGTAGGAAGTGATTGATACTACTAATACAGTTTTTTCACAGGCTATGATTCTGACAGAATTTGCCATTTTCATGCTCTATTTCTATGCCTCAAGCTAACTGATTTCATAACTTGTTTACGTTTTCACAATTTTCAAAAGAATGTTTTAGTTGTTTATGAATTGACATTACAGAGTGAAAGTCCTATGACTGAACAATTCTATGAAATTGTATTATCTTAAAAAAAAATTAGGGAATCCTTTTATTTATTTATTCATCTATCTATCTATCTATCTATCTATCTATCTATCTATCTATCTATCTATCTATCTATCTATCTATCTATATCTTTCTATTTATTTATTGTGATAGTCCAGCACTTGTAGAAGAGCAAGATGACTTTCTTTAAGGGAGTTCTTTCTGAACATGCCTCTGAAGCCTGAGTTCACACAGACTTTCCAAATTTGATAGAGATAATAATTATGCCTTCAGAGAGACATTTTTTCTTGTACATAATGAATATCATTTCTCCTTATCATGCTAAGCAAAATATGTGGGTATCATTTTCCCAAAAATTAAGCTAAAGATGAAGTTGACCTTTCCCTCTAACAACTTCTCCATCCCTAAATGTGTCTGTGCACTGGAATTGAAAGCTCACAGTTTGTGTCCCAGAATAATAAGCCAAGCTGAGAAGACTGTAATATCTTGGGAAACAATGACAGCTATATTTTGGGTTTAGGTGGCTTAGAATATTGGCATTGATGTTAAAATGAATCTGTTGTGACAATGAATTTGGGAAATGAAAGAGTAAGAGAATGCTGCTGGGAATCAGTAGGGGAGAACCAGAATGGTCACCCTAATGAACTCAGGGCAAACTACAGCGTAGAGAGAAAACTGAACAACCCCCCCCCCCCCCAAATTAACCTTCATTCATTCCGATCTTGGATGCTTGATTCACTCACACCTGATAATTCAGGATTTTTTCAGCACATAAAACATGTAAGACACCTTGTACTGATCTCAGCTGCATATTCTGGTTTGTATGTTTGTCTTAATGATTCTACTGCAAATCAGACCCAATCTTTCTAATTAAATAGCAAGAAAATGAGGAATATGTGATGACCACATATGATCACTGAATCACAGAACTTTAGGGGTCAGAAGGGACCTGCAGAGATCATCAAGTCCAACCCTTCTACCAAAGCATCTCCCTAGATCAGGTTGCACAGGTAGGCATCCAGGCAGGTCTTACATGTCTCCAGAGATGGAGACTCTACCACCTCTCTGGGCTCCATCACCCTAATTGGGAAGTTCCCACGCACATTTATGCAGAACTTCCTTTGCATCAATTTGTGGCCATTTCCCCTTGTTTTATCACCACACACTGCAGAGAACAGTCCAGACTCATCCTTTTGCTTCCTGCTCCTTAGAAATTTATAGACATGGATCAGTCTTCTTTTTTTGAGGCTGAACAGACCCAGGTCTCTCAGCCTTTCCTCATAAGGGAGGTGCTTCACATCCTTTATCATCTTTGTGGCTCTCTGATGCACTCAATTCAAAGAGAGCCCTGTCTTTTTTTGTACTGGGGAGCCCAGAACTGGACACAGTACACCAGGTGAGGCCTCACCAGGGCAGAGTAGAGGGGTTAGGACCCTTGACCTGCTGGCCACGCTCTTTTTGATGTACCTCAGGATACCATTGCCTCTCTTGGCCACCAGGGCACACTGCTGGCTCAGGGCCAACCTGTCATCCACCATGACACCCAGGTCCCTCTCCTCAAAGCTCCACTCCAGCAGCTCATTCCCTAACCTATAATGTTGTTTTACATAGTTTCCCAGAGTTGCACAAAAACACAGTGAGAGGACCCCAACGAAGAGTTGAGGGAACAATTTCATTGCCTTTACTGTGAGATTTTCTTGATTATCTGATACATATGGGATGAGACATCTTGAAAACAGCTTAATTCAGTACATAATTTATTCCAGAAGAGAACCGAGTAAACAGAAGTTCTGATTTTGTAGTCTCTTCTTAGCTATCACAGATCATATATTTTCCTCAGACCAATGAATATGCTTTGCCCTGTTAAACAGTAGGTACATATGATGTTCCATATGGATAAGTGACTTTAATGATCATTCTAAAAAGCTTAATCAGATGGCAAATACAACATCTGTTTACATATCTCCATTAGAAATAACTAACATTATTTTGAAAGTCACCCTCAGGGTCTGGGGAGATAATACTGGAATAACTCACTGGCTCATTACTGGAGAAACTGACGGTTATTCTTTTTCTAGTTAACATCAATAACTACAGAATGGCAAGAGGTCTTGTAGAATGTGGAAATTACGACAATCAGAATGATTTAGAATCTGATGAGATCTGGCTGTAGAAGCAGAAATGTGACTCTAATGAAGATGAAAATACCATGGCTAGATTCCATGCAGCTTGTAACTGTTTAAATATGCTATTTATTTGTGCATGGGGAGAGAGACAGACCTCTAATTTGCCTTCATCATCTCAACTAGTTGCAGTTATTGCGTTGCATATATGCTAAGGTGCAGTGCAGTGCTTTGCTCAGTGCCTAGCCCAGCTTTGTTCTGATTACACTGACATCCAGCTGTTTCTGAGACAGGTTTACAGTTAAAATCTGAGCAAACTGGACCTTTCCTCATTAAAGGACAGTTGTTTATTATAGATTGGCTACATGGACTTTTATGTCCCACCAATCATGCAGACTTAAAAATGAGATGACATTAATTACTTTTCAGGATTGAGACTAAAACAGAGATTAAGTATTGTCTTAAGAATGCTGATATGTTTACATTTTACAGGTAAATTGTCAAATTTTATGAGAATAAATTTAATTGAATATTATTGCCACATTGTGAGTGTTGACTGCATTGAGATGAGCAACACTTTTCTTACAAGGCAGTTTCTTTAAAATGTCACAATCCCTGACAATCTGTGCTATTCACTCATCTGATTGCAGAGCACGAGCCCATTGTTTTATGATGAGTCCTCTAGGCCACTTCTGAATTCAGAGTTCTCTTACCTCTTTATCTAATGATTGAAACCTGATATTAAGGTCCTACATCAAAATTCCCACATGCACCCTGATATGTGCTGTTCCCCAGCATTTTAGATTTCTGTGCTCATTGTTTCAGTGTTTTCCAGATGTATGACAGTCAAAGCAAAGGGAGTGGAATATTCCAAGTGATGTTTATAAAATAATAGTTTGTTCTAAGCTATGCTGGCACACAGATCCTGCTCTCAATAAATGAATACTCTCATCAGAGAAAAGGCTGGAAAGCAGCTTTGTAAAGGACCTGCTGGTCATGGGGAAGACCAAGTACACTGTGCAGCAGTCAATCCTTGTCTCAAGGCTAACAGTCTGCTGGGCTGCAGGAGACAGAGCATTGCTAGAATGCAGAGGGAAGTGACCTTTCCCTCTGCTCAGCACTGCTTCCTTCCCACCTATTTAGCAGTTCTCTGAACTGATCTGCGTGCATTATCTTGGGTTGCTGACGTAAGTAAAACAGAAAAATACAACAGATCAACTGGAGATGAGTATGTTTTATTTGATTCTTAGTTAATGATGTTCCCACAAAATGCATCTTTAACTGTCTTTGAATTGTCTACTGATTGTGAACCAACATAGTTATTAGTGGGATTTTGTTTTGTTTCCTTATTTCTGTCAAAACTGAAACGTATACTGTGGTGTTTATTTGCCTGTATTTTGTTGCTCAGAGAAAACCTGCACATGAATGACAAGTTTCAGTCCTGCAGCTATGTAATTTGGATAAGAGTTAGATTCTAGAGCCTGTGTGTGTGGGAAAGAGGATCATCAATATGAAACGTGTTCAGGTTCACTTTAGAAGTGACCAGGATCATTCAATTTCAGTTTGTGGATACAATTTTTTGAGGATTTGCATTTATAGTATAAGAACCTCATATCCTGTCTCTTCTCTCTTCCATGCCATGTTTTATTTTAAAGTCATAGACAATGCAATCCCTACTGAATTACCACTTGTTATCAGCTAAAATGAAACTAGATGAAATTCAGGCAGTAAGTGCCCAATTGATGGCCATTACTTTCAGTGCTAAATAAACTAAAATCAAGTTAGGCCTAGATGATCTCAGATAAGTTTAAACACCTTGTATTGTCAGGCTTTTCCTACTTATGTTAAGAGTGCATTTTTGTGCTATGCTCTGTTCACCACTCTTTGGGAATAGACATCGTGGTAGAGAGAATCTCATTTCTGCTGGCTGTGATCATCTAGTTTTGCCTGACAAGTTGAGTGGGATCTAAAGCTTGGATATTCTGAAGAGTGTGAAGGCTTCATTTTAGGTCTGAATAAATCTGTTGAATTAGATCAAGTGTAAGTTCAAGACTCTTAAATTCGATGGCAACATTGTCTAGGGTAAGCATCTCAAAAGCTATTGTGGGAAGTGAGATCATATATCCAGTAGTTTAGTTTATAGCTTTTCTTTTGCTTTGATTTTTTGAATAAGTAGCAGAAGGTTGCTCAATTCAGTAAGAAAAAATTACTAAATTCTAGTATTGATTTAATATGAACCTCCATTTTAATTGGGCAGATAGATTGCTTTTGGATGGCATATACAGATATATTGGCAAAACACTTCTTACAGATTTTGACAAAAGCCTTCTGTCCAGAGAAAAGTTAATTTCAAATGCCTTAGAAGAACAAAATAATGAAGATGAGTGATTGCTGGCTTTATGTAGGTATTTCTTGAATTTTGCTGCAAAAATTGGGGCCAGGGCTGTGCTGAGCATGGGACATCAGCCTGCAGGTCAGAGCTGGTCAGAGCTGTGGTGGAGCTGGGAAGCCTGTCTCACAGCCTTGTTTTGGGAAGGATGGAGCCTCTCACTGGGCTGAGTGTGGGCAGTGTGGGAAGAGGTGTGGCACAAGTGGCCTCAGTAGTGTCCTCAGGGCCCTGTCATCAGATTCCTGTTTGTAGTTTTAAGTTGTCATGCTTGTCCTGAAAACCACTACAATTTACATTGAGAAGACAAAAGATATGCACATAAACCATCAGACACCTTTCACTCTGTTTAGTATATGTTTTTAACAAACTTTGAAAGTCTATTCTGTTGATGATTTACCAAAAATATAATGAAAAAAAGTTTTATTTCTCTTCTAACTGAAAATGTGTTATTAGCATTTAATAAAAACTAGTGTCCACTTTTGCCATGTTGAATGCCACTGGAAAATAAATAGAACTGATTTAGTTCAGAATTTAGTTCAGAATTTTTTGTTTCTTCATTTTTCTCACATTCTCTCAGCTCATTGGTAGTTCTGCAGTATTCATTTTCCAGACTGAAACAGAATGTGTTTACTGGCCAAGATCTACAATCAGTATTTAAAAAATAATAAAATAGTAAAGTAAGAATGGAGTAAAAATGAGGTTGACCTGTAACTTTTGCCATCTAGTTGAATTTGGAAATATGAAACAGTGTCAATTCCATAATTTAATTAGCTTAAATTTAAATCAGTGTAACATTGTAATGAGTTTCCTACTAGCTGGGAATCTCAAGTGGAGGCACCAAGGACTGACTGACCAGGAAAACATTGAAAGAGGTGCTTTACAAAAGTATGGAACATTTGTTGAGTAAAGGAAGAATTTACAACACTTGAATGAGAGATTTTTATACACTGGGCATTCTGTTCCTGTGCTTAATTATATGCATGACATTTTTTTCCCAGACAACTAATCACACACATTTCCTTTGCTGCAGCTTGTGTCATTGGTCCTTTCCTTTTGCTGTGCAAAGAGTCTGGCCCCGACTTCTCTGCAGCCACCATTTAAGGGTGTCTGCTAGATTTTCCCCTTATCCAGTTTCCTGAGCTGAACAAGTGGAGTCTTTCTCATATCCTGTCCATATACATCATGTGCTTTGGCTGCTTGACCACCTTGTTGACCTTGTGCTGAACTCAGTTCAGTTTGTTCTTATCTCTCTTATAGTGCTTAGCCCGAAACAGACACAGTACTTCAGATGTGCTTTCGGAAGCGAAGAATTGCTTTCCTTGACCTCCTTATACACACTTTTCCTAATATCAATCACTGTGGTCTGCCTTCATTGCTGTAAGGGCACACTGCTGACTCCTGTTCGGATTGCCACCAGGACCTCATTCTTTAGTCTGTGAAGCTGCTTTCAGTCAGTCAATCCCCAGCCAGTTCTGTGACATTGGTTATTCCTCTCAGGGTGACAGGGGTCACATTGCCTTTGTCAAACTTCATGAAGTTTCTGTCAGCATGTTCTCCATTCTGTCAAGATGCCTATGAATGGCAGCCATGCCTATCTGGATCAACTGCTCCCCCCAGTATTGTGTCATCTGTGATCTTTTAAATTTTTTTTCTATAACCCTCCTGGGCTGACTAGCCTGTAGTTCCCCAAATCCTTCTCCAACCTTTCATGAAGCTTGCTGTGATTTTTGATGTTTGCCTTTTTCAGTCACAGAATCACAGAATATCCCGAGTTGGAAGGGACCCACAAGAATCATCAAGCCCGACTCCTGGTTCCATACAGGACCACTCAAAATGCTTCCCCCTTTTTGTCCGGACCCTTCATCCTGCACACTACCCCTGCCACCATATCCTCCATGAGTGAGGTGACACTTGTGGTCATCCATGCTTGCTGTGGGACTTCTCCAGGTACCACAGCCTTTCAAGGATGAGAAACATCTTGCAGTGCTGCCAGCTTCCTAAGGATATCTGAATGCATCCTTTCTCATTCCATGGACCTGTGTCCGTCCACTTCTCTTAAGTGGTGTCTGGCTCTATATTCCTTTTTTGAAGGTTTCACTGTCACCCCCAGACTATACTTCCTCTTTTAGGGACTTGGGAGACCTGATAGCAGACCAGAAATGAAGAGGCAAAAATAATCACTGATTGTCTCAGCTGTATCTTCGGTCTTCCTTCATCTTCCTGCTGGTGTGCCTGTGGAAGCTGCTTTTGTTACCTTTCACATTCACCTATGATTTTAGCTTCTGCTGTCCTCCAGTACCTCTATGTCTAGAGAAAGAGCAAGCTCAAGCAGAGCTAGAGGTGTATTTTCTCCAATAATTCTATTTGCTGAGATATACTGATATTCCAAAATAAATTTTTAAAAGGCATAAATATTAGGGATTTCAAGTAATTATTTCCATTTTCTTCACCAAAACTTTTTTTTTTAATTGAACTTTTCTTCTTAAACTTTGTTTTTCCTCAACAAGTCACTAGATACATGGGCTGAAGCAAATCTGGAACAGTTATTGATGTATGCTCCCTTTTTTCTGTTGTAATTTTTTCCAATCATTATATCTATTTAAGAACATATTTAGAAACAGTTATTTTGGCATAAAAGCAGATTACTAATCAGTCATTAGTCATGAGAGAACAAAATTATGTTTGATTGAAATGGTAGATGAAAGTATCATCATGTTTTGCTGTGAAGTAGTTAAAAATATACTTTTGAACTTTCACATTTGTGTGAAGTTTTCACTGTACAACTTAAGTTTTGTATTTGCTTTTAGTAAGGGCTAATGCTCAGTGCTTGGTGGTAGGAAAGTAGAAATTCAGAAGTGTAGTCCACTCCTCCAGAGTTATCTGCCAATAGCACTGTTCACTTTCCTTGGGACATTGGTCAATATTTATTGATTTCTGTTCACGTCCTGAATAGTGATTTCAAATAAATTATAAATGAACTATAACCCAAGTTTTTAGCAGGACTGCAAATTTAGTTTTCAATTTATGTGCTGATAGTGATTTCCTTAACATAACTTTAAAGAAATATTTATTTTCAGTTATATTTAATTGCTTTCCATACTTTTTTTTTTTTGTCCTTATCCTGTTTATCGAATTCAGGTAAACTTAACATATAAATGATTGACATGGATCACCTGGAATCCTTAGTGTAAATGTAAATGTTAATGAATCATACTTCTAAGATTGTCTTATAAAAGTGAACTGAACATGAAATAGGGTAATGTTTTCCATAGCGTTGTATGGTATACAAGCTTTTCTGTCAATTGAATGATAATGAGATTTTGGCTGTAGGTGCAATAAATGATGTTCAATAATAGTAAGAAAAAAAACACAACATTTCTCTTTATATAGTTTGGACCAATACAAAGAACATGCATAGGTGTGATGTGAAAGTTATAATGTGTTAATTGAAATTTTGTTGTAAATTTCACATCCTTATCATTATGTGGGAAAACAATAACAGAAATTTTAAAGTTTAAAAAATGAAACTAATTCAAATTAAGAAACCAATTTAGCAGTTTTGGGTTTTTTTTTTTAAGAGCAATAATTTGGTATCTAAGCATGAAATGTGTAGTACATAAACAGAATTTAAATATGTAATTATCTAAGTGCCTGTTAAAAGTCTATTTTCTTTTTATGCATGTCAGGAGCAAGTAATTTCACACACACAAAAAAAATGTTTGGAAGGGGAGGAATGATTGCACAAACTTTAAAAAAAAAGGCCACTGAAAACGATAAAATTATTTTTTAGCATCTAATTAGTAGTTTGTATTCCTGTCCATTCTACAAAAATGTCAAAAGAGTTTGTTTTTTAATTCTTTAAAGAGGAGAAATTAGGGGAATAAGTATCAGTAAAGAAGAATTTAATTACTTTAATAGTTGCATACTTATGGGATGATGTGGCTTCAGTCCAGGCATGAACTGATAATTAAAATTAAGAAAACACTGATTCAGTGAGTTCCTCAGTACTTAAGCTGCGTTTTAGCAGAGGGGTTGGACTTGATCTCTTCTGGTCCCATCCAAGCCCTGTGATTCTGTGATTCTGTGATTAAGATTATCCTGTGGGTCTGTCATTTAAATATCCCTGGTGAGACAAATGGAACACAGAAAATAATTCCTAATATACTGTACAAACACAAATTAGAAAGTGTCCTATCTGACCTATGCTCTGTACAGATCAGTGACACTGAGACTTCCTTGTTGTCTTTGTCATCTCAAATTTTGTTTGAAAAATATCTACCATTTAATTTAATAAACGGAGGTCAATAACAGAAAGTTTTGTGTGCTCTTCAAAAGCAAGTATTTCATTTTGAAACATTAGGATCACATTTCTGAAGTAAGTAAAAATTGTTCAGCAAGGTGTTAGGGGTTTTTTCTGCATGTATTTTTATGTGAGATCCTTTGGAATAGGAGTGTTTCTTTGGTCTAGATTTTGGCTTAATAAATCAAATCATCTTGTTATGAAATAATGGGCCTTATATATTGCATGTGTTTGTTTGAGACTGCCTTTTTCTATGCACAATTTTTTTCAGTATTTATATGGTATGCTGCATCTGTTACACATGTTCGAACATATTAAGGTAATGAATACAGCTTACCAATAACTTTTGCAGAACTCTCTTAAGGTTGATCTTTTAAACTTGTTTCATAATTTTTTTCAGGGGCCACTCAGTTTCTTGGGTGTAGAGTTATTTGTTTTTTCTTTTGTTGTTGTCGTTTGGGTTTGTTTGGCTTTGCTTGTGATACTCTGGTCACCAATCTGTAACTTAAGATCTCGTCACATAAAGCTGCAGAGATGTAATCCTCTGTAGGCTGGATGAAGTTTGTTCCTATGCTTATAAGGAATGGAAGAGCTGACAGGAGAAACTAGTAAAAATCCTGGATAGATAGCACACCATGGGACCTGTGCTAACCTTTTTGTTTGAAATGATGATTACCAAGGGGAATAAATAATGTTTTACAGTGAAATTAGAGAACAGAAATCATAGAATCATAGAATCGTAGGGGTTGGAAGGGACCTCTAGAGATCATTGAGTCCAACCCCCCTGTCAAAGCAGGTTCCCTACACCAGGTCGCACAGGTAGGCGTCCAGGAGGGTCTTGAATATCTCCAGAGAAGGAGATTCCACAACCCCCCTGTGCAGCTGTGCCAGTGCTCCGTCACCCTCACCATAAAGAAGTTCTTGAGCACATTCGTGCAGAACCTCCTGTGCTGCAGTTTCTGGCTGTTTCCCCTTGTCCTGTCTCCACACACTGCTGAAAAGAGCCTGGCCTCACCACTCAATCCCCCACACCTCAGATATTTATAAACCTGGATCAGGTCCCCTCTCAGTCTTCTTTTCTCAAGGCTAAACAGACCCAGTTCACTCAGCATTTCTTCATAGGGGAGATCCTCCAGGCCCTTCACCATCTTTGTGGCCCTGCGCTGGACTCTTTCCAAGAGATCCCTGTCTTTTTTATACTGGGGAGCTCAGAACTGGACACAGTACTCCAGATGAGGCCTCAGGAGACTGAAGTTAAAGCTAATTCAGGCTATTGTTTCTCAGAGTAAGAAATATTTGACTTAAGATCAAATTTGCTATATAAATGTTGGAATTGTTTTCAATAAATGATGTGAGACAAACCAAAAATCTTGCAATATACATCATTACCTATCTTTCAATAGATGATTCCTGAACTGTTCATTAATTTGTTCTGACATGTCCATTAAGAGTGCATTTCTATAAAGTCAAAAGGTTGTTGTGGCTTCAGTTTCTGGCTGTATATTCCTATTGGCCATGATCCTTCCGATCCTGTTTACCATCACGCAGTAGAAAAGCAAAATGTCAGTGATTTCTAACAAGACAAGAAAAAGACCAGACTAGTTGTAATTGTCTAAATGTAATTTGCTGCTTGACAATATACAATATACCCATGATATACAATATATCTCTGTTTCCTTCATGAGCTAATTTGCTTTCCATGTGATCTTGTTACAGAGACCAGACTGTTTTCCTAACTTAACAAGCGGTTCTAAGTGAAGTTCTCTGTTTTGTTAGAGGGTTTACTTTCCTGAATGCTTTTATAATAAAAATAATCCTCTCAATTTAAAGGACACCATGTTTCACCACATTTGCTCTTGCTGTGACCAACACAGCTAGAGATTGCTCAGGAAAATGATCAGTCCCTCATGTGCTACATCCTGGGGAATCAGTCAGTCTCTCAAGTGACATTTCTTAATTTGGTCTACTCTCTAAAACTGAATGGAGCCCTGAAGCAGCAATGAAGAGCAGGCTGCCTCTACATTCACTAATACAGAGAAACTACTTCCTATCATTCATTTGGTTTCATTTCTATGTATAGTGCTAACTACACTAATGGGATTGTCTGGTTTGACCATTAAAACCCTGGCCCTGGAATTTTACTCTGTTAGTTCTGCATTGAGTTTAGTAGCTTCTACTTGAGTCAAAGCAAAAAGCAATTGGAAGTCACTTGGTGTAGACAGGGTCTAACAGGATGGAGCGTCCAAGTAGTATCAACTGGTTTTGTTTTTCAGTGTAATAAAGAGAGATATTGAGAAGAAAATATACACGGTTGATAGATAGATAGATAGATAGATAGATAGATAGATAGATAGATAGATAGATAGATAGATAGATACATAGATACATAGATAGATACATAGATACATAGATAGATAACTTTCAATGTGTGGAAGTACTGTGTTTATGTGTGAAGTTCTTTTAAATATAAAGCCTGATATTAAGGGCTGTTCCGGGAACTGTTCAACTTGAAGAAGAGGAGGCTCAGTGGAATCTCATCAGTGTCCTATATACCTAATGGGAGAGTGCAAAGAGGACGAAACCAGCTCTTTTCTGTGAAGCCCAGTGCCAATGGGGACAAACTGGAACACAGGAGGTTCCCCCTGAACATGAAGGAAGCACTTCCTTATTCTTCAGGTGATGAAGCACTGACACAGGTTGCCAGAGAGGCTGTGGAGTCTCCTTGGACATCTCCAAAAGCTGCCTGGACATACACCATGATCTGGGTGTTTCTGCAGGACCAGGGGTTGTGTACCAGAAGACCATTCCAACTTCATCCATTCTGTGAAAGATTCATCTTGTTTCTGTTTTTCTCTCGATTCATATTCATTTCTCAACATATAAAAATTCAGCACATAGACCTCTATGCAATACCATTACAGAAAAACATGCTAGGATATTCCTGCTTGGTAAATCTTTTGAGATGTTTGCAACTGAAACGAAATCTCAGGCTTGGCCAGGTATTGATTCATAACAATGAAACAAGACAAATTTTCATTACTCTTACAATAATGAATCAATTGAGTTCCAGACAAATGTATTTGCATTTTTTTGTTGTTGTTGTTGTTAGATAATTAAAACAAGATGTTTTTTCTTTTCTTTCCTGAGGCTGAAAAATTAGCTTGGTTACTTGAATCCTCCATATTCTATGCTATAAACTGTTATTTTTGGTTATACTATGTGATCACATCCCTATACTTTCCATTCATCTGCTGTGAAAACTTACTGCTGGCTCACGAGATGTCAGTGCCAAAACTCTGCCGAACTATTTTAAAACATTATGTATTATGGTATGTTATTGATACTTAACACTCAAGGGAACTCAGAATGAAGCTGCATCAGGGGAGGGTCAGGCTGGATGTTAGGAAAAAGTTCTTCACCAGGGAGTGATGGGCATGGAATGGGCTGCTCAGGGCAGTGGGCACAGCCCTGAGCTGAGTTCCAGGAGTGCTGGGACATCACTCTCAGACACAGAGTTTGGATTTTGCATGGTCCTGTATAGAGCCTGGGGTTGGACGATCCTTGTGGGTCCATTCCAACTCAAGAATTTCTGCTTTTCTATGGTAACTTATACATTCATAGAAAAGAAACAACGTCTAACTCTCTGCAAATTACTTTGAACTAGGGTATTTCAAAATAATTTTAATGTTTAACAATTTGTTAGAAATAGGATACTGTAACAGCCATGACATCTGAAAATGATTGCCTAAGTTGGCTAGTTTTCATTCTTTATTTCCTACCTGAATTGTCAGATTTGGAATATTATCCTGCAGAGAGTATAACTTGGTTATATTGTCCTCTATCTTTATGCAATGAACACAGTGCATATATGTATCATAATGCAATGTGACACAGTGATAAAACACTTAACTAATTTATTCTGTGAATATCTCATGGTATTCATGGTATACATTTTCTTCTTAGGTCTATATCTGAGCAGAGACCCAACACTGTAATTTCTGTTTCAAAATCAACTTAGGAATAAAACTGCATGTTATTTACTCTTGAAAGATTTAACAGAAAAAGGAATGAATGTACTGAATTTCTTCATGTAACAAAACTTGGAGATAATAATTTTTAGTAATATTATCCATGGGCATCTCATTATGTCATTTTTTTGTATTTTATACAGAACTGTATTAAAGTATAATACTGATCCTATAGTTCTGAAGTGCAATGCCTAAAATCGGAAATACAGGATTAGGTCTTAACAAAAACTGTCTTAAATTTGCCCAGGTGCTTATAATAAACTGTAAACTGAAGGGTTATTAAAGAGGTTAGGGTTCCTGAACTCATCTGTGCATGTCACAAAACTACTGAAAACTACTCACAAAAGTACTCAAGCAAAGCCATTTTGTTTCTCATGACAGCGCATGGAGGTTCAAAATTATTAAATATCTGGGGAAAGTCTTGAACCTAGCCCTCTTTGTCCAAAAGAGCACATGGAAAAGAGATGTCAGTAGTTGTTTCCCACAGTGAAAATGACTCTTGCAACAAGCCCTGCTGTTCTTTCTGCCTCGTGCATTTCATCTGTCTTTTCAAAACAGATCTTTTTCTAGTTCCATCTAAATTATTTTGCCTAATGACTTTATATGAGTCTAGTTTATAGTGAACTAAAGTACTAAAGTAATGATTTCTTCAGAAGGAACTTCACAATCTATTATACATCTCTACCTGAAAATGGCAGGTGCTCTAAGGGATATTTACCTATTGACATGGAAATGAGCTTGTATTTTAGTCTTTCCACTGCAATTTCATGATTCTTTGATTCACTTGTATTTGAAACTGGTAAACCTACCGCTCTGTTCTCCACCAGCTTTGACATGATTGATTTTGACTTAATACTCCCCGCTGAGGGTTGTTTTTTCTGTTGATATAGTTCCCTTCCAAACTCTTGTCATTTTTCTTCTTCTTTGTATCTTGATTCCTAAATTGTTGTCCTCATGTTAACCTTAGGACATGCAGTTAACACTGAGAATGGATGTTTGTGTTTGAACTCCTTAAGCTTTTCTGCCCTCTCATAAAAATAAAAAGAACATGCCCTTGATAATGAAGGCAGAGATGTTGTACAGGGACCCATGTAGAAAATAGAATCACAGAATCATTTGAGGTGGAAGGGACCTTAAAGGTCATCTTGTCCAATTCCCCTGCAATGAATAAGGACACCTACAGCTAGATCAGCAAAGTTTGAGATTCATCTTTTAATTTAAAGGATATGGGGATCCTATAGCTTTTTTGGTAAATGCAATATGCTTAGAAACCACTGAAAGATTTCCAATGACATTTCCTTAAAAGCTAAATTTTTAAATACCTACCATTTATACTTTTCCTTTTTCATTGCTTTATTATAAGTGTCATAGTCCTGAGTTTTTCTCTCATGTTGTTCACCCGGAGGAGGGAAGAGGTAGGCAGGCCTTAAACAGAAGTTGGTTTCAGACATGACCTTCCACCTTCCCCACTCCCTGTGTTCTGCCTTCACTGAATAAAGTGTATTTTTTCATCAGGAGATTTGTCCAAGGTTCCTAGGCATTCTGTGGCAGTAATGAATTGTGCCATATCACATGACTTCTGAATGAATCTTAAATTAATCACAATCATTTCTTATCACCTTTAGATCATTACTTCTATGCAAGTATTACTGCTTTTCAAAAGAAAAAGAAAATGTATTTGCACAGAAATTGCACTTGACTGCTTTGCTAACATGTTAGTAATTATTCTCCTTGGTATTTTTCTGTCTAGCAAAATATTTGTGTAAATTTTAACACCACTAAATAAGAAATGTTTTACTCCATGTTTATTACTCTTATTTCATTTTGCATTTTATATGGTTGCATAACTCTGCTTTCTTGTTCAGAAGGAAAAATGTGTTACTACATCTAACTCATCTTCTCCCGTATTCCTAGCTTCACTTTCATAACTCTATTAATATTTTTTCTTTCCCATATGCACTTTTTGTTTCCCATATGCACATTTTTGCCTGAAGCAAACTCATCTCAGTGTTTATTTTTGGTGTATGTCCAGCACTACTGTAATCCAGTTACAACTATTTGTACTGGTAGAATATCAGCTAAATCTACTTGCTTCATTTTGTCATGCTTAGTTAATATTTTAAAAAGAAAATTTGTGAGATTTTTCCATAACAATGCTAGGTCAAACATAGTTCACACACTGTACTCTACCCTGTATTCAGTTTTGCTTTGTGCACTGGTTATTATCCAATTAGGGTGATAGTTGAGTATGTATATTTTAGCCATGTGTACAAGTTGAGCCAGTAGTGTATTCTGTCCTACAACCAATACAGTGGTTAAATTACACTAGATGAAACTGCATTCTCTTTTGAATCCCTCTTACCCTGCTGTCTAGGAATTAGCTGCACACATAGATCCCATTTTTGAGTGTTTTATTTTTTTGAACAGACTGTGACACACTTAAACATAAGTAATAAGAGAAAAAAAAGCATACTTCTTTTGGATGTATAAATCTTTTATTAATAGTTTTTTCTCCAATTATTGTTAAGGTATTTTCTAACTGTGAAATAGCTTAGATGTGTAGACTGGGTTCAGGATGAGTTCAGCAGTGTTAAATTCTTTTGAAAAAAACCATCTTTCTCAGATGCTGATAAGAGCCCATTTCAAATATAGTATAGAAGCAGTGTGTGAATAAACACTACCATCAAGAGGATGCCTTTGCAGTTCTGCGTCATTCAGGCTGGGGTGTAGGAAGGTTACCTAAGGGTCACCTTCTCTTTTAAAAAATGGGATAGGACTGGGGGGAGTGTCTCAAGGCCCACAGTGTATAACTGCTTTTCCTTTTTTGAGTGCCTTTTTAAAATGTATATATATGAACAGTTTTTGGCTTCTGAAATCAGCTAGATTTCTCCAAATAGATCTGAAAGCAATATTTAAAGAGCTTTTAATATTCTGACTACTCAGAAATGGTGTCTGCTTCAATAGCAATAAAATATCCTAGAGTGGACAGACCGGAATGCTGTGTGACCAAAAAGAAAGGCCCAAAGAATATGTGGACTGTTGTTTTTTTTTTTCTCTTAAGCTGATGTTCATGGCTCCATACAGGTCTACCATATTCAAAATGAAATCTGAACTCAGCCTTGTTAGTGTTTAGTCTTTAAATAAAGAGAGAGAGTTTGCACGATTCAGTCTTACTTAGCTTTTTATGTATCTTACATGTTGCAATGATTACCTCCCCTATAGACTGTCTTACCTCAGATGTTTAAGTGCTGGCTGCCATATCTACACCTGCAGTTCAGAAGTGTATTAACATTTATTTTTCAAACATGAAATGACCATAATTTACACATAGCTCTGAGAGTGCTTGCAGTTGGGCTCCAGTTATGTGAGAGAACAACTCCATGTGCATGCTTTTGCTTTTTCAGCAAAGTTCTTCTAACAAAATTTGCATTATAACATGATTGTAGGACTAGCATCTGGAATGAAAATACGCTTAAAACTGACCTTAGTTTCATATGTGACAACAATTACAATGTTGTCAAAATATTTTCTCCACTGTTAGCTGCAATTTGTCATTAAGGATTACTAGTAGGTTATATCATTATGTACTATAGGAAGGGCTGAGTTTTGAGGTATTTTAGGTGAATAATTTAGGAGGATTAAAATAACGTAATCAAACCTTATTGCATCAAAGCATTTCTACAAAATAATTTATCTTATTTGTAAGTATATCAGCATATAGTTGTAGTTACGTCTTTGTCTATTAAATCCTTAAACAAAAATTTGCTTTATTCTTTGGAATGTTAAAACTCTACATACCACTTACAAATCGTCAAATTTTGTGTACTTAAATCCTAGATGGACATCAATAGAAATAAAAAAATTCTGTGACACAGGTCTGTATCTGTTTAAAAAACACAGTTGTTATCTTCTATGGTTATACATGCATGACACATGCTTAGGTTGAAATAAGTAGAAAATCTCCAAAAAGTGTAGACATCTGGAGGTCCAAGATTCACTGAGTCTTACAAAGCAGATGAGTTAGTCACTTGAGATGAGTATTTCCCCAAATATCTTTAGACACTTGAAAGATTCCCCCCATATTTTGTACATTTTACACTGCTTTCATTCCACAAGAATAAAAATACTGGCAAATAAAAGCTGCAAGAAAACTTAGGGAAGATAGCTTGTATCCCCATGAGGATACAACACTGTACAGAAGGTAATCGACAATACCAAAGAATTTGTGAAGAATGGAAAAGAGAAATTTGTAACACTATCATAACTTTGAAAATCTTCAGTACAAATAATATATTCCTATTTATATATTTACAGACTGCTAAAGATTAGTTCATTTGTTACATAGATCTTATCTCAGTGGCCTCATTTTTAAATTCACCTTCTTGTTTTCATTATGTCTACGTACACTGGTACATAATGAAGCTTATGCTATGGTATAGTATTTAGGGCAGATAACATTCTTCCTGAACTTGTCATTTGCATCTTCTGGTGCAGTTTTGTTGACAAGATCTCTCCAGGCATGCAGAAAAAATCTCGCTCTTTGTCTGTTTTGATCAGTGGCAAGAGGGGGATATTTTCCAGTACTTAGTCTTGATGCTGTTTCCACAAGGAAGCACTTTGCCTTATAAAGCTTGCACATACGCATCTGCTTCAGCAGGATGCCTGCAAGTTGTGTCAGGGTCATCTAGAAAAAAACAAAATCTGAAAATTGTGAGTGGTGTTGGTTGTGTTGGTTGTTTGGCTTTTTTTTTTTTTTCTCCTTTTTTAATTTTTTTTCCGCGGTGACTTGTCATCCAGAAAGGGATGCGGGTGCGTCCCAGGCGCGCACAGCGCTGCCTGGTCCTGCCTGCAGCGTGGATGCCGGCGGAGCGCTGCGTGAGTGGAGTCCGGCGCTGACACTGAGCCACACAACGGCTCCTCCGCAAGCTGCGCCGCCGCCTCTCGCTACCGGGACGCTGGGGAGGCGAGGGCAGACGAGCCGGCGTTTGGCTGGAGGGGCTTTTCTACATAAAGTGACCAGCGGAACCTCGGGCTGAGCCATGCGTGCACACCTGCCTGAGCAGCCCGGCGGCGACAGGGGGGCAGCGGGGCCGGGCGGCGGAGGGCAGCCCGCAGGAAGGGATGCGCGTTGTGCCTGCGGCTGGAACCAACGCCAACACCAGCCGGGACGCCCCGGCAGTCCCCAGGAGTATCCCTGCAGGGCTACGAGCCGGAGCAGGAGCAAATTTGTCGCTCTGCGAGACGCCGTGCGGAGGAGCCCTCGGAAATCCCTGGGCAAGCAGCGGTGCAGCGCGGGGGAGTGGTGTTCAGAGGGCGGCTGGGTCTCCCCGCTGCAGGTGAGCCGGTGATGAGCCCTCCCAGCTGCCCTGGGCTGCTCCGGGGATGTGGGTGAGGTCTGGGCGCTACTCTGTGCCGGGCTGGACTTGGTGCTTGGGCTGGCATCGCGGTGCTCTGTGGTGTTTGAAAACTGCAGGGTTCTTTTGGAAGAGTTTGTTAAAATGTTTTGATTCCTGTCTCTAGGTTCTGCAGCCTTTGAATTTCATCCTGTGAAGAACTGGTGTATTGATCCTTCTCCCTCTGTACTGAATTTTGCCTCCTACAATCTGCTTGTTTTCAATCTTGAGTGGAGTTATATAGGGATACTTTAATAGTGAACTTCGGCTAGGAGATTTATTACTAAGAGAAATCATGGCCTATTTTTATTTATTTTTTTAATCTTTCATATATCTGAAATAGTTCTTTAGCCTCCACAAATATATGTTGTTTTTTTAATGTCAGGGGAGTTGTTTTAAAATGTAAAGCAACCAGGATGCACACAGGTGCCTGTAAGGACTTAGGCTGAGGATGATTACAATACATGTAACCCAGCACTGTGAGACTGAAATCACAGTGATACTCATATGACGTTTAATATTAAAAGGCATTAATATTTCCTTCACTGAGGCATATGTTTTCATTTATCACTCAGAAAGCAAAATAAAAAAAAAGCAAAAAAAAAGTATCTCATTAAAAACCTTTACATTATGCCGATGCTAAATACTTTTTCATAGTTTTACACTAAAATAAGAAAGCAGAACTTAATGTAGAAATAGGTTTTTGAAAAATGTTCTTACTTGCTGAAACAGTATAGACAGGAGTTTAACTAGCTTTAGCCTGTGCACCCTCTCTAGAGTCTAAATCAATTCTTTGATGAAAATGGTTTTAATATATTTTTACTGAACAGAGAAGCTATGAGGGAAATGATGGTCTGATAGAGTAGCTGTTTTTTATATTAAGTCTAAAAAAATGGCATTCTGTTGACTGCATGTGATTGCTAAATATAAAACAATATATAAATGCAATACAGGAAAACAATAGAGGGAAAAAGCATCTCTGAGATGATCTTAATCATCACCCTTAGTTTGGGGATACAAGTCAGTGATGTATTTTTGAGGGCTATGTTGAATTGAAAAAGTGTTGTCTTCTTTGCAAAAAGGAGGAGCAATATTGAAACAGAGATACTTGCTGACCTGAGGGAAAAAAAAAAATGAACTTTTTTTTTTTAATGTATGTCTTATGTATAGGTGTGATAGTAAATAAGTTGTATCAGCTTCTAAGGTAGAGGTTTCTTTCTGTAAAATTCGAGGCAGACTTACCCTCTGCTTGAAAATGTTAGGAAAAGTCGTCATCTTCAAGCACAAAGTAGACAAGTAGCACCTTGGAAAATCTGCTTCTTGATTAGCAGTACCAAATTCAGTACACAAATCCTTAATTCCTACAGTTTTATTAACAGTGTTCTATTAAACACACTTTAATATGTAACACAGTTTTATTAAACTACACTTTGTCATTCTGATCTTGAAAATCTGTTGAGTTTTATCACTGGGGATGTGGCTCCTTTTTCTTTCCCAGGTCATCCTTTCCTATATCAGAGCAACGAATGGCATTCACATGTTATTAATCTTTCAACTAACAGAAATTCTGCTTTACCGCTCTCTATACCCAAATAGAAATTTATTTTTAATTGCAAACAACAACAAAGCTTACTTTTGAAAGCAAATAGAAATCAAATGTGAGTGGAAATTTGATTTCAAGATCTAATTTGTTTTTTTTACTTCCAGTTCCTTTTTTGACAAACTAATTTACAGTTCTGTTTCCTGTATTAAAACAGCAAAAAAAAAAAAAAAAAAAAAAAAAAAGTTAATAGGCAAGTTTTTTATGGCCCATTGCCTGGAAATACTTCTTGTCTCTCTGTAATGCCCTGTCTTTCTATCTCTGTTAGCATAATGTGATACTTGTGTGATTTATTCACTGATTTTGTATCTGAGGCCCTTGAGTTACATTACCTGTAAGAGACCTGAGTGACCCCTGCAGGAGGAGGTGGAGTAGGGGCAATGAGCTGAAGCCTTTCCAAGACTGGGTGTAGTTTGTACCATTGGATGTACTTTCCTGGCTGACACACCAAGACTGCTGGCGTGTACCTGATCATTCAGGTTAGAGATATGTGGTAACAGAACAGCTCTTCCTTGCGCAGTAGCTGAGTAAGAAGGCATGGAGAGTTTAGAGGAAATTACAGAGGTTGAGCTGCTGTGCTTGTCTTAAGAACCCCCAAGGTTACTTCATAAAATCATAGAATCATTTGATTTGGAAGGGACCTACAAAGGCCATCTGGTCCAACTCCCCTGCACTGAACAGACACACCTAATGCTTGATCAGGTACTCAGAGCCCCATCCAGCTTGAACTTGAATGTCTCCAGGGATGGGGTATCACCACTTCTCTGGACAACCTGTTCCAATTTCTCATTGCCTGTATTGTAAAAAACTTCTTCCATATATCCAATCTAAATCACCCTGTCTTTTAGTTTTAGTTCCAAGTAGTTTACATGAAGGAAGGTCTCCTCTGAGTAACTCACCCTCAAGAGTGCAGCCACAAACTTCCAGGTTCCTAGAAATCACTAGTATTCTGCTAAAGGGAAAGGAAGAAGTAGCAGAAGTGGATTCCCACCTCTGGCAGTTTCCCATTTCAAATGATAATATTGAGCTCCACTTTAATTCAGCTCACTGTATTTGCTATTAAATTACTGGCCCTTCTGTTTTGAAATGGTTTCAAGGAAAAACATATCATTGTAGGTATTCTCCCATTATCAGCAAAAGGACATACATGTATTTTATTCTGAATGTTTGCACAGAAGCATAAATTTTTACATACTTTTTAAATACTCAGAATAAGTTTATAAAAGCTTATGGCTTCTTTGGTTCATTTTTTTTTCCAGCAGAACTATAATTATTTTATTTTATTTTATTTTTAAAGAAATTGCATCATAGAAATCATATTAAAGAAATTGCATCATAGTTTTCTTACAAGTATTGGAGTCTTGAAAGCTAAACTCTACTTCATAGATGTGTCATGACTTAAAAAAGCAAAGAGCATTCAAATTCTAAACTATGAGCTAAGAGTGGAGGGCCTTTGGCACTGTTGCAGAAATCATGTATCCTTTGAGAGCATTTTGCATAAGGAGGTAAGAGAGAGCTCTGAGGCAGAAGGTCTTTTCCTAGAGATCCTGGCTCTGCTAATTGAAATTATTTGTCACTGGGTGCATTTTTGAAAGCATAGTTCATTCTTTTCAGGTTCCCAGCCTTCTGAGTATGATTTGCCATTCTTATAGAATTATTAAGGTTGGAAAAGACCTTGAAGATCATCAAATCCCATCCCCACCATGCCCATTAACCATATCCCTCAGTGCCGCATCTGCGAGTTTCTTGAACACCTCCAGGGACAGTGACTCTACATCCTCCTTTCTTCTCTCAAGGTACCCCTGGCTATGGAGGGCTATTTTAGACACCTCAGGCAGATCTCAGCTAGTATATTTGAGTGTCAGTAAAATGTCAATTAAAGGAGAACTAAATAATGCTGGATTATTATTATTTATTCAGTCTTAAGAGCTATTGAAGGAGCTAGGTGTCATAAGACAAGTTTTAACTTATCACTGACACTGTCAAGAAGGATAAAACAGAGGGTGACTATACATCTTTAAATGCAGAAAGAAGTTAGTGTCTCATCTTCAGTCTGGTACTTACCAGAGCATTTAAGCAACAGCTCACAGATATCAGGAAGATGAATCTTAATGCAGCATCTTGCCTTGGACAAATCATTGTGCTGCATTTACAAAAGTAAACTCATTTGTACATCTTTTAAGTAACATCTGCACAGATTGCTAACAATATTTCAAAGCAGAAATACAGAAGCTATTAGCATGTTCTTTTCAAAGATGAATAATATTGTTATAATGATTCCTCTCTCCAATCCTATTGTCTGAAAGAGGACATGGAGAAGTCCATGGCATTCTGGGTGACATTTATATCCAACACTCCCAGGACAGCTGCTTTAGAAAACAATATTCCTCTACATTCATATTTAAACTACTTCTTCTGCAAAAAGGAAACAAACAAACAAACAAACGGGAAAATTCTGTTAATACTGAATTCATAGCACTTGGATTATGTTTGGCACAAAATTGAGTTCAAGATCAGTGCTGGGGACTCAAATGCCACCACTTAAGTTCTCCCTTCAGCAACACACGGAAAATTCTCAATCCAGTCAGGAACCTGAGGATGTACCATTCATCTCAGATTTTCCACTCTACCTGAAGAAGGCATTCAGCCACCTCTATTTGGATTAATCACATAGCACTACTTCTCAAAGTCTTTGGGTTTAAAACAACAGTATGTGTAATTTTCTTTTCTTGTAAAATTTCTGTCTTATTAAGGTATCAAGTCTTTCAGTGGTGTTAATATTTTTGATAGTACATAACTTCCTGAGGCAGAAAAATGCTTCTGAGAAATAAGTACGATTACACAGATCATGAAAGTATTTGTATGCAAGATGTTCTGTATGTTTCACGTAAATACTGAAGTGGGAAAATACATGCTATGTAGTATATTAACGAATGACTGTAATCATTTATACTTCATCTACATGTATTTTGGCTCCTGCTGACTGCTAAGCCATAAATATGTTATTACTTAATTTGCATGTTTTGTGGCACTGTATTGCGATTTGCATTTAATTAATCCCATCCTTTTAAACTTCTATATGCCTAAGGAAGCCAAGAACTTTTCCTCTCCTTGACATATAATTTGGCTTTTGGGATTCTTGGGGAGGTGAAAGGGGGCAGGAGAATTGTAGGATTTGGAGGGGAGGAAGAGGCTGTTTGTTGCACTGTTAGTTGGCCTCAACTACATGAGTTCTGTGGTAGTCCTTCTGCTGTTGCTAAATTTCTCTACCACTTGGCTTGTGCATTCACCCATGGGTTAACACTTCACCATATTAGAAAACAAAAGGGCATTTTGCTACAACCAAGCTAGCTGAGGCCAAAGGGATTCAAAACCTTTTTTTTTTTCTCTTTTCTTTTTTTCATTTTAACATTTTCTAATATTTGCAATGCAGATCCACTCCTAGGAATATCCTGTTGTTTATTTTTTGTTTTTGTTCCTTGTTTGTTTTTCTTCACCTGACAAATTCCTTACTACCACAAGAATTTATAACAGCACTGTCTTTGATCTGCACTGCACTGGCACATGATGTGGAAGAGAATTTTAGTCTTCCAGTGTCTTCCAGAGGCTTGTGTGGTTAGGTTGCTGTAACTGCTTGTCCATAGTGCTGACAAACTGAATGAGGGAATAGAAGGTTTGCGAAGTTTGCCTGTGGTGATAGGAGTAAGAACTGATAACCCTAGTTGTGCTTTCTGTCAAGTGTTCCACTACATTTCAATTAGATGTTCAAAGGTGCAAACCTTTCACAGCAACTCAAGAAGATGGTTATCACCTAGTCTGAATAAGCAAAGGATGATAAACATCTTCTTTATGGCTGTTTGCTGAGTAATGGCTAAAATTGAGATGGAATTTTTCTCAGCTAGTTGGGTATGACTTGAAGATACAAACTGCAAATTGATTTCTGTTTTGGAAGTGGCTCTTTTGGAATATTCAAAACAAATGTGAAAATTTCAGACTTCCCCACAAAAAGAAAAAAAAAACAAACAAGAAATAACAGAACAAACAAACAAGCAAAACAAAAAACAAAAAACACACACAAAAAACACTTGGGTGTTCCTGGCTGCAGTTCCTGGCTAAGGGATTTACAGTCTGCCAATTTAGCTCTATATCCTGGTGTCTGTATGTGGCTTTTAGATGAAGCATAATAAAAATATGATTAAAAAAAAAAAGCAGAAGAATTATGGCTGAAATTACTTTGCATTTAAGGACTGTCTTTGCTTTGAAATAAACTGTAGATTGATACAGTAGAGTTTATAAATTAGGTGATATAAGTGTACATTTTATTACAAGTTTTGGGCTTTTTTAAATAAATTATTGCACATAGTCAGATGCATCAGCTCAATATTCACCTAATTTCAAAACCTTCCATTTTTTTGAGAGTTAAAAATACAGGGATCAAAAAAAGACTTCACATATTCAAAATACAGGTTTTATAATATCTAAAATGAACATCAGAAAAAGCAAACATAATAATCCTTTTTGCAAATTTCAGTCCTGGTATAAGTTCTTTTTTAAGTCACAGGAGCCAGTTATGAATGTAGTGCAAAATCCAGTTTAGCAAAATTACATCTGTTTTGGTTTTAGCTATATTATAGTTTTAATATCACGTTTTACCTTTCTGATTAAGTATTTGTGCAAAGAGAAGGTTACTTCAGCAGCTGAAATTGCTCATATAATTGGTCAAACAGAATATCAGACAAATGATTTTCATTATGCATTTAAAATGAGAGCAGGATGGAGCAGTGCCATAGGTTTCCAGTAACTGGCATTGTAGAGCAGCTCTGTTGCACTTAGATAGGAAAGTTAAATAGAGACTTCTAAATCTCTTAGTTTGCGTTTGTTTTTCTTTTGAGTTCTACGAAATACTTCCTCTGTACTGCATTGGTACTTCTGTTCATGCTTACAAGCACCACAATTACATAGAATCATCAAATCAGAGAATGGCTTCAGTTGGGGAAGATCTAAAAGATCACCCCATTTCTGCTGTGGGCTGCTTGCCCAGGGCCCAGTCCAACCTGGCCTTATGCTCCTCCACGGATGGGGAACCACAGCTTCTCTGGACATTTATATGTTGTTGTTTTCCCAGTTTTTATATTTCAGTCATCTTATAGATGAACACATGAAACATTTATCAAAGTGCAAAGACATTCTCAGCTCCAGTTTTCATTTTTTTCAGTCTGTAGTGTCTATGTTGTGTGGGGAAAAAAAGCAAAAAACTTAATTTTGATAGTTCTGTTAAGAGAAAATGCAGCTGTGATGTCATGGTCCCCTTGGGTGATCCACTGAAGAGTGGCAACAGGAGTGGGGTCCTGGCCTTGCATTTTGCTTCTTCAGTGTGTTGCTAGTTATGATTGCATAGTGAGCTCCATTAGAGAGTTGATATGCTAGAAACTTAAAGCCATGAAAAATAAATAAATAAAAAATAAGTAATTGAAGTTTTTAGGGACTTATTTTGAGGCTCAGCTTATTGTCCCTTTGCACAGTGGTCAGTTTCAGCACAAGGCTGGGAGCAGAAGCGTGTGACAAGGAATAGAAGACGAGTTGTCCCAAAAGATAGCATACAGCTGTCTCTTTCAATACTGGCAACACTTAAAGTGCAATTTGATATGTGCAATTTGATATGTGCATTTTGGTTTTGATGACACAATAGCAGTTGAGAAAAACTCCTTTTGCTAAGTGCAGAAAAGTGAATCAAGCTCTTTGCTACCTCCAGGAACTCAAACAAATCATGTTTCATTTTGGAAATGGAAAGTCTGGGGAAAACCTGTTCCCTTCCCTTTTTCTTCTTAGATGGTACATCCTGCTCTTCTGTATCATGAATTTATTTAATTTGCATCTAAAAAATTGAAAAAGAGTAATAGTGAGCGTATGCATTTGTATATAAGCCCTTTACATTTTCATGTTTTATACATTTACAGATAAATGATAACATCTCATTCAGCTGTGTACAAACTGAAGCAGCATAGATATTCAGTTCACATCTTCTAATTGTGGGTAGAGCTAGGATTTTTATTTTACATTGCTAGAATATAGAGCTTTTTAAAGATAAAAAAAACCTAAGCTGTTTACTGTCAGTTGACTTCATTAGAAGCCTACATGACAGACATTACCAGAACTTTGCACACTGCTACTTATTTGATATTTAGAAGGGACTATGGTACATTTCTCTTAGCTTCTATCTAGCACACACAAAATTGTGTGTGTGGAAAGAAAACCAGACTGCTCAGCCTGAGAATTCATGAAATGTGTGAATTAAATCCAGGTTGCACTTCAACTTTATTAATATATTATTTTCTGGCTATTTATCCTTCAAATGTGCATGTATTTGTGTATGAAATATGTGAATCATAGAATCATAGGTTCATTAAGGTTGGGAACGACTACTAAGATCATCTAGTACAATCATCTAGTCCAACCATCAACCCATCAAAACATGCAAAGTTTTATGGTAATGTTATTGATGTTCATTCAGTTATTGATGTATCCAATAGCCAGAAGTAATTGACTAGAGGCATAGTCAGGGAAAATTTGAGGAGACACAAATTTGATAGGGTAAGGGGATGCCATCTCATACATTCAAGGAGTCCGATTCAACAGGCATTCCTGAGTATCCTGGCCTGTAGGATCTTAGACAACTCTGAAGACATGTAGAAGTTGCTATGGCCATTGTTATATGTTTTTAACACTGTTATTTAAAGTATTAATGATTTTACAGAAATGAAATCCTACAGAAACATCACAAGGGGCAGTACCTCTTTGTTGCAGTTTGACTTGATTATAGCATACTTCTTCTATAATGCACCGTGTGTACGTATTGTATATGTAATGAGCTGAATCATGATACGTTGCAATTGCCTCTGGGTCAGTTACTAGCTTACTCAGCCTTTGCAAGTTTAAAATTGATAGCAATCTGATCACTTCTGTGAGCATAAATCTGCAAAAAGCCTGACTTATGTAGTTTTTTATTTCTTTGATTTGTCATAATGGAATTCTCAGTGGATCTTCTGTTTATACTGAGATACACTTAAGTCCACAGTGTCAGCACAAACTTTAAGCAGATACATTACTCTTGAAATAATTTCTGCTGAAAATTGAGGTTATCACAGCTAGCTGTTTTGGTTTAAAGCACTGGTTTCTGTCTATCAGCTAAACTAGTCTGTGTACCAAGAAGTGCAATATTACATTAATCATACTGACTGAATGAATCGTTTATTTGTAGTAGAAGAAAACGCAGGTTTGCAGAAATATTCTGCTGAGTGGTTAAAAACTGAAAAGCTTTTCAGATTCATCATTCTTGGGTCCTTGTATCTTTTTCCCTTGTCATCTCTCACCAAAAGGCTGCCTTTGGCTCATTTTATGTAATACCCTTTCAAAACATGTTTTTGTACTGGGGAAATTAAGGAACTGTTCTCCTTCTTCTAACCTTTGCCCTTTTCTTTCTTCTTTACCAAGAACCCCATTACTTCTACACCACCTCATCTGTATTTTCAGATTTTTGAGTGGCTGCCAAAGCGTTAGTAGTATTACTGGGTTTACCTATATGCTCTTTGTCTTTTTTCCAGATGTAAGTCTTTTTTTTTCTTGTGGTTCACTTGTCAGCATTTGTCCTCAGGTGATAATAACTTTAATGTACTTTCTGCCAGTTTCTTTTGCATCGTGTTACCTCGCACTTGAGGGTTCAGCAAATAAAATAAAATAAAGAGAAAAAAAAAGAAAAGGAAAATGTGAAAGGAAGCAGAATGTTATGTCAGAAACATTTAGTGGCAGATGGATGAGGGGTAAAGGAGCTTGATGTTTTTTTGTGTGTAGCTTTTTCTTTTTTGTTTTGTTTTTAATAATATTAGCAATAATAAAACCACAATGACAGAAGACTTAGTTGTTTAATAAAATAGCAAGGGCTAGTAAAGGTGATCAAATCAAGATGTATCCTGTTAATGTTTTCTCCAGACCTCATTACTGCCTGATTATCTGACATTTCTTAAAGCACCTCAGAAGAAACAGCAATGTGATTCTTTCGTTCTCCAAGATATTTGCAAGTCAGGTCAAAGTTCATTCCATTTTGGGGAGGGGGAGGGAGGGAGTTCAGCAAGCTTTTTGTGGATTGGGCATAAAAAAGATGAAGAGCTTTGCATTTTCAACTTTTTAAACTTTTTTTTTAAATTTTAGAGAAGTCATTATTCCCTAAAGCATATCATGCCACGCTATTTGTAGGACTACTAACAAATTTTCAGCTCTTTTATGCTGGGTTTTGGCTATCTGTGGCTATTCCATCTTTTTGGGGATCTATCTCCATGAACATTTATACCCCTTTGCCTTATGTCACCAATGAAGGTGCAGTGTAAAGCCCTTGCTGGGTTTCTCAGTGTCTTCCTGCCATGATGAGCCTGTGTATCCTCATAGGATGGCTGACAAGAGGAGGAAAGGAAATGTTAATTTTGTAGACAGCTTGCATTCAGATTCAATCCACCACCTGAGTTCATAGGCCACAAAAGCCAGTTTTAATTGCTACAACAACTGTTCTTCAGCTGGTACAGCAGCAGTGGGAAATGTTAGTGAAGTAGAATTTCAGTTGTTCTAAAACTCTTTTAAAGCACTAGTAACACATCTGATTTTTGAATGCAGAAGTTAAGCCATCATGGTGTAAGAGTTTTGGACTGCAATTTAGAAATCACTGTACTATTCTTATTCCCTTTTCACAGAAAATACACTAGCAACCACAAAAGCCCTTTGGAGTTAACAGCATACATATTTCCACAACCATAAATATAAAGATCTGTACGTAGAATTGCATGGCTATATTGTTCTTACTCTTATAAAAAATACAGAATGAAACAGTTATCTCAGTCATTTGCTGTTAATATATTAGAGGTTTTTAAACAACTTGTTGGCAAAGCTCCAAAAAAGCTTTATAGCAGCTATTATCTATTAAAATTTATTTAAAATATTAAATATTTTAATATTTCATAGGTAGGCAGCAGTCCAGCTGGATAGATGCAAAAGGATGATGTACGGTTAAGTAATTTCTAAAGTTCTCTGCTGGAGACATAGTGGGATATTCCCAGCTGATCTGTTATACCGAATTATAAAATGTAATCTTACTGGCTGAATTATTTAACATTTACTTGATTGATAGCAGTGCTTATTTTCATAGAAATAAATGTTCATTTTAAAAGGAGTTATACATATTTGGCATAACGAAATCTGGAACAATATTTTTTCTTGTAAAAGATGAGGGGTACCTGGAACAGCTGTGCCTTTTTATATAAACTGTATAAAATTTATTTGATGTAGTTGAATCAGCATTTATGAAACTTTGATCTTTATTCATTATGACTTCTTTATTCAGGTATTGTCATTATTGTCCTAATCTGAGGTTTTAGTACATGTCCCTAGTGGACATATAGAGACTATGGAAAAGTTCTAAGCATTATATAAAATCTGTTTTTAAATATGATGGAAAGTCTCCAGAAATGTGCCTTGAAGGTACTGTAAATCAAGTTGGGATGGGCTGGCCCCAGTTGGCAGTCAGGCAACCCTGCATCCACTCCTCACTCTTGCCAGAACAGGGGATAAAAGTAGGATGAACAGGAGTGAGAAAGCTCTCAGGTCAAAAGAAAAAATAAGAAAGCTGCTCACCAATAACTGTTACAAGAAAAAGAGTCAACTTCCAGGCTCCAGTTTATTGGCAATGAACATGGGCTGCAGTCTCTCTGTGGGACAAGTGCTCATTGCCATGGAGTATTTCCTGTTGTTCTGGCCCTGTTCCCACACTCCTTCCTCAAATTTTCTGCCCCATATTAAATGCCCAGCACAGGGCAGACTACGGACTCCTCCCACAGAGGCCTAGCAACCCCCAGGCTCCAAATCTTTGCTGTGGGTACCTATTGTACAAGGGAAAACAGAAGCCTTTTGCAGGTCTTCTAGCTGTAACCATTTTTCACAGTAAGAGATCTGTTTTACATCCTAAAACATAAGGGAGTAATCATTAGCTATTCGAGCTGATGAAAAATTGGCTAATTATTTATGCTCCTGCTTAAAATCTTTCACTTTTTGATGAAGCAGATGGTGCTGATCATGCTGTGAGAAGATAAAAACAGCTGTTCTGGGTCAAATCAGTGGTCGATTCAAACCATAACACTGAGTACGATGATGGTCAATACTGAATAGCTATGGAATTAGCTTGAAAGGAGAGGAAAACTACCTGTTCCTTGGTAAATACAGCTTACAAGTTTTGGAATTTGCACTAAATGAACCTGTTCATTTGGTCAATTAAGATATTTTATTAAATAAACCGACAAAGGGATATTGAACTTTAGTTAATACTTAAGCATTTTTTGAACATTTAAACTGATGTGGAATTTTCCTGTTAATCAGAGTAATATGTGGGGTGGGAAGATGGGAAGGAAAAGAAGCTTTTCATCTCCCTTCCTTCACCACCACTTTGCAAAACTAACTTTTCAGAAGTCAATTTGCTTGGAAAAGAAATAAAGCTTTTATCTCAGGATGTTCAAATTTTTGTTTTCTTTGAAAAATTTTACATATTTTTTTTTAAGAAACTGTTGGTCAAAAATGTACTTAGGATACATTGTGAGGGCTTTCATACTTTTAGAAATAAGGTATTTTTAACTGAAACAGGCAGATCGTTAGAATTTCTCGTGTTTCTTCTTTTTTCTTTTTCTAACAGTACTTTTTTTGCTAAATGTGATTTTTCAATGAGTTTGGGCCCTTTTATTGTTGTTTTCAGTGAACTTCAAGTATAAGTATTTCAGGTCCCAAATTGAGATGTTACTAAAGACAAAAAGATTACAACATAGTTAAATACATACTGTTTAAGACCACTTGCTTCCTTCCTACCCTTGTCCCTAGTACCATGTAGGTCTCAATATTTCTCCTTTACCTCTCTCAACAGTACTAACTTCCTGCTTCATTTTGGAAATCCATTTTTGAGAAAGTGAGGAACCAAGAAAAATAACTACGGCTTGTTCTAGTATTTCATCTTTCATATCTGATATTTTTATTTTATTATGACTTCCTAATATCTCACATTTGCATGATAGCTTCTTTAGTTGAGGGTGACCTCTAGTTCCAGAAGTTCTAATGTGTAATGCCAGAATTTGTGTCATCATCTGAGCAGTAAGCCCACACATGCACCGTATTCTCCTCCCCAAAAGATGGTGTCTCAAAAATCCTGACTTTATGGAAATCTTCATAATTTCTGTGGATTTTAACAATATGCAAAATAAATGTCTGTTCACTTATGGGTGGAAGTCCTATTATTTCTGCAGTATGTTTCTGCTACCTGTAAGCATAGGGAAAATACACCTGAAAGGGTGAGCAGATAGTTCAGTTAAACTACATGTCTTTGGCAGTGGAGGTCAGAACAGCATCCCTTGGGAGATGCAAGGAATGACCCCTCATTCTCCTCTCACTGACAGAGTAATTTTCTTGGATTTAGTCACAACAACTCTCTGTAGCTTGATTCCTAAGTTTTATTGCCAGAAATCCTTTCAACATTTTATTTTTCACAGCAGCTCTGTATTCAGTTATCTGTTCTCCAAATTGTTCCTCTTTATATGATGGATATTTGGCTAGGATTTTAAAGGGGTGCTGAGAGTTAGGTAATCAGTGCAGCTAAAAATAAATATATGGAGATCTCTCGAGGGGTTCTGTTTGTTTCTTTGGTTTATCTTCTGAGAAAAAACAAAGCAAAACAAACAACAACAACAAAACAGCAGTGAACTGTTTAATCCTAAGTTATAGAAAGGGAACATTTTAATTTTCATGTTCGTATTTTCACTTCAGAATAGAGGAACAATGTCTAGCTAGGCAGTTGCACAATTATCCCGAAGTGAAACATCTGTCTCAGCTCTAATCTTGCCCTCCTATCCTTTCACTGAGGCTTTCTGATTAACTTTTTATTCTTAGGATAGCAATTTGTATCAGAGATCTAATTAAGACCTTTATGTAACACACCCAAAGTCCTCCTTTTGCAAGTCTGTCTCACCTCAGTACCCCTAACATTGCAGCTTTCGGTATGGAGCATTCTGAAATGTCTGATATTTCAAGCTATCTCTTCTGGTTGAAAACAATTTCAGCTATTGAGAACCGTGAACAAGATTCATTTCATTCTTTTGTCCCGGTAAGGAAAACTGTAACATACCTCTGAAGTAAGACATGTTTTTCAATTGAAATTCTGAGTGTTAGGCTTCTTTCAGCAGAGGGAAATGGCTACACTGAACTTCTCTGTTGAGCTAGATAAACTCGGATCCATGACCTCAGGTCTTCTGGGTGATTTTGTTTCCTACTGTTGCATGTGTGAGTGGGAAAGTACAGCCTATAATAAAAGCTGGCAGTTTCTGGGAAGAAAATGCATAGTTCTGTGTATCTGGAGTTAAAAGTTGGTGCTGACATTTCTGTTTCATTATTTTAAGGTATGCTTGTAGAAAGAGATTATATTAAATATATATTTTCTCATTTCCGGAAAAATATAAAATTGAAGTAATGCTTTTAAAGGAGAGAATATTTATCAAATGCATTAAAAAATATAAGTGTATATTACTGCTTACCACTTAATGGCATATTCTAATATGCTAGTGTTTATTGTGTATAAAACAAAGCAACTAAGTTGACTGATCTATGTTTACATAAATGTGTTAATAATTTTATTCATGTTTTTCTTTTTATTACTGTCATGTGCACTGGAACTGTTTATTTTCCTGTAGGCAGTAGCAGATGCAGGGTGATGACTTTTGTTACTGGGTTGCGTGAGCCAGATAGGGCACGCTGCAGAGGAAAGAGAAGAGTTTCTTGATTTCTTCTGTGTATTTTCATTTCTTGGGAAACATGCATTTTGTCTGATGCATCTATATGAATGTAAATTTCTGTTGTGTGAAGGAGACGTATCTGAAAGCTGAAGTCTATTAACAGTGTGAAGAATTATATAGCTGCTAATTATATCATCTCAGTTGATGGGCTGGTATCAAAAATGCTTGGATATATGCGTATGAGCAGAGTGCCTATATTATAATTGAAGAAAATAATTCATAATTTGTCACAAAACATATAGTGGCATATAAAGGGTGGGCTGACTTTTCTCTGGACTATCTTGATTTCCTCTTGTTATGTCTGCCCTAAAAAACACGAAAAACTGGAGCCTCCTGCAGATACTGTGTTCTTCTTGCTGTAATACTTTCTATGTAATTTTTCTCCCGTTCCTCTAAAGCACACAATGTTCCCATTTCTTGTCCTCCCAATCAAACATTTATTTAGTATCAGGGTCAAGCCTGCAGCTGGGATTTTATATGTTAGCACTCAGAATTGGTGCACCTTCCTGTGAAGTTGGTTAGCTTCTGGAAAGGACAATCAGAGTAGGTGTTAATTTTCCCCAGACGTCCTATGGCGAAAGTCAGGATTTACAACAGGCTGAGAGTGGAGAAGGTGATATTTCTGCCAGGCATCATGATTTATTGGAGGGGGGGGATATGTTAAAATCGTTCTATTTAACTCAGAGGGTGGAATGGGTACCTAAAAATAAAGGTAGGAGGAAGCATTATCTGTCCAAAGTGTTCATTAGTAAAGGGCTACTTCATGTCTGAATGTCAGTTATTTGAGATAGGTGTTGGTTTTTTTTGCAGCTGATACTAAAGCACTGTTCTACAGGCACAAGGGAAATCTTTGTTCCTAAAGCTGATTGTTTTGCAGACTGCACTTCTCTATTTGGATGCTTGTGTTCTACATCCATCTTACCTTTTGTGTTTCTAAATGCATGTTTAATCCCCTTCCTGGTGTTCTATCACTTGATATATAGTGCATAACTTACAGTACATAACTTCTGCTGCTTTCTTTGTCAGGGCATGTTTTCTTCTTCATTCCTAACAGTAATCAAAGTTCATTTCTGAAAGTCCTGTCCTGGAGCTTTTCTAGTTATTAAAGCAAACAAGCAAACAAATGAAATCTCCATCACATTAGAGTACGGCACTCACAGGCTTTGTTATTTTTATATTATTTATTATTATTATTTATGCTATTGTTTGTTATTTTATTATAGAATAGAGCTGCCATTTAATGTTCCAGTGTTTGGGAGTGGGATCATGTAAATGCGTGAAGTGTTGTGACATTTGAAATTCCTGTAATTGATTTGCTAACCCATCTTTTTGATCTTGGTAGATTGGTTATGACAGTTTTTAGGTTTTATGTCTCTGTGATTGTTACATTCATTGTTCGATATGGTGACAGTGAGAGGTCGATGTTGTTTCTGTGTACAGGAAAGGTTGTTTTGTTATGGGGATAAGTGTCTCTGAGTTACATATTCACACAGTAAAACCGGAGAATGCAAAACCAGCCTCGTCCTTCTCTGGTCACTGTAATTAGTTTGTAAGAATAATGCATCCTAGACTTTTGTGATCCACAAAGAACATATCTTCAATTCAGTTCCTATAGTCAAGGAATGATCATATTTTCATAGCCTTGTGATACTTTTTGTGACTACCTCACCATTAAGATGCTGTGTTGTTGCTGCTACATAAGTCAGTGTTATAATTGCTCCCATTTATTTGTATTCAGTTTAAGATAATCCATTTGTTTTTTTTTCTCTGTGTTTCTAAATTCAATTCTCAACAAAACAACACTATTTAGAGTGATAGAATGTTAACATGTAAAATGGTGAAAGACATCGTAAGTCATTTTGCCCATATGCCAAAATGCAAGAACTGCCTACAGTAAACGTTTTAGTGCTTAGTCTTTGTTTATATAAATTGTTTCAAGGCTTTTGTTTCTCCTCAGAGAAATTATACAATCGTTTAATGAAATTGACAGGTAGTTGCATAGGTGTGTAAAATTTACTTGCCTGTCTTTGGCACAGAATTGAAAAATATTCCCATGTTAGAAAGTAGAAAAAACCTGTGAAATAAAAAGGAAATGTTGCTGATTTGAAGTGTTTTTCATCATTGCTCATAACTTCAAACATTTTTTTATTAGTATTTTTGTTTGTTTGATTTTCTTTTAGCATCTTAGAATCATAGAATCATTCTTAAGTCTGTCTTGCCAGTAACCACACATTTATTTGCACATGCTCATTCTTTGATTATTTCTTAACTGGAATTGAGTTCAATTTTCCTGGGATTTATAATTTTGATTTCACAAAGTATATTTTTATAGTTCTGTATGATTACTTTGAAAGACAGTTGGTCTTGCAGTACCCTCCAGTCATGATTGTAATTCTTGGAATTATAATGGACCCTGGTGTTTTCTGTTTTTAAACGATGTAATATAGTAGTGTTCTTTTTATTGCACTGTTAGTAATCACCTCAAGTTCACTCTCTTCACATAGTTCCTTCACTCTACCAACTAAAGATGCCATATTCTGTTCATTTTGTGTTTTGAAATTTTTGCTAAGTGCTATTTCTAAGAATTAAGAGTTGGACAGCAATATTGTCTTAATACTGTCTTGTTGGCAGAAGATGTAACTTTCCTTCCCTGTGGAAAGCTTGTCTATGGAAAATAATTAGTTGCTGTTTTGTGTTGCTGTCTGTACATAATACTTTCCTTACTTTCCTTTTCCATATTTTCTTTGTGTCCGAGTATTCATAGAATACTCAGAATACATAGAAACTTGAAAGAGACCACTAAAAGCATCCAGTCCAACTATCAGCCCATCCCTACCATGCCCACTAACCATGTTCCTCAGTGCCACACCTCCATGGTTTTTGAACACCCTCAGAGACAATGACTCCATCACCTTCCTGGGCAGCCATTCCAATGCCTCACCACTCCTTTAGAGAATAAATCCTAATATCCAGCCTGAACCTCTCCTGACCATTTGCTCTCATCCTATTACTAGTTACTGGGGAGAAGAGGCTGATCTCTGCCCCTCTATTCCTTCCACTTTTGGTTTTGTTTTCTGTGCTGCTCAAGTCAACGTTTTCTTTTATAACAGACTTCAATTCTTTTCCATTCTTCTGCTGTTCCAGTCTCACCTCCAATACGATTCATACATTCATCAGAAAACCAAATGAATAAAGAAAATATACTGAACAAATACCTCTTCTGTACTGAAATTTCAGAATAAGGGTGTTGCAAGCAAAGCAAACTTGAGTTGGGTAATTTAACTTTATTGACAATTAACATAAAAATTTAATTTTTAGATGGATATTAAGAAACACAGTAGGCAATCAGTTGAACTAACCCTTTGGGAAAACACCTGTCCTTCCATCCTATAGGCTCAGCTTCTCTCCAGAAGATACCTCTCCTCAAGTTACCGCAGCTGGTTACGCTCAGTCCTTTCAGTGACATGGTAACAGTGCTGAAGACCTCACCACAGCAGCTCCTCTTGGTCTCTCCCAGTTCCTCTGTCCATTTCAGCATAGCTAAGGTCATCTACAGAACCAGTCCCTGGGGTGGGAGGATCTTAGGAAAAAATCTGGGAGAGAAAATGGCTGGCAAGCACTATAATGAAAAAAAAAATAATAATAAAAAATAAAAATAAAAATAGTTATAATGTAAGACTGTATTTCTCCACTGAGAAATCTATTTTATGCCACTTGAGGAAAAGCCATATAAAAAAACCTGAATTGGTCTTAGAGCAGTGTAGCTTTGCTTTTAAACAGTGATGTTTTTTAACTTTTGAGATTATGTATTGTGAGTGCAGTCTTCCTGTCCAGGTTCAGAGTTTGAAACAAGATGTTGATGAGCTATATATATGATGTTTTTTTTTTTTAATTTTATTCATCATCTTGAGATTCTGGGACATGAAGGTACACTCTGGGACAGCAATTAAAACTTTTCCAGAGGACGTTAGGTTAGAAGTTTACTTCTACTGACATAAAAACTCAAACTCTGCTCTATTCAACACAACCCAGTTTGACCTTGAGTTTGTTGCAAGTGTATAAAATCAAGTTTAACACCAAGAACTTCATAATTATCACTAAATGTGCATTAACTAAATGAAAACATGTGCAAACTCATTTTCCTCCTTTACATATTTAACCAGAGTAAAGGAGTCACAATTATGCATTTTTTGGACAACAATAATGGGTCATTTTGTGGTCATTTCAGTGCTGAAGTATTATCAGTGGTGGTTTTGCTCATTTTCCTTTTTGACTTGTGAACTTTTCTATAATTCTGAACAATATTTCCTCTGTGTGTGCTTAATCTATCCCTTCAGTGTAGACTTTTGGCTGTAGACTGTTGTCTCTACTGGTCTGGTTGAGCAGAGATGACTGATCACCTTAGTTTAGTGCTGCTGTATATGGTTCTCAGTGCCACAGATCAGTTCCTAGAAAGAGGTGCTCTGTTCTTTGGAATGTTCTTTATGGTCTGAATCATAGAATCATAGAATGGCCTGGGTTGAGAAGGACCTCAGAGATCATCCAGTTTCAACCCCCTGCCATGAGCAGGGTTACCAACCATTAGACCGGGCTGCCCAGAGCCACATCCAGCCTTGCCTTGATTGCCTCCAGCAATGGGGCATCTGATAAACTTCTTCAACAGACACTACTCTGTTAAATTCTGTATTTTACATTTTTTTTCCTTTTTTTTTCTTCTTCTTTTCTGTCATCTTCATTTGCATTTAAATTTTTAGTCAATTTGTTTCTTGTCTGACACTTGTTATAAATTCTCCCTGCAACAATAAACATTACACTCAACCTTCAGGCTTCAAAAAGGCAGCAAAACAGGATATGAAATAAGTGCTTTGTGAGTTTGGTTTACCATGATTTCAGAAGAGAACAGATAAGTTATGGGTAATGTGGCCTTTGCTTTTGAATAGAGAAGCAGAATATCTGTTTAGCTTTTGTTTTCCTCTGTATGGAAGAAATTGCATCTTTGATCATGTCAAGGCTGTATCATGCACTTATAGCAGGCATCTTCATCAAATAAGATGCCTTTTTCATAGATTCATAGATACATTAGGTTGGAAAGGACCTACAAGATCATCTAGTCCAACCATCCTCCTATCACCATCCCTACCCACTAAACTACTAAATCAAATCCCTTAGCACCTCATCTAAACATGTTTGCACATGTGTATGTGCATGTTTTATATGTGTGTAGGTTTTCCTATACAGACACACATTAGTCTTGATAGTGTCTATAGAGTGTTAAAATCTGTTTGCAGCAGAAAAAATATCTTTACATCAATATGAAGTAGCCTATTCACTTTTGTAATGCAGTAAAGTAATATATCTTCAGTTAGAAGAACTTTTTGAGATTATTTTCCTTATCTTCTTATGCAACTATATTTGCTGTTTGAACTGTATTATTAAATAAAAAATAAATTACCAGCCTATATTTAATAAATCTAATGCTTAAACAATCTGTAGAACAGTTAAATCATTAATGTTTGAGAAAATCTGTGAAATCTCAAGAAAATATATGTTTTCCATTTTTAATAATTTTGTCGATGTCGTAAGCATTTAGCGTTACTTTTTTTTCCTGAATTTTTAATTTCTGGATATGTAGCTAAAATACTTAAAAGTAAGATAGATGTCAATTTGAAAGCAGAATATTGCTCTATTTGGTGCTAAATTATTTATATCACAAATCTGTATGTCACAGTAATATTTAATATGAATAAATATAGAAATGGCAAAGAAAAAAGGAAAGGAAAAGAAATGAAAGAATGAAACAGCACAAAAAAAATATCCCTCCTCCTGGATCTGAAAGCCTGACTGCAAGTTACCTTGTTTCCATAAACCAGTAGACTATAAATATACTGGCAGGAGAAAACCAAAACTAACATTGAGTAGAAATATACTGGCTTAAATGTTGACTCCTGAAGCATATTAATGTTTCACCATTAACTTCAATTATGCCAGGACTTTTGCCAGAAAATTTTAAGTATGTTAGATGTGACATAACACCATTAAGAAGTTTAAAATGAAAGATACAGTCTGTGTAGATAGCATAGTAGAAAGTAGATTAGCTTAGCACTTGGCTTTTATGTGGCATCACTCCATAACACTTTATTTTTGCAGCGTATCTTTCCACTAAGTGTAGTGTTAAGGCAGATTTTTCAGATGTTTCATCTTCTTTTAAAATGCTTATGAATGGTACAAAATCTGAAAGAAATGTATGCATCTCAAATACCAGAGTACTGATGACGATGTACTAATGAAAAGACCATATGCGATCAATTTCTATTTCTGCTCTTGATTACAGGCTTTCCAAGCCAGAGGTAAGAACATACCAGAAAATGGCATTACTTACATTGGTTAGATCTGTTCTTTTCTGAAGTGATACGCTTTGACACAGAGTTTGAGATATGTACTGAAGTACAGTGGAGACCAGATCAGAGAACAGAACAGAGATCTAGGTAGCAAATCAGTGGTTACGGTCCATTTCCTTTCCAAAGTCCATGAACAAATTCTGAAGCATCATTTCTAAATTCAGAATTTAGAACTAAATTTCTGTTCAAAGCTAGAACACTGGTGTAAGAGGCGTTTCATCAATTTCTTTTGTGACTCAGTAGAGATGTGATAATGGGACCACTGTGTGAGTCTTATTACAGCATTTGGCATCCTAGAATGAGACAGATGGATCTACTCTATCTAGTGATAGGAAGGTTATCACCTCAAAATTTAACAGGTAATAACATTTAGCTGAATGATATCTTCACTGGAAATTCAGAGGTATCATAGCTATCAGTCATCCTACATAGAGCTTTTTCCTTTGACACTGTGTGTCCTTCAGTGGATCAGATATTGGGCAAAAAAGTTACTGCTGTGTTAATCACTGTTAATTCAAACTGCTGACAGACAAATGTTGGGGCAGGTCAAACTTCAACAGCTGTAAAGTACGTGTGTCCTTGTCACTCTTCTGACAACCTGTGGATCCACAATGTTAATCTTCCCTAGGTCCAAATCATTTTTTATTTATTTAAATAATCTCACAGGTAATGAAATTTTAAATAGGAAATTACTCCTCAAGATTAAGTAAAAACCAACACAAAGCCCCAAGCCCCAAAATATTGCCACCTTGTTTGAATGGATCTATTTAACTTTAAAAGGCTTTGTATGAGGTTACATTATATATGTATGGAAGGCCCTCAAGGATTTCTTCAGAAATATTTTTTGTATTCTTGACAGCTGCAGCCTGCAAGCAAAGCTGCTTTTGACTTCTGTTTTATGTCCCTAAGTAGAGGTATGATTGTTGACTGAGAAATCACTCTTTAGATGTTCAAAGGGGAACCTTGTGTTTCATTTTTCTCCCTAACTAAAAGCAAATGACTACTTCTCCTTACTCTTACAGTTTGTAATTCAGTTGTAAATATGACAAGGGTTCTGTGTGTTCTGTGATCTTGATGCTTCATAGCATGCCAGAGAATTACTGTTTTGACATTGAAATTATCATTTAATCTTTCCTCACATATTTCATTAAATGTTTGCGTAGCTCTATTTCTAACAGTTGTGGAAGGAAACTTATGAAAACATAAAATGAATTTAAGCTGATTCAGAGTTAACATCTGAAGGCCACAAACAGTCTGAAACAATGTTCAGAGATATGCAGGATGCTCTGTTTGTTTAAAAATATAGGAAGACCCAGGACACCTGCCTGTGCAACCTGGTCTAGGGAGCCTGCTTTGACAGGACGGTTAAACTAGATGATCTCTAGAGGTCCCTTCCAACCCCTACAATTCTATGATTCTGTGATTCTGTGAGATGCTCCACTTTGTATTTTTAAAACGTGTAATGTTTACATTATGAAGAAAAATGGAATTGTGATGGATATTCCAGAGGTTGATTTAGAATTCGGGGTTGGTAATCTGGAAAAATGAGCCTTTAATTCTGTCAACCAAGACAGGTCTGTGAAGAAGATATCAACATCAACTCCACTGAACTTTAAAATGGTAATACGTACACTGTTGTACCACTCAAAACTTCACTCTGTCTTTGAGTTAACTTAAATATTATGTCGTGAATAATTATGATTCCTTGATAGGAAAACAAGCAATTGAGAGCTCTGGCTCAAAATCACCACTAGAAATAAGTAGAAGTGAATAGTGTGAAATTGATTGCATGCTTGTTTTAACGTTTTCTACTCAAGAAATAATAAGTGTTATTTGTTATTTATAAAGTTTCTTAGTCACCATTTACCTATGTAAATAGTTTCATGGTATTGTGTTGTACCAGCTGTTAAAATGAGGAGATGTGAGTAGTCCAAAGGGAATGACATTCAGTGTAAGGCTGGTACTTCATAAAACTGTAAGTGCTGTAAGTAAAACCAGTCAGCCAGGATAATGCTATCATTCAAAGCAAGGGGAAGTTCATCTGATCTGAGTTTTGAGTCATGTTCATATACTTGCAGAGAGTTGGTAGCAGAGTAATGTTCACGATCTGGACTCTGCCTTTTTGTCCTCTTTATAGCCACTTCATGTGCTTCCACTCTATCTTTCTTTTAAAGTTGTGCATTTGGTGGAAAAGCAACTAGACTGTCTGACTCACTGCAAGCAGAACAATCTCATATATATTTGTGGAAGCAAAGTCTGTTGTGCTCAAGTCCTTTAAAAAGAAAAAAAAAAATCTTCTTCATTTTTTTTTTCCCCAAAGCTATTCAAGTTTTGTCCCAGCTATGCCAATCTGTCACTGCAGCTGTCAGCATGATGCCTTCTCTTCAAAGCACGGAGATGGCTCAGCTGAAAGCACTGCTTCTAGTCAAGGGCAGGAAAAAGGTCTGTGCAGTGAGCACTAGATATAAGGCTGACAGCCTGCATAGTACACTGTCAGCATAGTATAATACTTACCTATCAGTAGGATTAGAGCAAAAAGGAAAGTGCATGAGGAACAGGGAAAGCAAGATCATTCAATCCACTACAGTCAGTGAAATTCCTTTTTATGGAAGTTGGTCTGGATTCATTTTGCAGCTGAAGAACTGTGAATGTGTTCTTTAAGGCCTCTTGCTGGTTTTAAAATCTGACTGGAAAATCTGGGAGCTTTCTGCAAGCTACCTGTCTAAAGAGAAGTTTATCTCTTTCATGAACTAATTATTACTGATTTTAATTAATTCTGCAAGACTGGTAGTCAGACATCTAAACTTTTAAAACTCCCTACAGAGTGATAGTTTTAGTTCTTGTCATATAACAGAATTGTTTGAGTTGGAAGGGCCACTTAAAATCCATCCAAGTTGTTTCTGGCAAGGCTGTGATCTATTCTTACATACCCGATAAGTGGAGGTTGCCACAATCCAGGTTAAAGACTGTACTTGGATTTGTTGAACTCAAGAGGTTCACCTGGGCCCATTGCTGTCTAGGTCTCTCTGAATGACATCCCATCCCTTGGCCATCTCAACCATGACACATATCTTGGTGTCGTCATCCGCAAACTGCTGAGGGTGCACTCAATCCTACTTTAGATGTCACTGATGAACATACTAAAGAGAATGAGTTCCAATACTGACCCCTGAGGAGCACTACTTATCACTGATCTCCACCCAGACATTGAGCCATTGGCCACCACACTCTGGGTGTGATATTGCAACCAGTTCCTCATCCATCAAACAGTCCACTCATCAAATCAATATCTTTCCAATTTGGTGAGAAGGATTTTATGGGGGTCATGTCAGTGACCTTACTGAAGTCCAGATAGATAACATCAGTGGCTCTTCCCTTGTCCTCTGTTGAAGTTACACCATCGTAAAAAGCAACAAGCTTGGTCAGGCAGGACTTGCCGTTGGTGAAGCCATGCTGACAGTTATCCCATATCACCTTCCATTCTTCCATGTGCCTTACCATAGCTTCCAGCAGGATCTGTGCCATGAACCATTGTCAACCACTACCACTTCTTTTAAAATTTTGATGAGGCTGAGCTGGTTCTGCTAGAGTTGCTTTACAGCTGGGAGAAGTTAGCAAGAGAGTAATTAGATGTCTTGTTGAAGATTGCAGAGCAGGTCAAGGGGCAAATCTAGGATTAAAATCGTTATCTTTGTCTTCTAGGAGGCCATTTCTTCTCACTCAGTGTAAAATTTAGGCAAATATTTTATTTATGTCTGGTTATATAGAGTGTGACAGATCACAGTAGGCAGAGATTCTAGAGAGACACTAGAATCTTTTTGCATGCGTTTGTTAATTTATGCACAGTTGGAAGTATTCTTGATGAGCTGTGGGACTGCTATGTTGGTTTTCTCTGTGTTCTGCTTAACTGAAATGATATTTGTGAATTTTTGGGGGGGGAATTTGGTGGATCGGTGCATGTGACACATTTTTTTAAGTCAGAGAAGATATAGCCACATGATGCCAGAAAATAAGATCCTTCTAACTGACAGCTACTGAACATCTCTTGACCTATCCCTTGAATAGCTTTGTTTGGATTACCAAACTAATTTGTTCTTATTTTGTACTCCATGGCTAGCACTATACTTAAGGTTCTCTCCAGTGATTTCAAACAGTCTTCTCACCTTTGCCTGATTAAAGCCTCCTGCTTTACTTTCAGTATGATCTACAAACAGCACAAAACTAACAAAATCAGCTTTGATTCCTGCACTTCTGTTAAATGCAGTGTTGTGTCTCAGAAGGTCAGTGTTCTCCTAATTACCATGTCTTAGACGAATCAAAGGAAAGTGTATTGTATTACCTTACTGCCTGAGGGAACGGCATGGAGCTGAGTTAGGGGAGGGCTGTTGGGGTTAGGGAAAGATTCTTCACCAGAGGATGGTGGGCATGGAACAAGCTGACCAGGGCAGTGGGCATGGCCCCAAGCTGCTGGAGCTCAAGGAGCATTTTGACAACACTCTCAGACACAGGGTTTGGGTTTTGAATGGTGCTATGTGGACCTGGGGTGGGACTCAGTGATCCTTTTGGGTCCCTTCCAACTCAGGATATTCTGTGATTCTACATTAGCTGTGAGTGAATGGCTGTTTCACATCTGAAACTATTTCTCTGTTAATTTTGTCATGCTTGTCTTTCTGAACAGGATGAATATGTCAGAAATAGAAAATTGCCTGTTTGATACCTGAAGTTCAACTTTTCCAGTCATTGAAGAATACAAGAAACTTAGTATTAAAATAAACTCTGAAAGATATTCTTTCTTGAAATCCTATTATTTACAGGCCCTGTGGGAAGTATAGGTAGGGGAGATAATGGGGCAGGGGGAGATCATTGTATTCAAAGAAGTGGTTGCATGTTCAGGGTTAGGTAGGAGGCTCACAAAAGGAAGATCTTGGTGGGTGTCACTGAGAAGTCTCACCAAGGCTTACAACGGACAAAGGGATTTTGTAGAAAAAGGATAGATTGATTTCTGAAGACTAAATCGTTCCTTGATAGCTTTCTGAGATGAGGTGACTAGCTCAGAGGATGAGGGAAAATCAGTGGTTGTCATTTACTTTGACATAAGCAGGGCTTTCAGCACAAATTCCCACTCTTGTAGCCAAATGAGATAGTGACAGTGCTAGAGGTCACACTGACAGGTGAGACATTGGCCAGACCACAAGATTCCAAGGCTAGTGATGAGTAAGTCATAAAATCACTGTAGGTGTTGGAAGGATCTCTAAGGATCATCTAGTCCAACCTCCCTGCCAGAGCAGCTCCCTAGACCAGGTTGCACAGGTAGACATACATGTGGGTCTTGAACGTCTCCAGACAAGGAGACTCCACAGCCTCTCTGGGCAAAATTCAGATGATGATGATTTATTTGTGATGAGTCTACTGAATTAATGTGGTACAAATGCTGACTATTACTTCCTGATTAATAATCAGGAAGAAATTTACTCAGAGGGTGGTGAGGCCCTGGCATAGGCTGCCCAGAGAAACTGTGGATGACCCATCCCTTGGAGGTGCTCAAGGCCAGGTTGGTTGTGACCCTGAGCAGCCTGATCTAGTTGATGGCAACTATCCATAGATTTGAAACTAGATGATTTTTAGGGTCCCTTCCAAACCATACCATTCTTTGATCTTATGACTCCTCAGCATGCCTAAGTATTCTGGATGAAGGATGGGATGACCAAGATGGTGGAGCAGAACAGTGGCTGGATCTGGTACACAGATCTTGTACAGAAAAGTTGTGGGAGAGCTCATTTTGTTAGTACTGGAGGTGAGTTTTTGGGAAGAATGTAACTGCTGTCTTCAGCCATCTAAGGAATTGTTAGAGAGATTAAGCCAGACTCCTCTTGGAGATGAACAGAAGAATGAGAGTCTACTTACACAACATGCAGTAGGTGAAATTCTGAGTATGTATATATGTGTGTGTGAAAAAAACTCAGAGTGTTTTTGCACTGAAACAGGGACCTTGCAAGGCTCTAAAAATCCTCCTGAATGTAGCTGAGCTTTGTGAAGGAGTTCTCATGTTCTGCTTGGGCTTGTGAGACAGAGAGAATAAAGTAGTAAATGAATTTCCAAATGAATTCCAAGTCCTTTAAATATTATTTTTAATAGTGTTTCCACAACTGCTAGTTTCTTATTCAGAAATCTTGTTAGTTTGACTTTAGGAAAATCTGAGAGGATGTAAGGCTTTGTTCCTAAACTAAGTTAGAAGCAATCAATTACAGTGTGGGAATTATTTGGAAAATGATTTCTGAAAGATATTTCTTATTTCAATAGAGATTGTTTTTTAAAGCATCGGAAAGACATTCCAAAAGTTGCAAACTTTGTTTATACATGATACTAGAGCTTTTTGCTGTATTTAAGAAGAAGATCAAATCAATGGAAGAAAAGATTAGGTAAAGGCAGTAGAATATTGTTAAAAATAATTTTTTTCTCCTATTGCAAGTGTGTCATTCTTTAAGTATATTGAACTCAAAAATCATACAAGGTGAAATGATAAAAAAATAATCTTTTGTTTAACCTTCAGTCATAATAGAGTTATAAATCATTACATATACCTAAAGCTAAAAATAGTATAACCTAAATGACTTTCAGCTTTTATTTATTTCACAACATCCAGTGTTACGGGGCACAATGAAAATAAATGTGTTTGTGTACAAAACATCTTTTCAGATACCACTTGTTTATCCATGAGGATGCCCCCTTCCTGGAGATGTTCAAGGTCAGGCTGGATGAGGCTTTGAGCAGTCTGGTTTAGAAGCAGGTGTCCCTGCCTTATAGCAGGGGGTTGGAACTAGATGGTCTTAAATGTCCCTTCCAACCCAAACCTTTCTAGGATTCTATGATTCTGTGATATTGAACTACACATTATGATGACAACTGATACATAGCATGATATATATATACAGACTATTTCATTTTTAGTTTTTGTTCATAGGTTACATGGCTGTATAGAAATAATGACATTAATGAATCATCAGTAGCTGTTGAGCAATAATGTACAATTAATTTGAATTATGTTACAATATCTACATCAAAAATTGCAAAGAAACTGTAATACTCTCAAAACGTTTGAATTGCTGCAGTAATTAATTATGCATTCTTAATTGGGGTTAGGTTGCTTGGGTTTTGAATTCCTGCAGTGAGTATTTGACAATTGAAGTATGAGTAGTGTTTTCAGTAGTGCTGTACTCATCCTTGCCATGCACAAAGAGATTCTGCAGTCTGTACAATTATAAAGTACAAGCTGTCATTCATCGACTAACATGACAAAGTAGATAGATAAATACTAATACAACTAATACTTACTGATTTACTCACATCTCTGTAATCCACAGTATCTGGGCAAGGGTTATGTAGCTGGGTCAGATCGGAGTTTGGCCTTGCATCACCACCACCAAACCACAGTATGGGAAGGGGAAGAGATCAGTGCATTTCAGGTGGTTGGAAAGTAGCATGGATAAAGGTTTCACCAAAGAGCTAAAGATCAGGTTGGACAGCTTTATATATCCAGAAAATTTGTAAAACCAGAACTATGTTTCATAGTCAGCATTAACTGAGTTCATGCAAACTGTGCAGGATATGTAGCTTTGATGAAGAAATCTCATTATATATGTGCATACATATATTGTATATAGTTATATAATACAAATAAGTAATAACTTGAGTTTTATACTGTGCAAAATAAACGTTATTGTGCTTTTGTGTAAGCATAAAAAGTGGATGTGAGGTAAGGGTTGTTTAAAGACTCACCTCCAATTTTGCTTAAATCATAAGTTGATTGATGCAAGATGATGTTGTAAGAATGATGTTTCTTACAGAAAATTAATGACTTTTTATTATACATTCGGATTTTATCCAAAGCCTATTGAACTTGAACAGAGAGTGATCTGTGATTTTAAGGTTGAGGATCTATTTCCTGCATCCTTAAGGGGCTCAATGGTACCCAAAGTTATGTGCTGTTATATTGTGTGAGTTCAATGAGAAGATAAGCTTTTATGCTTTTAATTTAGTATGCCATCATGGGCATTTCAATATGAAGGATTTTCAGAGTTTTACATATTTTTTTTCTCTCTTTTTTTTTTCCTTTCAGGCAAGCCCTGCTCCTATAATTGTCAACACAGACACCTTGGACACAATCCCTTATGTAAGTATTAATTTTGTATGGAGTATAGATTTTTTTTTATTATTTTCCCACATAAATTCTATTTGGTATCTGATAGAAATTAGAAGCAAACTTTACAATTAGTTGTCTTTTACAGGTACATTGTCAATTTGTTTCTAGATGAAGAAATCAGGAATAATAATGGCAGTCATGTGATTTATAGCACAGTTACATACACATAATTTGTTGTTCAGCACATAAACTGTAAATTACTAAAAACAACCTTTCTTTGAAGAAAAAAGAAGTGATTTCATATTTTTATCCTGCTATTAAAATAAATCACAACTATTTCCTTTATTGAGCAGCATACATCTATATTAAGATTCTAGATTCACAGGACAATATTTAAGAGGTGCAAACTGCTCTTCCCATTTCTGTCTGTATTCCTTTTGCAGTTGATCGTTGTACATGACAAATAACAGCACAAACTATATGACTTCATTTTTTTCTTATTGATGTCTTTTCATTTTAAAGGCATCTAGAAAAAATAAGAAAAACGAAACAATTTTACCCTAAAATAAGTGCATTTTATTATTAAAGTTATATATATATATATATGTATATGTAACATTTACTTGATAACACTTTCATTTGTGACTTTAAAAGCAACCACAGTTGAAGGTAAACTACATAGAGATACATAACAAAATGGATATTAATAAAGAGAGTAACAGCCTGGATACAAGAAAAGCAAGTAGTATGAACCTAGACAGCCAATATAAAATCTTCCTCCTTGTATTCTTTCAGTGATCTTTTGAAAGCTCCTAATATATGTCTCTCAGCTGTCAAGTGTCCATATCTGTTTCCTACATTTCCAGTGCATAAACCTAATTATTTAACCACCCACACTGATTATTTTGCTGGGTTCTGTCTTGTAGAAGGCTACAAGACACATGGAAGTTTAATAAGACAATTTTTGTTTCTGGCAATTTATAAAACTTAGAAACTATTGTGCAGAATACATGCAAAGATCATAGCCAAGTGCAAACTAGAAGAATGACACCGCTGTAAAGCAAAAGAGAACCAAATTCCTTGTTGGGAATTTCAACCACTGGGAAGAATGGAAAGTGAAATTAAACAGGTTGGAACAGTCTACCCAGAGATGTTGTGGAGTCTCCTTCTCTGGAGACGTTCAAGACCCACTTGGATGCCTACCTGTTCAACGTGGGCTAGGGAGCTGCTTTCGTGGGGGGGGTTGGACTTGATCTCTTGAGGTCCCTTCCAACCCCTACAATTCTGTGATTCTGTGATTTCCTTGTTCATTTACGTTCAGTTTCCTTAAACAGCTTCCTAGTTTCAGTTTTCTTTTCTAACATCTGAACCATCTGTTGTGGTCTCATTTCCAATAGATCTTTTTTTTTTCAATTTTAATGAGACGCTTTACACTTACTGTTCTCTATGGTCCATCAAGAGGGACATTGTGAGCCTCAGTTCTCATTTCCAGTGCTGGAGCTGTGCCCAGAACAGTCCACAGTTACAGTGTTAGAATTCCTAAATACAGATGCAATTACACTAGTGACAAGATGTTCAATCAATATGATCTATTCCCTCGACAGAGCCTATCAATACTTATGCAGTTTTATACCACTTTTATACTAGTGTCCCTCTTTCTTAAAACAAACAAACAAAAAAAAAAATGCATACACACACAAAAATCCAATAAAATGACAAAACACGTCCAAGAGAAATATTGACAGTAGACTGAAAAGTGCCTCTGGGCTGTTTCAGTTTCCAACACATGATGTGATCTAGATAAATAAAAACAATGTGCTTGTTGTAAAAATAGACAATTCTGAGTTGGTTCACTTCCTCTTGTATGGGAAGAGTTATGTCTCTTAGAAATGGAACACAACAGAGGTACTAAAGAGGGACTAGCTAATAATAGATGTCAAAGTGAAGCCTATCCACTGAGGCCAGTGTAGTGCCACACAGGACATGTGGGTTTTGCTTTTTGAGGAGACATTTCATTCTCATTTGGATTTATATGCTTGAAGATTCTTCAGAATGACAAAGACAAACACATGGACAATCTCTTCCTCCAGCCTTGTGTTTGGGAAGGTGGTTTGGTACTCCCAATTACTTGGGAGATAAATGCTATAACCACAAACATCTTCTGTGTCCTATTCCTTTCTCTGAGCATTTATTGTTGAGTGCTCTCTATAAGTACCTGAAGGGAGGTTGTAGTGAGCTGGGGGTCAGCCTCTTCTCTCTTATAGCTAGTGATAGAACTAGAGGGAATGACTTCAAGTTTTGCCAGGGGAGATTCAGACTAGATGTTAGGAAATACTTCTCTGAAAGAGTGTCCATGTGCTGGAATGGGCTGCCCAGGGAGGTGGTGGAGTTACCAACCCTGGAAGGAACCCAAGGAACATTTAGACATTGTGTTGAGGAATGTGGTTTACTGAGAACTATTGGTGATAGGTGGATGGTTGGATGGGTGATCTTGTAAGTGTTTCCCAACCTTGGTCATTCTATGATTCTATGAATCCTAGAAGAACAAATTATTCTACAGATCAGAGAAACTAAGTTATATTACGTTATTTCCTATCCAGTGCTAACTGCATCCATGATATAAGTGGACAATGGTTGTCAGTCCTCCCTCATAGTAGAACTGTGTCTAATACTCCCAGCATGTTGGAATCATATCAGAGATCTGATATTCAGCCTATGTTGTCATGCCTCAAAGTGTGTTTGTATTCTAGCAAACCTCTTGCAAGAGGAACACTCCAAAATTTTTAATTCCCGATACTTGGGCCACACTCCCTGGGTCCACATTCTTTTTCTCATATCCTATTTTTCTCTATTCTTGGTTGGTTGTGCTTCAGTTATTTCCCTGTGATATGTATTCTGCAAATCTTATCCATTCTAAACTTGTTAAATGAAATTTAAAAGTCAATATATCAAGGCCAGGTTGAATGCAGGTTTGGGCAGCCTGCTCTAGAGGGACGTCTCATCCATAGCAGGGAGCTGAAACACATATGCCATTAAGGTCCCGTCCAACCCAGAGCAATCTGCAATTCTATGATATGCAAGTATTGCATACCATGGATGTTTTTTGCATACTAGTTTTTGATTTGACTGATCGCTGATTTCAGTTGCTTTTCATGAAACTACACTAACACTGCCTACTTAAATTTTTGCCAAAAACATGAACTGTTTTCTTCAGTCTATTTCAAAAATTTTATTGAAACTACATATAATATTTCCTTTATCGGGTCTGTTTTTTTCTATAATAATTATAATTTGCTCTATGCTTAACAAAGTAAACATGAAACACTTTTCAAATTTTCAAATTTTGTTAAACAGATTGGTCTACTTTACTTCACCATTACTAGCCATAGCTGATAACCTGATAGATCACTTTCTAAGATTGGGCTATTTTCAGTGTTTTTATATACCAAATTAAGACTTCGTGATTTCACTTAGCTCTTGACTAAGCAGCACAAAAAAAATATTGCCCTGTTTCTTTTTTTGCCATGTACATCCAATCCATTTCCATTTCAGTGGCAACACTGCTATTCTTTTCCAAAAATTCCCAAGTGTTATCAGAGAGAGAAGCATGTAACAGAAATGCTTATAATTCAAAATTCATTTTCAAATGTAATGTTTCCAGTGGTGCACCAAAAATAAATATCATTTTTACTGTTGGTATACAACTGGTAAAAGGTCTGATTTATCTCATTAATGTCTTCAGGTAATTAGACCTTTTGGTTCTGTTGATACTCTTCAAACCTTTCAGCTCAATAGCTGAAAAAGTCATCTTGTGAGGGGCTGTTTTCCTTCAATATACTTTTCTTGAACAAGATAAAAGAAAAGGTCTTATTCTGATATATTGTATGTTATTCTTTATAATTTAGAACAAGAAACAGTTAATTAGATTTGTTTCTAGGTTCAGTGACTTGAAAACTTTGGCTTGGTGAGCTTTGAATGTGGGAATAAATTTGATAGGAAGCTTCAGTGGTACAAAACAAATTATTCTGTGGCATTTTAAGCACAATTAAACAGTTGTGGGAGTTTGTTTGTTCTTAATTCTCTGGCTATAAATTTTAGATCCTACTGTATAATGAGAAGTATTAATACTCTGTGAATCATCTCAGTTTCTCTGCTGTGCAGAATAAGCTTTTATTTATTTATTTATTTATTCATTTATTTCCGAAAAGCTACATAGTAAAGTGAAAATTCCTGGCTTTGCATCAATTTCAGGAGTTGATGTGAGCCCTCCTATTTCTTTTATGTTGGACTTTCATTTTCCGTTCACCTTAATTTCACGTTAATCTTAAATCCTTTTAGATACTTTGGTTGGTCCCTTCCTCCCTCTACTTGTCACAAACATCATAGAATCATAGAATCACAAAATGGCTTGGGTTGGGAGGGATATTAAAGATCATCTAGTTACTAACCCTGCTGTGGGCATGGTTACCAGCCACTAAATCATGCACTGGATCAGGCTGCCTAGGGTCACAACCAACCTGGCCTTAAGCACCTCCAGGGATGGGGCATACAAGCTTCTCTGGGCAGCCTGTGCCAGCATCTTACCAAGATTTCCCCATGGCATCTAAACATCATCCTTATATCTCCCCTTTTTTAGTTTGAAACCATTCCTCCTTGTCCTAAGGCTATCTACTCATGTCAGAATTTGATTTTCCTCCTATTTATAAGATCTCTTTAAGTACTGGAACACCACAATAAGGTCTCCCTGGAATCTCTCTTCTCTAGGCTTATCAAGCCCACCTTCCTCAGCCATTCTTCACAGGGGAGGTGCTCCAGCCCTTTGACCTTCTTAGTGGCCCTCCTCGGGACTCATTCCAACTGCTCCACAATCTTCCCATACTGGAGGTGCCAGGACTGGATACAGTATTGTAGATAGGGCCTCATGAGAGTGAAGTACAGAGGGAAGGCAGTCCTCTCCCTTCTCCCTGCTGGCCACCTCACTTTTGATACAATCCAGGATACTGATGAATATAAGAGCCAAGACATATGCACTCTATTCTCCTGGTCTCAGTGAGTTCTTTGTATTTCACTGATCTCCTGTTATTCTTGCAAATTATTATTTTTTATTATTATTATTTTATTATTGGTTTGATTTGCTAACTGTACTGTCTAAGCTGAGTTCTGTGTGGTTATAGTTACTTCCTCAAAAAGTGATTTCCTGACTTCTTTGGTTAGAGTTTCGTGACCTCTAATCAACTCCTTGCATTATTTTATGCATGTGTGATCAAGACCATGAGCACAGCTGCTTTGAAGGTTCAGTGTCTGAGGACACGCAGAGCTCCGTCCCCTTTGGTTGCTCCAATATTGAGAGGTGTGGAGGCCATGAGAATGCCAAAATGGGGAGGTTAAGAGAAGGTTTCAGCTTTCTTCCTCAACCAGCTCAGCTAGTACACCTGGATTTAGCACATGAAAGGAGGTATATAAAGGCATAAACAAAGGCTGCAGGGAAAAGTAAATTGTTCTCATTCTGAGCGCCAAGAAAGAAAAAATTAATGAAGTGGAAAATCTGAACTTTTCTGAGATACAGAATCTAAAGGCTTACAAAATAGACACTGCATGGACCTAAAAAAGTAACTCGAAAAAGAGAGGGCATGAGTATAAGACATTTGGCATTCATAATAAATATGAATTATGCTGTATAACTATGACTGGTGAGCAAATATTTGAAGGGAGGAGTAATAGAGAAGAAAAAGGAAATTCTTGTCTGAAAGGATAGAATCTGATTTTTTTACTAAGGTAGGAAGCTCATGGAGTTTTTTATTAATTAATATTTATTATTAATTAATATTTTAAAATGTATTAAATATATAAAAGTAAGTATACAAAGATTTATATATATGTACCCATTTATTTAACATCTAAATAAATTTGTTTTTTCCTCCTAATTAGTTTGACAATAATTTTGGAAGTTAGATTACACATCTTATTTTCTCATAGCTCTCTTACATTTTCCAAATTGTTAAACGCCAGTTTTGCTTGTTTGTTTTTTATACTCACCTTTCAGTCTGTCAGTTAACATGGACTACAGTGAAAAAGCGAAATGAGGTAGAGCTCTGTGCCAGCTTTTAAAACATGCAATAGTTTGGCTTCTCTGTTTTTGCCCTTGAATTATAGAACAGCAATATTGTTTTGCCTAGTAGTCACTGCTGTGTTCTGCATGTTATAATTTCTGTAGTGGGATAAGAGATTTTTCTTTTAGAATTGCAATACTGACAAGATTAGCTTAATTTGTGTTTGTAAAATATTTTCAGATCATTAGTAAAAATGTTGTTATGTAACACAAGGCTATAGAGTTAAAAATACAGTTCCTCCTGAAGCATCCATGAATAGAAGGATCATGTTGTTTGATGACGTAATGGATTTAATATGATTGGTAATAGAAAAACTTATTACTGCTTCCAAAACCCTAAACAAAAATATGAATGGATCTTATTCATAAGATTATTCATCTTATTCACCTGGTTTATTTTGCTTCTGTTTCATATCCATTGTTTATGAAAACTAGAATATTTCAAAACTTTTCTTGAAAAAATGTATCATTTTATAATTTTATAATGGAATATCTTTAAAAAATGGACAAAGTGATTATGGAGTAAAACTATACCTATTTTCACTAAGTTTCGTTTATAATTTCTGGAGGAAATTTTGCATATTTAAGCATCATCAGAGACTTGATTTTAACATCAAACTTTTAACTAAGGTTCAATGCAAATCATTAAATAACTTCAAGGTTTAGGAGATTTATTTTATCTTCCTCAGAAATAAGCACTACTTTCCATATTTGAGTGCTACATATCATAACATGTGAAAAATCAAAAGAAAACCTTCATTTTCTCTGACTGTGTATTAGCAGCCTATCAATCCATTGGGTAAAAGCATCCCCTTGTCACATATCTAATTACCCCTTCACATTTTCACTCTGCAAAAGTCTAATACTTTCTATTTTTAATTGTCTGTGAATAACTCTCACCTTGAGATTCAATCAAAAGACTTTTTCTGTAGACATTTGATTTAAACTTCACCATTAACAGGAAATGAGCATTACTGAACTCTAAAAGAGAGCAATTGTACACTTCATGAATTAGACTTTCTGACAAAATAGCACTAAGCTGGAAGATTGATTTCTGGATATTCTTTGACCATTAACAGACAGTAGGTCCTTTGGACCACAGTGAAATTAGTTTAAAATAACTCTCTGAGCAAGGAACAGATTTCACAACTGTTTGTTCCTGCTGGGCTGCTCTTTTCATCCTTGTAGCCTCCACTGTAGGGAAGCCAGCAAGGCATGGCTCTAATCAGTCCTTCTTTTCTGAGAAGTCGTATACACTTATATGTGTATGCATACCTCTCCTCTAGGCCCAGATATACTTCATTGATCCAAGAAAATCTGTGCAGGAGATCAGTATGGGCTGAGATTTCAGAGCACAGCATGTCTATCAGACTTGTCTGAACCACTTGGAGATCTGAGCCAGCCTAGAACTCTATTGCACTAACAGTTAAATGTTTTTGGAGTTTGTTTTTGTCTTACTCTCCCTAGCCTTGAGTTAGCTTCTGCTTTTGCATCATTTTTGATGTATTATGCTGTAGTTAACATTACTGTGTTTTGTAGCAGTCAGCTAAAACTGGTTGGGTCTGTGGATTTGCAAGGATCCAGTAGTTAACACAACCACTTGCAAATATGTCTTTATAGTACAATCTATGGTCTTAAGCCATGAAGTACAAAGTTTTTTTCTTGGCATTCTGTGGCATTGATTTTACTTTGAATTACTGTGTCATGAAATTACAGTTCTGAGCTGAACTGGGAAACATAACTTGAAGAAAACATACAGATAATTATTTATAGACAATTTCTGTGGTTTCAGACAATGATACTTACTGATAGATTTCACTCTACAGAAAGCAGTAGGCCTTAAATGAAAGTTTTTCAGAAGTGAAAAAATTCTGTATTGATCTCATTATCTGAATAATTTTAATTTTACAAAATAAAAAAGAGCTTTCCCATTCCATAGGACTTTATTTCACAAAGGTCATTAAATAGGAAAAATTTTAAGTGCAGATGTCAGACATAGAAGAATTCCTTTGAACTTGGATAACCTAAGAAGCAAAAAAAAGAAATGGCTCAATATTAAATAGAAAACTAATTTTAACGAAAAGTGGAAAATAAATACATTGCTTTCTAATTTAATTGGAAATGGAAGAGCTTCATTTCTGTGACACTTCAACCCAAAGGTACATTCATAACTTATTTGTAAAAGAAAATTTCTTCCTAATTTCAAGCATATTTATTGTTTTTACCTGGAATTGATTGATGTTCTACTTTGCTAAATACAACTTGAAGTTCAATCAAGGCAAATTTGTTGTTACTGTTGCAGTACATATTGTAATATTTGTAGTAATGTTCATTAGAAAAAGTTACTTTCCCTGTATGTATTGCTCTTCATACTTATCCACTGCAGTTTTTATATTGTTTTTGATGTTTATGTTGACTTTTAATAAGCATTTTTGAATGCCTTAACTGTGATCTAAATAAATCGGGGTGAACACCGTATCATTTTCAAGAAAATAAAAAATTAACAACTGAAATTGGTAGCCAGAGACCAACTGATCTGCGCTGTAAAACTAACACACCTTCAGCATGGTTTCAAGAAACGTTGTGAAGAAAAGTCCGTACTGTTGCAAAGAGTGTGTCAACTGTTTTGGAGTGACTCCTGTCTTAACTTGAGATAATAAAAAACCATGCCACTTTTAATTTAGTAAATGGATGAATGAGCACTGAGGGTAAATTATATTTTTAATCAGTGACATAACACTCTGAATATTGCTGTAAACACAAATATACCACATATAATACTTGTTTTCCTGATCATAACAATTCTAACTTCCATGATTTTCTGTTGAAATTTGACTTAGTTTGAGGGTCATAGAAAGTAGAGACGCATACATGAGATAAATTTCAACACTGTGAAGATCAATAATAATGACAAATGACAACTGAATGGAATTGTTTTGGGTTGTTTTGTTTTGTTTTGTTTTGTTTTTTCTCTTACATTAACATACTAAATCTGCTACCTAGTGATATGTGTTTGTAAATTGGGCTTCATGAAGGTAACAGTAGTTTATAACATTCAATTCTTTTTAATCATATTTTCTTTGTACTGAATGCACAATACTTTACATTAGTTAGGGAGAAAATCACTTCACTGGATTTTAGCAAGTGTGGTTTCATTCTTTACCAAGTTTAATTGGGTAATAACGTGGCCGTAAAAAAAAAATAATAATAATAACCTTGTGTAAGGACTTGAACTTTGCAAAGGTGATAGAAAGTTGAGGATAACATACTGTGTTTATATTGAAATTATTGAGCTAGAGTAATTTTTCAAATAATGTGCAGAGTACAGATTTGATTAATCACCCTGATTTCACCATCATCCTTCTCTTCAGTAGAAGCAGATTGCTGTTGTATTAATAGTGTCCTTTCTTACTCTATAAACTGTAAAAGTATCCAACTGTTCATATGACCTCTTGTTATTCCCCTAGAGGAGGACAAACATAATTTGCAGCTGGTGTTTTCAATGTGATTTTATTTCTTTCACAAACAGTGGCTATTACTTTGAAGGTTTTTTGTAAAATGAATCAGAAAATTGCTTCTATTTTGTTCTCCAGGCATTTGATTTTCATGTAAATGGACACAAACATAATTTATAGAACACTTTGTCCATATATATTATCTTTGAAAGTTGCCCATCTTTCTTTCAAACTACAGTCTAAATTCCAGGAGCTGTTCTCAGGAGTTAAGAAGACTGATTTCATTAATAGGACAATATGGTCTTTAGTCAGGTGGCGATAAGTTGTGCTGTATTAGCTGCTTCTGATGTGTGCATTGTTAATCCCTGTGAACAAGAAGTTGCACCAATTTTCTTTCTCTGAGCTTGTGAGAAGGAGCAGAAAACCACTTTGAATTTGGCTCAGCTATTCAGATTGTCTTTTGCTTTTTTTCTGCAGCAGAATTAATTGGGCATGAGGGAGCTGTTCTGCTATGCTTTTCGTTGTAGAGCACAAAGAGACTATGGCTTACTGCCCATACACACACTAGAGTATTCCAAGATTTTACTAGAATCAGTGAATCTTTCTGCTGTTAGAAAAGTTCTTGTAAATCAACTAAAATGCTGTTCTATGGAATTCATCAATGTTTGTTAATAAATGTGCTCATGTATATTTTCCTTATTATATATTGTTATTAGTAGTTCAGATATTTTAATTACCTTTTCAACTCTGCTCCCTCCTGCAGATGAATAAATGTAAGATCATTTATACTAGCAAAAGCCCAACAACACCAGTGGGATTGCACCAGTTACTGAGAGTATAGTAAAGTCTTCAGTACTTGTGCCAGAGTTAATAAACAGGGAGAAAAGAAACTAGGAGAATTCATTGATTGTGTTCTGCTCAGAAGCGATAAGAGAGTAAAGGGATGGGAGTATTAACCCTTAAAAGGGCTTAAAAGTAAGTAAAGATGTTGGGAGACTATTTTAAACACAACAGTCTGAGACAGAGTATGCGATCAATTAATAAAATGCAAGAGATTAGATGATATTGGTTAGACATTGTTTATTTGTTTATTTATTTAGAAAGTGGGTGTGCCTATGTATATATAATCATATTTACATATGATTGCTGTACAAAATTCCATGGATATCAATAAATGCAACAAATGGTTTCCATATATCTCTTGCCTAGAATTTTGCTAGTTAAAGGTATTGATTTCTTTCTAAAACCTAGTGACATTTTTATCTTAGGTTTTTAAATGAATCAATCAATCCTAGTTTATGTATTTATTTCTGCCTTTTAATCACTTTACACATAGTTACCAACATTTTAAATAAAATTATGCATATTACATTATTGAACATTAAGAAAATAACCTTGTATGTTCCAAGTTACAAGTGTTTCATAGTTTTAGTTCTTAAAATAGGTCAATCAAGCAACAGCAATTTTCCATTTTTATGTATCTTGAGTGTGGAATAAAATACTATATAGGAAAATCACTTCTAGATACATATGTACTGTTCAGTCAGTCAGTTGAAAAGTTTGGTGGATTCTCCTCTAAAACTGAGAAGGACTAGTGATTTGGGATCCTGAAAAACTTAAAGTTTATGATTTATCAGATGTTACGGTGTCAGAAATGTCAGAAGCGCAGGAGAAAATGAAAAGCAGACTGAGTACAAACTTCTAAAGCTGTATAGAAAATGACCTGAGCTGCACAAGAAAGGATGTAATTTTGCAGAAGAAATGACTGTATCCACTTCTCTGGATAGCACTGCTTCAAATTCTTACATTGATGTATATTATAAATTAAGATTCATGGGTAAGGAATTTTAGGGTCCAAATTATGAAAATCTGAAATAGTTCTATATAATCAGTTATGTACAGGCAGATTCATCAAATGGTAACTCCATGAGAATAATAAAGTACATAGCATAAATTACTCTCTTTTAAGTCCTCTCACTAATACCATTTGTATGGTAAAAACCATACAATTAAACCAACAAGACCTTAGGTGACAGCTTAAACTGGTGGATAGCAAATATGAAAGGAGTTTCTCCTTGTTAAAGAAAATTTGTGTGTGTTAAAGCTGTCATTTGCATAATTCTTCCTTTCTTGATTCTGATTTTGAATAATTTGGAAGATCTAGCCTAAACAGAATTAATACACAGACATTTTTTCATTTCTGTCTACTACAATCACCTTTTGAAATTATGACCTCTGCTTTAATCTGCTCCATGTATTATATATGAAAATGGCAGTTCTGGGATGGGTCAACATCAGGTATGCTGAGTGCTTGCACTTAAAAATATATAGACACATCCTTTTTTAGGTATATATGATTATAAAATGCCTACATTGGTGCTGAATAGGGTAAAGGACTGTGAGGACTGAGAACAGCAAAACAAGTTGGGAAAACTGAAATTTCAGAGAATCTTTTGCTTGGGACAGGTTTTGAAATTAAGGATGTGCAGGTGAAGCACATTAACACAATACCATCGAAGTATAGGAGTTAGAAGACTGTTAAAAGTTTAGATGGAAGAGGTGAGGTGAAAAGCTAATCACAAATGATGCTTTTGTTGAATTAGATAAAATGTTCAATTCTGTATATACATGCATGCGTCTGTGTGTGAAGGAGCAAAACAGATTTGGATGTAGTAAGAAGGTAGAAAGAAGTAAAACATTAATCAGTGGCAGTGGAGGAAGTTTTCATATGAGACGCTGCGCAAATGTTAGCGATGGTCATACCCAGGGTGTAAAGAAAATATGATTTTGTTCTAAACAGAGGGTAAGATGAAATTAGGGAGTTGGGAATCAAATTGAAAAAAAATTTATAATGGTTACTCAATAAACGAGTGTTTTCTATAAGAGAATTAAAATAAGCAAGGGTAACAATGAGGCAGGAAGAAAGAAAATAATTATGTTTGATACACTAACAAAAAAGAAGAAACTAAAATAAAAATCAAGATCTGAAGAAGGATATAAGAGACAATGAAGAGGAAAAGAATAAGTGAAAAAGCACCCATGTGCAGGGTATATGTTGATCATAAATGTGCTGTAAATCTTTGACTAAAAGCTGGATTTTGTTTCTTGGAGCTCTGCTCCAAGACTCATATCTTCCCTAAAGGCTGAGGGTGGTACCTTCACTAAAAGATGAACAATGAGTGATGGCCAAGTGCTCTGTAGACATATCTACAAATCTGTGGAAGAATCCATATACTAGTTGCACTTACACTGTAAGATCTCTTCCTGATAAATTATAAATTTACTACAAAACCATGAGGTCTTTCATTCATGATTCTTCATGCCAGAACAGTTGTATGATGACAAAAAAGTTTTATGTTATGTTACATTTCTGTTCAATGAGCTTAACATATTGCCCTATTTCCCAGCAGAGATAAGGCAGAAAATAAGGAAGTGGGCTTCTTCTGTGCTGTTATTAAAAATAGATGTAGGCTATCTTTTATAAAAGCACATAAAATATACTCAGATAACTGAAAATGACATGAAAAAAATTCTGGCAGTCTCTGGGATGGATCAGAAAGATGGAATAATCATATCTGAAATCATGGAACAGGGGATAATCTTTCCAGTATGCTTATATGAAGTAAGAAAGGAAACTGAAAGCACTTGGAAAACAATATCAAAAGGATATCAGCAGGTTTCTTGAGAGCAGTAAGGGAGCTTTGTTGGCTACTGAAGAAATAACTTTCATCTGGAGATGACCAATAGCTAAAAAAAGATTACTCTTTCATCTTGCTGATATAAAAGAGATAATGCAGGGCAGTTTAAATTTTGTACTTGCCAAAATGGCCTTGGTGTTTCCTAAATGTAAAATGTACTATCTTAATTATGCCACAAAATAAAGTTTTTCAAAGGACAAAGATGTTCTAGGGTACTTCTAAATCAGATACTTGTCAATTTTGCATTCTATGGAGGGTTGGGCAGTTAGGCAACTGATGAAACTTTTCAAGCTAAAGAATCAAAATTATGTGGTGAGCAAAAATCAGTAGCAGAGTAGTTATCTTCCTATGAATATGCTGATAAAAGTAGAAGCAGTAGTCTTTTTTTTCTCAAAGACAGTTAAAAAACAATGTCCAATTAAATATAATTAGAATAGGTTTTGTTGTAATAGGTGTCTACAGATACTGTAATTTTTAGTCAATGCAGTTTCTTCTTGAAAAGAAAGCGAAGCACAAGAACTCTAAATACATCAGTATTATTACAAAGCATAGATACAGTAGTCTTAATATCACAAATGTGTAAAGCCTGAGTGATTTGATGCTATTCTTATTATTGTAATCAATTTTTTTTTTAATTCATATAATGACATCTTCAACAGAATGGGTAAATGCAGTGTCAGAAAGTATAGGAAGAGTACATTAGGCAGTGGATATTTGTTTCAGTGTATGCAAATCTACCAGTAACCTATCAATAAATTCAGAGCTTTCAGCACTTAATTCAAATTCCACATTTATTGACATTCTCTTGGGAAGATCTTTGTTCTTAGAAAAGAAGGACATCTGGAGCCTAAAAAGCTTGTGCTCAACATTCCACCAGCCTTGAGGAGGTGGTACTTTGTACCCTACTGGGCTCGATAATAAGCACCATAGCAAGATCAAATTAAAAACATAGTCAACAATCATGTTTTTTGTAAATAAGTTCCTGACCATATATGGGATCTGGCTATTGAATGCATGGCTTTTGCCTGGATAACACCACTTGATGTCCAGCAAACCCCTTACCAGAACTCCATACTAACTCAGTGCATGCATCCAGGGCTGCAATAAGGTAACGTCGACTTTCTAACCTGTCATTTGGTGTGATGAGTTTTATTCCTCCATTTCAGTGACACTGTCATCAAGTAGTTGCAGAGATGTAAAAACAAGATCAGGAAAAAATAATGCATGTAACAGCCTTAAAAACACAAGAGTATGTGAAAATGATAAACATTATGGATTTTCATGGATTTGGGAATTTGTTTTAAATGTATAGAGTGGAGATTCATAAGGGACTACTTCCTCTGTCATTCTTAAACTTCATTATATGAGACAAACTTCCTGGAAAGACAGAGGAAAATTCTTTATGAAAAGGAACAAATGAATATAAGTTGGTCCAAACCTTTCTTTGATGTTCTGTATGCTGGGCTTTATTTCACTTCTGCTGAAAAAATTCTGCTGAAAAAATAGAGAACATCTTTGGACCTGTTCCTTGTTTCTCACTGATCTGAAAGAAAGTTTCTATACACCTTAGGAAGATACATAGTTTAATGTGGTCTGTAGAAGTGTTTTAGAGTTTCACCAGGAAAAGATTTTGCATGCTGTTATTTAGATAGTTACCACACATTACATCTCTTTCTTAAATAAATGTTCTTATAAAAAGCTGGAAAGTAACATCTAACCTAACAGATGCAGCTGTAAATGAAAAGGAACTGTTGCCTTGCTTTTTCAAGCAGTTATTTTCAACACTGGACTTAACTGAGTAATAGTAACTTGTTCTAAATCACACTCTAGATCCTGAACGTCAAGGTCAGTAGGCTGAGAATTCTTCTCTCATCAAAAGTATGTGGTGGTGATGCTGTTGCTGAAAAATAGGACATCAAAGGCCCTCAAAAGTTACCTAAATACGTTTTGACTCCAGAATCTGTGCCTTTCATAAGGAGTGTAATTAATTGCACCCTCCCATGCATTCAGCTTGTCCTCTCCTTATCCATTTCTGCCACTCCTCTGAGACAAGGTGTTGCCCTCCCTTGGGCATCTTACTGTCACAGGAGCTGTTAAGCACTAATTTTCCCAAGAGAGAACATCAGCTTCCCAAATCAGAGAGTGAAATCAAGAGGGAGGTCATGTTCCTGACAACATCCTAACTAGTTGGTCTTACGGGAAAAGGAGCTGAATCTCAACCTGCATATATGCTCCCAATTACACATGCAGACAAACCCCCAACAACAAATAACTCAAAAATCTCCTAAATCAGACATCTGGTCTTTCACTAATGTATAATTGTAAAATAAATATGGCACCATTAAGTGGGACTTTTTTAATCAGGCTGGACTTGGGAGAATTTCAAAGAAAATTTGTGTAAGGTAAGTGCTCACCAAACTTCATGATTCAATTTTAGACTCTGTACTCAGTGAAAGGAAACTTCGGGGGCACAGTTCAAATAACCTATCTGAAATGTCTAATGCAGGATGAAATTACTTAAGAGCTAGAAGTACCTGTTCCTCTCCAATGAGTATGAAGAGAGCCAGATGACTACCTCATATTTCAGCTCTATAGATAGCAAAATTTAGTCAAGATTAAGGATATATATTGTCAACCTTGCTGATCTGAAAGATAGGAAGTAATAATTCCAAACCAGCATGAAAACACTTGTGATGTCTTTGGCTGAGGAGGAAAATAGATGACCACAAAAAAATCATAGAATCTTTAAGGTTGGAAAATACCTATGAGATCACCTAACCCAACTATCTACCTAGCACCAATATTGCCCGTTAAATCATGTCCTAAGAAACAGCTTGGAATTGTTCACAGATATCTAAAATCATACAGAACATGTCAAATTTTGCTGTGCAATTTAACTGCAGTCTGATCTAAAATCAGTAATCAGAAAATTACTGTAAGCAGAATCATAAAATCACCAAGGTTGGAAAAGACCTCTAAAATCATCCAGTCCAACCATCCAACCTTCCCACTAAACCATGTCCCTCAGTACAACATCTAAATGTTTCTACAACACCTCTAGAACAGGTTTCCTCTAGTTGCAAGAAATAGAAGTTGATGGTTTAGGCAGCATTTTCAGGAGCCTTTTCAGTATGCCTGTATGCTGCTAAAGAGGAGCACCGAAAAGCCAGTTTCAGCAGTGGAGCCATGATTATCCTGCTTAACCGTTGGCTCGCTCCTGGGCTATTTGTTTCCAGCAGGCTCTAGACAGAAACAGCCTTAAGCACTGAGACTTGGCTGAAAACTCACTCTAATTTAGCAGTGTGGGTGCAGCCAGAAAGTCTAAATATGAAATAGTGTGGTGCTACTAACAAATAGCACTGCATACATCATCATTTCACCTGCATTGTGTTCTTGCAATGTCTTATATGAACCTTTATGAAATAACTGTGCTGGTCTTCTGAGCAACCAGCAAGAAAGGACTGTGAGCTACATATAAGCTTTGGAAAAGATCAGTGTTTTAATCTGTATCATTCCTGCTGCTATGGAACCTGGTAAAAGATCTTTGCTGTGATTCATAGAGATTTGAGCTGAACCTTTTTGGAGCTGGGACTTTGGGTGATAAAAGGAACTCCTTAGATGATTGTAATCAAGATATTGTTTGTGTGCAAATACAAATTGAGTATTCAGCTTGTTTCCTCCTCTCATCTTTATATGGAGGTTGCTCACTTCTCATGTCCCTCTTTTTCCCATTTCGCTGCACTAACGAGTTTTTAATGCAAAGGAAAAGTGATTATAAGCAGTGAAGCAAAGACAGCTTTATAGAACAAGACTGAGGAATTGAAGACATAGATCAGAACTATCCACCAGCCCAAGATAAAAGAGAAGTTCATGAAAACAGTGACATATGGATAGCTTTGATTTCATTATCATTAGACAAGAAAGGAAAAAAAAATGGAATAGCTGTTCATACCTAGTTAGGTTTTTATATCAATAGAAGACTCTATGTAGAAAGCAGTGAAGTTAAAACATAAATCTGGAAAATATCCTATAGGAAAATGTCGGCTCATCTCAGTTTTTAATGTGTAGTGTAATGTGATTAGCAGATTGTAGTCCTTCCGGTACCATGCAGTTTCCTTATAATGTAGTCAACTTTGTAGCTTTCTCAAATGCAGCACTCTGCTCATTTTAGAAATTAGGAAACTAAGAAAGTCATGTTAAGTGTGTTGCCTAGAGGGACATGAAAAATCCACGTCAGATGGGAACAAGATTTCAGAGTAACGCTTAGATCAGTATCATGTCTTCAGATGATAGATTTCTTGTCCAGCACGATCCATTTTGGTGCTCCACATTTTCTAGTTTAATTCATTTTGACACTGGAACACAGCATAAGAATTTCATTAACATTCTTTGCCTTTTTGCTCTTCAGCTGTCTGTTGCAAAGGTCCTCTGTCATGTTCTTGCCCTAGGTTAATATAGTAAACAAGATATATTTCAGCATATGTACAGTGAGTGATTTTCACATAAGTACTATGAATTTCCTGTCTGATTTTCTATTGCAAAGTAAATTGGAGATCTGAAGGCAGTGAATAATTAATCCTTCCTCACTTTGTGAGAAAATTTCTAAGGGGCAGTTCTTCTGTTTTTGACATAGAACTATTGCCTCAGAAAGTATTTAAACTTTTGCACAAAGTCCACAAATATCCTGTATCAAATATCACTCATGTTATGTAAATGGCTTAGTTATCCACTATCACGGAGCTTTAAATAGTGACTTCTACTGTTTTCAAGTTTGTAGGCCTGATTGCATTGCCATTCAAAGCAGAGGGGAGCCAAGTAGGACATAATTTAAATACTCAAACCTCTGTGTTGAAAAATGTGCTTCAGTATACTGATTACACTGGAAAACCTGTACATTATCCCTTACAAATTACCTTCCTTGTGTATTTAAGGAATTTTCTGATTTTGTTTTTTTTAGGTCAATGGAACAGAAATTGAATATGAATTTGAAGAAATTACATTGGAAAGGGTAAGTGCAACTTATTCTTCTAAGAAAAAATAATCTATAATAAAAATAACACAATTGTTAATTAAATGAAAAGTGTTTAAGAATACAATCATTTACATTTTGAATAAAGATGTTTAAGTCTGAATTATGAAAATGTGAATGATACAACAGGATAAGCCTATCGTGTTTTTAAGATATTCCAGGTATCCAGAATGCTTTTCTTCTTAAAACTGCATACATTCTCAGGTGTGTAGAAGTGTGAGAAGAGACTACGTCAGATGGAAACTCCCTTTTCATTTGTGATCTGGAATTGTAGATGCCTCTCTTAACCTCCTTGATTTCCTTTCATAGTGGAAGACATATAGTCTTAGTTTCTAACATACAACTTGCATAACTGTTTCTAAATTTCCACTGACTACACAAAAGCTGTAGACCATATCTAAATGTAAAGGATATCTTTATGCAAGTCTGAATTGTGTGAACTACAAACAGAGCATGCACCAAAGACTTTGTTAGTAGTGTTGTTTAGATGTAGCACAAAATAAATACATCTAAAGGTTGCATTATACCATATCTTCCTAGATTTGGTGTTTTTTCCTCGTCTTTTGGTTACATGTCTGTTTCCTTTATATTACCAACTTTCTTTGCTGGAAGACCAGAACCAGATGGGCAGCAATATTGTGTGAGCAAGAAAGTCTAAGCTTTTCACGTATCATAGTACTTACATGGACTGCTAATGGATGCAAAATTGCCATTGCTGAATGCCTTCAGTATTCTACCAACATGCTGGTAATAGGAAGATTTATAATTTTGAAGCAAACACAGTTAGGATTCATTCTGTGAAAAATGTTTGAGTGCAAGGTCAGATTTATCAAGATGTGACTGTTGCCATATGAGCAAATGCCTGTAAGGTAGCAAACTACCATTAAATAAGATGCTTGGATTATACAATTCATTGCACTTTTTCTGCATGTTATATTTTTAATTGTCCAAGATAATGAATTTCATAACCATTCAACTTATAGGAATTCAAGATTATGTTCTCATTGTTTTGCTCACTCAGGCAAATTACAAAAGAGCAATATATCTCTTTACTACAGCCATTCTTATAACAGATAACGTATAAGGTTATGGGCACTTTTTTATCTACTGTCTCTTAAGTTATTCATGCATCACTAGTTATTCATTGGACTAGAGTTTTCAAAGGTCACTGAGCAGAACACATGCCTCCTGGGTGATATTTTGAAAACCGATTCTTTTTTTTTTTAATAAATATGTTAGTTATCACTGTACATACTGCAAAACCATTGTGATTTGCCCCTGCTCTACCTTTCTGATGCAGGTAATTTCTTGTTCATCATATGATATCATATATATCAGTTAGAAACTGATAAACAGTTAAAAAACAAAACTACAGATTTTAATGGAGGACATTTTAGTCGTTTTCTGGATGCAGCTGAATCTGTGGCATCTGATTATTACTGCTTGAAATGTTCCGTCACATGCATCAGTGTTTTGTCTCAAAGGCAGGGTACAGTATCTGCTGCTTTTTGTATGAGATATAATACACAAGTGATTGCGTTTAAATAGTTGTCATTTGTTAGATTAACAGCATTATCAGAAGAAAGCCATTCTCCATGTTGATTACCTATTTCCTCCTAGAAGCCTTCTTTTAGAAATGAGATGGAAAATCATCTCTCTCTGTATTAAATAGCAAAGCCACAAAATGTATTAATGTTGCTGCTGATCAGAAAGAAATAGAAATGCAGTTTGCCTGTATCTCCCAGTTGGTAATAAACTTTCCATTTTAATCCAGTTATCTAAGTTACACAACTCTGCATCCCAAAAATCATCAGATACTTATTTCACTTTTAACCACGTTTTGAAATGATCAACATAATTGACAGGATTTTACAACAAAAAGATAAATTGATTTATGGTGTGTTATGACTTCTAAGGGAAAGAAGGATTGATTATATAACAGCATCTCCCAGTGACTGTAAACTTGGTAAGGACACCACTGAGTTAATTTTAGGAGGTCACGGGAATCTGTGGGATGTATTCCTGAAGAAAGTTAGTGGCTTAGATGTGATTCTCACTATGGATGAAGAGATGGCTCCATCTCTTGGGGTAACATAGAACAATTGCACTCACGTTGACAGAATTTGTCCCACATGGAGATGGGGAGAAGCAGAAAAGTCTGAGAAATACTCAAAGGAAATATTGCTTAGGGGCCAAGGAGGAAGTTAGTGCAACCTTGCTGAACATCGTCAAGCTGCCTGAGTCCCAGCTGAGTTAACAAGGAATGACTGCATGAAAGTAGTTGTCTTCATAGAAAGCTTGTTTTATTTTCACTCTCTTTGATATCATGTTGTTCAGTTGTTTCTATTTAAAATGTTGTGTCCTAGTTTATGGTTTAACAAGACTTGGGGTTTCGAGCTTGAAAGCCCTTATAGAGAGCTCACAAAGAGGATGAATCTGGGGCAGATCCAACCTAAAGCTGTGATCAGTGCTGTCCCAGGAGTTACAGAGGTGGAAACTGTACCTCTGCCAGCCCGTCACTGACGTGCTTTTATCCTTCTGCTCTTCTTCATCTGTTTCAACCACTCATCAGGTATTCTCACTGATCCCTGAACCATGAGGATCATTGTTAAATGAGCTCATTTAGAGCTCTCTTAGGAGTCTACTTAAGTAAAACAAATGCTCAGTTAAAAAAATTCCAACAAATACTCTTTTCTTTTTAAAAAAAGATTATTTTATTTTCTTCAATTACTTCAGAAAATCTGTGAGTTTCTCTGCCAGCTTGTGGGCATAAAATGCAGATCCAGGTGTACATGAAGACTTGGTAGTTTGTAACAGGTTATAATACCCAAGTGCACACTTAGAAAAAATTCCTTACAATAAGACATTACTTTTCTCTACATTGAATATTAAAGACACTGTAAAAAGGAAATTCTACATAAAATGACTTGTATTAGTGTGATGGTGTTAGTTTTCATATTTTAATGCTTGAAAAATGTATCCAGGGCAATCAAGAGACTGATTTGCACTTGTAAATAAATCAGTGTCAGGGTAAGGGATAACTGAATAGAATCTGTGACAAGTCAGCTAACTTCTCTAAGCTAGAAGGTAGCTTTAATTGATTGACTACTTGATAGAGCTCTGTACTCTGAGGCACATAATGGAAAGAGGGTTTTCTTAGACATTAATGGAATATCAGCCAGTATCAATAGCTACCTAAAGTGATTCTCGTACTGTATTTAGCACTGATGTGGCCTCACCTTGAATACTGCATGCATTTCTTGGTTCCATAATATAGAACGAACTTTAAAGCACCCAGTGGGGGTAACAAAGCTGGTAAAAGAGTCTGGGAGGAGAGGCTGAGGACACTTGAGGCACTTGAGTTGTCCAGTCTGGAGATGAGAAAGCTAAGGAATCAACTCAGTGCTCCCTACAACTCCCTGAGCAAGGGAAACCGAGGGAGATCCTGGGCTCTGCTCTGACGAGACACAGGGGAATGGCACATATGTGTACAAGGTGAGGTTCAGATGGGATGTTAGGAAATACTTCTTTACCATGAGGGTAAACCTGAAACAGGTTTCTAGTGAAGTCATTGATGTATTCTAGAGGCATTTGAACAATCCCCTTAATAATGCACTTTAACTCTTGGTTAGTCTTGAAGAAGTCAGGCAATTTGACTAGATACATTTGTGGATCCATTCCAGCTAAATCATTCTATTCTATCCTATTATTCTATTCTATTCTATTCTATTCTATTCTATTCTATTCTATTCTATTCTATTCTATTCTATTCTATTCTATTCTATTCTATTCTATTCTGTTCTGTTCTGTTCTATAGTAAGAAATACAGTAGTTGCTTATAGATTTATGTTTGATTCATGTCAAGATGAATGTCTGAGTTCAGATCTCAGTACTTTTTGTTCATCTAGTCTTTAGATGCTAAACGAAAAAGAAGGTGTTTATGATAAGTATATAATTATACATTATTATATGTTTCAGCATTTATTTATATTCACTGTATACATATACAAATGAAAGGATATGAGTTGTTGTGGGATAGAGTGTTTTGAAAATTAAATTTATTTCAGACCTAGCTTTTTATTTACTTGGCCCCTTGTTACCCTAACACAAAATTCCTACTGCAGTATTAACTGTGCTGTTTTCATCAGTCATTTTTGTAAAAATGTAGTTGGCAAAGCAAAAAGAGGTACTTTCCACTGATTGCTAAAGAGAAATGAGAACTGGATTGTTTTAAATGATGCAAGGACTTTAATTTGACTCAATGTCTTATTTTTATATCTGTTTGTCTTGATTTAGTTGAGATCACTGCTTATATGTTTGGGAAATCAAGTTTTCACTATTTGTCGCTGGTGTATCTGCTTTCTCCTTTTTTAAAGTTTTCAGGAATTGATTGCTCCTGAAGCAGCATTCTTTGACCTCTCAAGTAGGAGATTATAAGACAATGCAATGCTGGAATGGCCTCCTTTGTTTAGTTCAAAAATAACAGAGTGGAAGGGAGTAGTCAAGAAATGGTCCCTAGAAAGAGATATTTTCAAAGTTTAAAAGTGTGTACCATAGAAGTATTCCTTTTGAGTCGATAGATTGCACAAATCAATATTCAACCATCAGCAGTCTCAGTCGAATGGTCTGACGACTTCCAACAGAAGAAAGTAAATCTTTTAAAGTGAGTATCCTTTTGGTCCTGCAGAGCTCTTCCAAACAGAATGTTGTTCTCTGAGTCCTTATTTCTGCAGAACTGTAGATGTTTTCTTCCCATTTAAGAGCTTTCTGTCTGGTTGCCCTTATTACATTTTTTTCTTTCCTAACACCTCCCTCTTCTCACTCAGAATAAAAGTTATTCTTGCAGCACTGAGACTAAATTGTAATTGAAACATATTTTTTTTCTTATTGACCAATTTATATCAGATTTATTATAGAGCAATGAACTATGAATACTTTGCGCATTCAAACTCTCTCCCAGGAATTTTTGCTAGTTCCTACTACAAGAAGAGGAGGTACTTATCTATGAATCTATATTAGCAAACACAAAAATAGTGTTTCTCTCTCCGTCTCTGAAAGAAAATGTTTCCATAAAATGAAAGTATAAGTTTAGTGCATACACTGTGGGGGTGCTTCTCTTATGCTTTCTAGTTCCAATCACATTTTAGGTCTGAGATACAAGAGATTATGAACAGGCTGCCCCTAGAGGTGTTGGATCACCATCTCTGGAGGTGTTCAAGAACTGTGGAGATGTGGCACTGAGGGGCACGGTTAGTGAGCATGGTAGCAATGGGCTGACAATTGGATAGTAGAGGTCTTTTCCAGCTGTAATGATTCTATGATTCTACAATTCTGTGCCTGATTCTTGTGCCAATGGCTGTTGTTCACCTTCAGACACTTGTTAGCACTGCAAAGCATAAGTTCCCTGGCTGTGGGATGCAATGGTTTAAGTGAAGTCTGTTTTCTGTTTTTGTTTCTCTCACCTTACTAGATTTAATTTGACCTGAGGTTGTACAGGAGCAAGCTGATGAAAGGAGCTAAAGGAACTTGGTGTACAGTGCCACCACCGTGGCATGGAAATACCAGGCCAACATTTTCCAAGGCACCTGCAGAATTTGTTTGCTTTAGTTCAGTGACCTAAATTAAGGTTCCTTGGAACAGCCTAATTCTTTTGTAACATTACTCACCCAGAATGTATGACTTTCTGTCAGCTCAAAGCAGCCCTAATTTGGCACTTAAAATAAAACTAATCACTAGAAAACTTTGTTCCTTGTTCTTATTTTGCCAGGGAGTAATTATGCCAAAATTATTCCTGTGTCTATCGCTGTGCATGCCATATGGGGACCTGATAGCTGTGTGCCACTCTGGGGTCTGCATGGGAAAGCAGAAAAGAAGGAACAGGGAGAGCTGTGAATTTTGAGGAGCACCAATTACTGCCTGCTGGTGTTAGTGGTCATACTGCACAGTCAGTATCTGGAACTGGAAACTAAATAATTCCACCTTGTTAGTATCATAGAAACAAATCAGAGAAACCTTTCAGCTGGAAGTGACCTTTAATGGCCACCTAGTCCAATCCCCTGCAATGTGCAGGGACACCTACAGCTGATCAGGTGCTCAGAATCTCATCCAGTCTCCCCCTGAATGTCTCCAGGGATGGGACACCCACCACATCTCTAGGCGACCTGTTCCAGTTTTCCCAAAAGTGGTGACACAGTCAGGAAAACTAGCCTATCCTCTTCAGATAGGAATGATCTGAATTGCCTTAGATGTACACTGCTGGAGGAATTTGAGTTGTCCAAAGGAGGTGATACAAATAATAATAATAATAAAAATAAAGGCTTTCCAATCATCTTCTGTTTACAGGGATGATTTACTCTATATTTCATCACTGCTACAGCTGTGTAAAGAGTATATCCTTTACCAGCTGGAGACTGGGAGCACTTCTCATCCCCAATATTCAAAAGAAAAAAAGCTTCTGAGACCTAAAAGGGAAGATGAAGGAGGCAAAAGACTGTAAGAGACTGAGGAAAATATTTCAACCTCTACTGTTTATGGCTATGCTGTGATTAGGAAAAAAGGCTGAAATGATACTATGCATTTAGCTCCCTTCAGGTACATAACAAATTACTTCATATTTTCATCTTTTTACCTGAGAATCTTGCTTTTAAATCTAAATGTCTGAATAATATTGCACGGATGCAGGCTAGGTAAAATCACATTAGCATATTCCTTTGGATTTATCACTGCACTGAAGCACCATGCCATTTAAACTCCTCTGAGGGCATTATCTCAGTGAAGGATGTCCCCTCTCATGCATGTGTAATAGCTTTATATTTCAGGTAGAAAGAATGCATAGTTTGGAATTACATTGGATGGTTCATGCTTTCCAAGGCAAAAAAAAAAAATTGTATTACTATGAATTAGGCTTTTATCTAGTCATATGTTTATTTCTTAAGATCTATATGTTCACTGGTTTTAGTAATTGGTATAGTGGTCTGTGGGGACTTCTTTAGGTGAGAGGCTCACCATGTGTTTCAGTAGGTATGCAAGTTGAGTTTAAACCTATGAGTTTGAATTAATTACAGTTTGAATTAAGGTGGGAATGTTTATCAGAGTTTTCCAGCTGTGTGAAATGTTTCAAATTACTAAACATTTTTTTTGTGAAAGCATGTTGTGGTATTTTGGCGTTTTCAATAGTATTTGGAGCTTTGTGCTCAAACAAAATTAGATTGTTCGAAGATTTTTTTCTTATGTAATGCATCACTCAACATATTGAGCCTTTTTTGTTGTAGATGAGTATAAAAAAATGTCATTCCTCATTATACTGAACTGTAAGCCAGAAGTTGTTTAAAGTCCCACATTGAAAGCTCATGGTGAATTTGTTCAGAGAGAGTGTCAGTGGAAAGTATAGATACTAGAGAACCACTGATACAGTACCAGAAAGTACTGTCAAAAAGAGAGAATTATTTTAGAAGCCACGGTAACCAAAAAAATCCAGGTATTTCTAATGTTGTATATTTCATATTGGAAAGGAGGAAAAGTTGGAAAGGTAAGAAGCATTTATTCAAAAGTTTGAAAGTTAGCTCTGTGAGTACAGGAAAAAAAAAGTGCTTATCTCTACTTAAAAGTTATCCCTTTATCAAGATCACAGAGACCTTGAGTTATCTATTATGTGAAAAGTGATCTCATGCAAGTCGGAGCTGCCTAGAGGCAGCAGTCTGCTGCTGTTTCTGTTAAATTATTATTATATTGACATTTTATTTTTCAGGTACTATCACTCGTTTATTGCCTTTCTCTCACTTTCTAACTTGTTTGCTTTCTCCAGAATGCAGCATATAATCCAGCTGGGTATATTTAATCATTATTTACAGCTTTACATGAAAATTCCATTTACTTTCTTGTAGCTCTCAAGGATGTGGTCTTTCAGCTTATTTACTGCATTATGTTTAGCAAATCAAGTCCAAGGTTGGCTTTATTTTAGACCCGTTTAGTGTTTGGAGAATGTACGTCTACCTCTGGCTTCTTTGTTCATTTAAGGAGAATAGAAGTCAATACAGGAATGCTGTGTCCCAGTCCAATGTAGAAGGTTACTATCAGCAGAGTGAAACTCCCTCTGAAGGTACAGATAGCACAGAGGGTTGTTTTTTATTGCTTTTACAAGAGCTAGTTTACAGAATTAGTTAAATTTTACAGAGTTAATCCTACAGAATTTTGCCAATTCTAAAAGGAATAGTGAACTGTGCATTAGATAATGTTGGTCTAATGAAACAGGAGAAACAGGGCGGCCTTTTGGAGCTGTCCATCCTAGTCCCCTCAGCTGATGAAGGAAAGTAGACCTTTACCCCATGCTTATGATTGCAGCTTACAGTAGGCCATAATTTTGTCTAGAAATGATTTTTCAGTAATAAATCTACTATTGATTTTAGAGATTAATTCTGATGTAGGGGTGTTCTGAGTTTGGATATCATTCCAATTTTCAGAAAGTGCAAACGAATATTTTACTCTACACAGTTCTTTTCTTGATTGGCATAAGGTCTGTTAGTAGAAATCAATCTATATGTGTCACCCAAGCAAACCTGAAGTATTCTGTCCTGTGATATTTCAACATGGAGTTGTATCAGAGGAGGGGCAGCTGGGGGGTAGGAAAAGTTTAGATTTTGCCCCAGTGAGTGGTGGGCATGGAACAGGCTGCACAGCCCCGAGCTCCCAGTGCTCACAGAGTGTTTGGACACTTCTCTCAGATGTTGGGTTCAAGTTTTGGGTGGTCCTGTGTGGAGCCAAGAGTTCATCTCATTGATCCTTGTGAGTCCCTCCTGACTCAGGATATCCTATGATTCTAAATCATTCAGCTCTAGTCACAAGCAGAACAAGCAGAGCTGAAAATGAGAATGTATGCCATGTACTTCAAAATAAACAGAGCAGTTCTGAATGAAAGCTACTGGAACACCGACTTGAGAGTGTGTATACAATAAAAAGCAGTGATATATGTTCAAGATATTGATATATGTAGATAGGAATCCTTTTGGAAACAGTATTGCAGGAAGAAATATGACAAACTGAAGGTCTACAAAATAGTGGTTCAACTCAGCTATCACTGAGTTTTGCAATTGGCATTAGAAAGTAATATGTAGATTTAAAATAACATGTACATTTAAATAGATGAGAAAGAGGAACTTCAATTTACTGCTAGAAAATGAATCATTCTGGAGATGATAGTAATCATCTTGCAGCAAAGATGATCATTTTCAAGGAAGGACTTTTTAAAAGCCATCTTTGATGTGCTGGATATGTCTCTTTAGAAAAAGCAATATTTTTCATTGCAGAAAATTGTCTTTCATTTTTGTTATTAATTTAGAATCAATTGTAATACATAAATTAAGGCCAGTCAACCTTGAGGAATTGCTATTACATTTTGTTAGAGTATGGCATTGCAGAGACAGGGAGAAAAAAAGGAAAAAAAGGGAGGAAATAATTCATTGGTTCACCCAGTCTGAATTCCACAACCAGCACTGCTATGCATCATGATATAGAATACTGCATCATAATATAAATATCTAATTTCCAGTTTGTATGCACTATTGTCATTATTTTCTGTTCTTACGCATCTGTATTTGAAGCAGCAAGATCATTTCTCTTCAACTTATAATAGCCATCCAGCTTCCTTACTTAACTCTTGTATAAGGAAGAAAACCTCTTTCTCATCAAGAGGGTCAGGATTTGGTCTGGTATACTTTTTGCAAGGTAATTTTGCCGAGGCAACAACCCACTATCTAGCATTAGGATGCTCTTTAGAAGGGTGTGAGATAAACATTTCCTCTCAAATTTTGTCCCTGTTTAAGACTGCAACTAAAAGTCAAGTGACTAAGGTAACTTAAAAGTATGCTGAAGTAGTTGAAAAGAAATTGTATGCTGCTCATGCATGTTTTATATTGCAAGATACTGCTTTACCCTAAGAATTTGACCTAGCTTGTGAGTCTCAAGCATAGCTTGAAAGTCACCTTATGCAGCTTTATGTGATAGATGAATTCTGACTGAAATTGATGAATAATTTATTTTTTGGAGTGGTTTTTAATTTTGCAGAATTTAACTGGTTGCACTCAGAGCACACTGTACACTCCTCACTCTTCGTCTGCAAAGCAGAAGTGCGGTTCCGTAAGCATAAACAAACTGTGAAAGTTTAGTTCATAGCTTGCCATTAATGGGAATTAAACTGCAGAGGGGAAAAAAATGCTAAAACAGATTATGAACTTGGCACTCTCATTTTTACCAATGGGAAAAAAATGCTTCAAAGTGAAAACATTTATCTTAACTGTGATGATTAAGATAATGTACCAAATGTTTATATTGCACCTCACGGTGATGCAATAAAACTTGAGACACGGAAAAGGTGGCCAGCTTTAAATCCAGGAAGAAAATAAACATCTACTCGGATGTAGTCTAGTAACCTATTTATTGCAATATGCTTTGAAGAGCGCACAGTGAGAAATGCCAATTACACTGATATTAACAGTGCAAAATTTAAAGAAGTTTAGGAAAAGCAGGAAATAAGATTGTAATTTTATACCTCTGAAATGTCTGTTGAATTTTAAAAAATGCTGAAATATATGCACCATCTACATCTATATTCAGTGTTCATTTAGAAGTGAGAAATATTAGCTAAGAAAGCTTGTACGGAATATTGTCAAATGCAGTCCTAAAGTAAGTTTAAATACTTGACAAATGGATATCTTTATAATATTTCTAGAGGGCTGCAGTGCACAGTGAGGAATTTGTTTACGTTTTGTGGATAAACATATAAGAATATAAAAAAACTGAACACTGAAAATGTATTTTGATTTTTAATCAAACAGAAATGCTGTATATACGGAGATAACATTTTAAAAAAATGTGTTTGGAGATGTCACATTAAGGTTTCTCATAGGAAATGTGGAGATCTGTTGTAATTCAAGCAGTGTGGGGAAGTGCATTTCTGAGAAAAAGTTTAGATATGGAATATGACATTCCTAGGTGTATTCATTATACTGTGGCTGAGGGAGAAATGAGTTGAGTCATAAGGATGTGTGCGCATGTATAGACCTACAGCTGAAAGGAATTGTAACTGCTTAAAGCTATAAATTTTATAGTAACAAAAGCCATTAAAAATCAATGTCTTCCCTGAGTTTTCACCTCCAGCAATGCCATTACTCATCTCTTCCAGCAGCAGATAAATATCTGTCAAAAAGGGATGAGGAAAACTGCAATCTTTCTGAAACTTCATTTCTAGTTTAAATGGGTGGAAAAAAAATCAGATAAATCAAAATGTAGTGAGGACTTAGAGTCTAATGAAGTTCTATATAAATAAAGCTCAAAACCATCTTTAATTATGAGATGGGGCTAGGGCCTTTATTTTTTTTATCTGATTTCTAGACAAGCTGGTTGATCAATGTCCGCATCTGTCATGCTGAGTTTTCAGAATGCCTTTGAACGCTGAAGAAATTTCAGAGAATTGAAAGAGAGCTAATGCTGTGGCAGTCCTTAAAAAGGGCAAATGGGACAGTGTGAGTCATCCTGTGTCTGTGTAGGTCAGAGAGGAAAGAGTGGCAGGCTGTGTTGGGTGAAACACAAGTGTTCTTAAAAAGGTCAGTTCTAAAGTCATGCATCAAGAAAGGGAGCACAGCCTGTATACAAAATCAAGTGCTACTGCTTGGATTCGTTGCAGTGAATCTGCAAAATGTCCTGGGACTCCTTGGCCTGTCAGAAATTGAACACAAATTTTCAGTCCAGTGCTGTAGGGGGGAAATTTAGGTTAGGTGTTAGGGGGGCAATTGTCACTGAGAGGGTGGTGAAGTGCTGGCACAGGTTGCCTGGAGAAGCTGTGGATGGCAAATCGCTGGAGGCACTCAAGGCTACAGTGGATGGAGTCCTGGGCATCCTGATCTAGTGTACACTTTAGTGATTGGCAATTGTACCCACAGCAGGGGGTTGGAACTAGATGCTCTTTGGGGTCCCTTCCAGCCCGAGCTATACTGTGACTCTGGAATTCTGTACTTGAGGGCTGTGGAATAACTTTTGGGATGAGGAATAGAACAGTCTAGGAGCCAGCATTTAAACTGTTTGGAATATCCTGATCAATTCTATTACTTGAAAAGGATACTGATAACTGAAGTGTGTTAGCCTTGAGGATGACTGGGAGTATGGAAAACATCCTCTTAGTAATAGACAAAACGAAATGCACTTGCATGGGAAATATCCTTTAAGATATTGTTCCTCATCCTACCTGGAAGGAGAGGACTAATACTGATGTTTTTATGTTGAATTTAGACAGGTTGACACTGTGCATAAAAGTGTTAATATTAATTAGCGGTGATAAATGAGAGTGACGGGATGAAAGTTTTTGGAAAGGCAAAAGGGTGTCAGGCAGAATGGAAGGAAAAGGATTTTAATATAAATACTAATATGGAGAAATGAATGTAAAAAAAAAAAAAAAGGTTGTCAAATGCAAACCAATATGATAAAGGACAAAAGTGGACAGCAGGATCTTGGTGATAAGGTCATGTTCAAACACATTAGTTTATGTATATGTGCGATACATAGCTGAGTATGTATATAGCCCATACAAGCAAGACAAGCAGAATGCTCAGAAACAATATAGCATACTTTAGCTGCCAGACTTCCTTTAATTTATGAGAAGCAAAAGACATTAAAGATAAAAAGGCATATGGTTTTGGCTTGTTAAACAAGTTCTCTGGGAATGAAAGGAGATAGACATGTGTTTGGTTTTCCTAATAAAGGGGAAAAATGCAAGGCCCACCATGGCTTTTGCCCCCTTTTTGGAGTCATTTCCCTACATAAAGAAGAGAGATTGTGATAATTTTCTCCAGAGATAATTTAAGTAGGTCCTACAGCCTGTATTAGGCAGGAGTTCAAGGTAAAAGATTCAGTTGTGTTCTTTCTTTTAGATTAACTTTGAGGCATTGATTGCATACTTGGACATAATTAAAAAGGTGACATTTTTCAAAACTGTGTCTATAAATGAAATAGTTTTGTCATGTTGTTCTGAGGATGAGGATACTTCAGGTCACTGTATCATAACAACTGTTGTTAAATGTTATCATTTTAATGGTAGCTGGAGACAGCAGAATTTAATCTCACAAATTCTTCATGTCTACTAGATGCTACATCAGAGTGTCTTCACTGGAGATCAGTCTGAACTCCATATGGCCAAAGTGATTTTTTGAAACCTGCAGGATAAATAGGCTTGAGCTTATTCATATTTGCTTATAATGCAGTGGAGGAGGAAGGATATATAAAAACCTCAATAAGAGAAAAAAATAATGTATTTGTGAAAAAGAAGTGCATATTGAAGACAGTTGACAAGAAAAAATATACACTTCAAGTAAACGTCATTTTAAAATAAGAATAAATGCTAGACAAAAGCAGCCTACCTGAAGTGGAAATAAAAGCAATGACAGCTGTTATGGGACACAAATGTATGCTTTGGAAATTGTCAGGTTTTTATTCCTGCTCTATTATTCCTGCTATGCTTAACAAGCATTTTGCTTGTACTATAGTTTCTTAGGTAAATCTACTCTCTTGATACCATGGCTAACTAGCAAATGTGATTTATAGATACAGGAGCTCCTTAGGAAAAGTGATTTGTGCAGACCCCTTTTTATGGTTCACTGGAAAACAGAATATATGTATGAAAAATGCACAAGTCAAAGTGAGTAATGAAGCACAGCGCAGCAACCAAGCTGAATCCTGCAGGCCAACTGCTCTAAAGGGAACACAAGCACATTAACTGTTTCTCAACAGAAACATACACAACAGTCCACTGACAGGATTCTACTGCGATGCTAAATAGAGTCAATATACTCCGATGTACCCTGTAGATTCAGTGTTAGCCTGAGGTTCTTTCCAGAGCAATACATTCAAAGTGTAGTATGCCCATAGAAGCATAAAAAGCTCTAGTGGCCAGGTAGGTGTAAAATGGAAAAGTCATGAGAGGATGATAGGAGCTTGGAGATGGTGGAGCAAAAAAGCCCCACATTAGTTGGGTTATTTGCAGGTGAATTTTAGACTAATTTTAGACTGCAGCTTAGGAGAAAAGAAAGATATACTTCAAAAACTTAATGGCAAAACAATATTTTTGAACTTTAATTTGTAATTGGAAACAGAACTGTAAACATTGTTATAATTTCTTTCAAAATTCCAATTGTAGGGACAGTGTGTAAACAGGAATACCTTGGAAAATTCCATCAAATAGCAAAAGCAACATGTTTATGTATTACTCCTTGTCTTGAGGTGTGGATGTGTATTCCTGTGGTGATGGTGGTGTTTTTATACTTGTTTTGAGTATGTTATTGTTGTTTGTTTCTTTCCAGCCTCTTACTGATATACTACATTTCAGAGGCCTTTAAAATATGGCGATAGTTGCTTCTTTTCCCTCTTTCCATCAGAAAAGCAGTTGCAAACAAATGACCCCTCTCCACACACACACCATTTATTTTTGGAAGTTAAAGTGTAAGAACTGGTCATATAAATAATGTTATGAATATGTAAAAAGCAATGTTATCCATCCTAGAAAATACTTGGTAAATGATTCCCAGGACTAGTGTATGCTGTTTTCTCAATTTGGAAAAAAGAACTTCTGAGCATCTGTTGAAGCTGTGTTTGCTTGCTTCTAAATAACTGTTGGGGCCATAAACAGCTGTTACTTCTTTGAATGCAGAACAGTGGTAATGATCATAGTTGATAGAAAGAGTCTGGAAGTTCTGAGTTAGAGGATGTTATTTTATGTGGGCAGAGTATTTAACAGGTGTCCCAGCAAGAGGGTGAATTGTCCAGATAATATAATTCCACATCCACCTTTTCCACGTTTGTGAGTAAGGGAGCTGCTGCCTTTTTTAAAGGTGGTGATTGCAAAACAAATTAAAAAAAAATCAAAAAGGCCAAAATAGCCACATAGATGAAGAGAGGCTCTAAGAAAGGAGACAGACTTTAGCAGGTCTCTTGTGGTAGAGCAAGGGGATAAAGTTTCAAATTAAAACTGGGGATATGTAGACTGGATATAAGGGTTTTTTTACAATAAGGTTGGTGAGGCACTGGAACAGGTTGTGCAGAGAGGTGGTGGAATTCCTGACCCTGGAGATGCCCAAGGTCATGCTAGATGGGGCTCTGAGCACCTGATCAGCTGTGGGTGTCCTTGTTCAACTAGATGGCTCCTAAGAGTCCCTTCCAACTCAAATGATTGTGTGATTCTATGATGCAGTGAAATACAGGCTTCTAACTCTGAAAACAGTACATAGTGATTTTGATAGCAGGGGGTCCATGTGTACTTTAGAATGTCATTGATGCCCTAATTTGACTTCTGTGCTTTCCTGAATTGCTGCTTCTCATAGATCACCACTTGACTTTCACCTGTTGGCATATGAGATTCATGAACTTGCTATCCCTGGGTTTCAATCACTTAAGAAGTTTGATTTCCCTGGGGCACTCTGATCCTTTTCATTTAATAAGGAGGAAACTAAAAATATGCAGTAGCTATCTTTCTGTTCATATCCCACCATTCAGATAGAGGCAAAGTGGTTAAGATCTTAACCTGGGTAGTTAGGAATAAAATTTCCATTTACCAAGAGAACACTTTATTCCTCAGGTAGTTTTCATCCCTTACAATACAGAAAATCTTGAGCCTTCTTTTCAAAGCAGTAAGAGGAAAGAAAATCTACTGACGAGTCAAGAATTCTTAGCTATCAGGGCCAGGAAGGCAATGCAATAGAGATAAGTTGTTTCTATAGCCCGAGGATGTGATCACTCTCAGGGAGTCTGTGCACTGTTTTAAGTTATTACTAGTGCATTTCTAATTAAAAAAAATAAAATAAAATCCAGCCTGAACTTTAGATACTATATTTTATAGGCAAGAACAGATCTGGGACTACCTGGTCCTCAGTGCTGGAGGACCAAGGTTAGGGAAGGAGACTGAGGCAACCTCATTGCTCCCCAGAGCTCGCTGAGGAAGTGAAGTGCAGAGCAAGGTGCCAGGCTCCATTTCTGGTAAGAAATGACATGATGCAGGAACAGCACAAATCTGTACAAGGTGAGGCTCAGACTGATATTAGGAGAAATTTCTTCACAATTTATTTACAATTTCTTGACCCTAATAGGGATCAAACACTAGAACAGGTTTCCTAGTGAGCTGGCCAATATTTCATTCCTGTCTGTATTCAAGAGGCATTTGGACAATGCCCTCTATTATTTTTTAGCATTTGGATTGCTCTGAACTGATCAGGTAGTTGAGCTACATGATCTCCAAAGTTCTCTTCCAACAGAATTACTCTCCCCTCCCCTCCCCTCCCCTCCCCTCCCCTCCCCTCCCCTCCCCTCCCCTCCCCTCCCCTCCCATTCCATGCTAGGCTATGCCATTCTATTTTGCACAGTCTCAGTGCGTACATAGAAAACCAGATTTCTCATTGAAGTGCTGGGTTTTAGAATTCCAAAGATTTGCTAACACTGCCATGCATCATACTGTTAATGATACTTAATTTACTGACTCCTGGACTGTAGAGAAGGGAAAAATATTTTGTTTTCTTTTTTAAATAAGGAAATCCTTATCTGCTCCATGGCTATGATGCAGTAGTAGCTGAAAAACTCTTGCCAGAAATTTTTACATATGGCTTGAAATCTTTCTTTTTAACATTTGTAACGCAAACACATCTGGGAAACTGTGGTTGGATTCATATACAGAGTTTTTGGCAGCATCCAGAGCACTTTTGGAAATTATCTGAGTTGTTGGAAACAATTGCATTGATCAGAACAAATGATCCAACCCTCTCTTGGAACAACAAGGCCTTTTAAAAGTGCATTTCAAAGCTTTTAAGGGATTTGAAGGTCACAGTGTTTGCATCACAGAAAATAGTGTATGCTTCAAAA